>NC_142122.1:5969500-6281000 GCF_056152115.1 Neolamprologus brichardi
TTTATGTGCAAGCAGTCTTCCCTTGCCCCTTTTTTCCTGGCACATTCCTCAGTGTACTTAATAATAAAGCGTGGGGAGGGCGCAGGAGCATGAGACAAAAATATGTCAAATTCAGGAGCAAGAAGTAATTGTTATTCCCAGTGGAGACATTAGCCGAGCTATTTGTGAACCCAGGATTCCTGCTGTTGTCTTTCTCGAAGAGTTTATGGGCTCTGCTTGGCAAGGTCCCCTCGCTCTGCCCGGCTGGCCAGCCCACCATTTATCCACACAACTATTTTTAAAACTGCTGGAATTCTATCAAAACATCAACTTTCTGCTCAATCCTTTTAAAGCTCAGAGCAGTGCTGCTTGTTTTCTGTTCCACATGCCTAGTGATGAGACAGTTATGAGGAGAGGGAGAGCGGTGGGGGGGAGTGGACTAAAAGTGGAGCAGAGGGAGGTTGTGACTTTTAATAGTTAGGGCTATTCCTTTTCTGCTTTTAGCTTCTTTCAGGTTAACATCATTGCATTCTTGACTGGTGGATCCACGTGGCTTTTTATAGGGTGATAAAGAATGGCAGCAGGCGAGGGGAGAACAACTGCTCTGTCAGCGGCAGGTTGGGTAAATAAAAAGGGAGAAGAATAGAATGTGCCGAAACGGCGCTCTTATAAAATGCCTGCCTCCTGCGACTTCAACCAGTCTCAGCTCTTTGTATTTTGCAGGAGTTGCTATGCGACGAGCCATAACCCACGGGCTGAATTACAGTATAGCAAAGATAAAGAGCCATCTAATAGATACATAGCAATTCATACTGATAAGCCTGACTGGGAAGATACTCCTATCAGCTCAAGGAGCCTGTAAGGATGTTAATAACTCTACAAGGAAGTGTAGCATACTATATATCAAAGTGTGCTAAAGAAACTGACTGGATAATCTAATTACTCACATTCATTATTACAGAACATTCCCTTTAATTTAAGTGTAGCCAAAACTACATTCGTTATCCGAAAGGGCTATATATCCAGATATACAGAGGACCAAAACGTCCAAAATCATGAATGTAAAAGATAAATATGTATGATTTTAAATGCAGTAAATATTAAAAATAACTAAGTGACTGCAAGGCATCAGTCACATAGCCCTAGTGGCCAGTCAATAACCCCATTGGCTACTAGATGTTGCTAGGAGAAATTGCTGGCAAAGAGGGTGCTGCACCAAAAACCTCTTTGTGATTACATTTGTTGCTAACAACTGTAACAACAACAACAACAACAACAAAAGAGATGTAACATAAACCGAATGGAGACTGTTCACCTTCACAGTAAAAGTTACGCTTTATTTCTATAACTGGGGGCTACTGTGGCAATCTCCTAGTGACCAAAGCAGTTGCAAGGATGTTTTTGGTGCATCACCCTCTTTGCAACCTTTTTTCTCAAGCAACCACTTGCTAGTCAGTCAGGATATACACATTTTGTTTTCAAGCGACCCTGCTGTGTGTGACTGAACCGTCTTCAGGACCCTTATCGGAGCTTTAGCAAATGACGAAGACCAGAAATGGCAGTTTATGTCACATTTTAAAGGAATGAGGAACGAGTATTGTCAGTATTTTGTGGTTTTAGTGACTGTCATTATTATTAAGGTTATATATTTACCTGTTTATTGTCTCAAATTCATTGAAGTTAAAACTATTGATGCAGCTTTGTTCCCCCAGAGACTTAACCACTTATTTAATATTCATGTAATGCTGCTTCCACAGACTTCCAGAGTCGCCTTTACATTTACATTTATTTTATTATATTTTATTTATTTATTTATTTTTTTTACAGTAATGGAAGTTAATTGAAAGAGCGTTTTGCAGTCATTTCCCTTGTGTAACTCCAATGCACTAAATGGCTTATTATGCATGACCTTTGAGGTTACTGCTAATCCTGCAGTGTGAGAATTACTATAAATGTGGTTCAGGAAAGCATTTTGAAGTGGACTGGTGCAATTAGCAAACAAAATAAAATAAAATAAACCAAATGCGTGTCTACCAACGTAATATCACTCTCTCGCTGTGGAGCCTCTCATCATCACCATGGTAACATTTATTTGTACTTCCCCCACACTTGATTCATCTTATTTAAAGGAGGGATACAGAAAGGACAAGGATAAGAAAAATATATCACCATGAGGTCCAGCTTGTAAATGGGGAATGTTTGCTACGTGCCTGCAGCCAGTCCAAGCGTTACCAGTGTTTACTTTGCATTTCTCGTGGCAACTGTCAGCAAACAGCTTTTGTCAACTTTTTCATGTCCAAAGTTGGAAATCTGCAAAACTGAATTCCTTCTCCATTCGATCTTTTACGGTGTGCTTGCTTGGGTGTAGAGCTTTCTCTGTCCAGTCTTCTGTTTGAGCCGTTTCACTTTGACAATATGTGACAGGTTACTGGCGGTTAATTTCTGAACTTGTGAATGACACTTACATTCTGCTTACTTTGAAGATGTATTGTGCATGTTTGCTTTCATTGCATGGACAGGAAAGAGGATGCATCTAACGTACATTTGCTGCATGTGTGGCCTTCTCAGGCGTGTGTCCGTCTCTGGTGGAAAATGCTGAGCAGTGGTGCTTGTTTTATCATAGATAGCCGGCAGGACTGATTGTAAGTCACTTCACGGAGCCTGTTGTGGTTTTGTGGGCTGTTCTTTCGCCTTTGAAAATGACTTAAGCTATGCACACAGTACCCTAAATGAATACACTCGATTTGTTAACAGACACTAACAGATTCCAGCTTGTATACTCAGGCAACTGCTGTTATCATAAAAGTATAGTATGCAAAAAAATTATGCTTTCTGACAGTTTTGTTGAAGAACTTAAATTTGTGACAAATCTATAATTGAACAATAGGCTCATCTCCAGTGAGGCTCTTGGGGTTTGACGCTGCAGACTAGTATTACTAATGTTTATCCGGTGAACAATGGTGTGAGCTTGTCGCATGTCTCCAGCAGTTTCAGATTCTGGTTAGAGTGGCCTGCCAGAGAGAATCTATCGCCAGCATACAGAGTCAGTCTGTACAGTGATTGAGAGAGAGTGTGCAAAGCACCAACAGTGAAAGGTGAACAAGCTGGTAGAGAATATCTGCTATCTGCAATGGCAGCCATGACTTTTAAAATAAAATCAATGGGATTGTCTTCCTGTACATCAGCCACATATGGTGTCATATTTTGTTTTGTATTTAAAAATGGTAAAAGAATTCTATAAAGCCGAATTAAAATGGCCTCAGTGAACACTTACATCATGGGAATGAATCAGTGGCCGATGGTGCATTCCAGTTGAAGTTGGAAGTTGGAATTTCCGAGATGAAGTCGGAATTTTCAACTCGGAAAGTTGGAGCCGCTCCACCAACCCCAACTTAATGGGGGCTGTGCGGCTGTGAACACAAGCGGTAGTAAAAGTGTAAAATCCGTGCCACCACTGCAGTGTGTTTGTGACTCTAAATAAATAAGCCATATGCAAAGCATTGACTGGGTTCTATCTGTGAACGTTGTGTAGCTGTGCAATAAGCAAGCACTATGCTGTTGTGTTGTTAGTAATGCATCAGTGGCTCCACCTTGCTAAGGGGCAAAATAAATCCTGCTTCTTTTATTTTTGTTTGTTTGCTTGCTACATTATGTTACTATTTAAACACACTCATCTTGATGGTAATGTCACTCCGACATCCGACTTCCAAGACAAATGGAACACATCAAAAGTGCCAAGAAATTATGTTTGGTTACTCTGAAAGTGTTTTTTCAAACAAATCAGGAGTGTAATGCACAAAACACACACACACACACACACACACACACACACACACACACACACACACACACACACACACACACACACACTTATACCAGTACCTGCCAGGCACAATCCCTAATAAACCCCCGCTAAACGGCAAAGACTAATCTGAGAGATTTACTTCAAAAACATCAATCAGCAGAATTTTGTGATCAAGACTTGTACTCGGGCAATATCTGATTAACTTCTGATAAATATATGTTATATTTAAAATACGTTTTGTTTCAAAATTTGTAGTATTTTTTTTATTATACATACAATATGGACTAAATCAAATTTACAATGTGACACAAAAAGACAATTTATTATATGAAAATATGCTTGGTTGTTGGATTTTTGTTGTTGATTCATTGAGCTAATTTTGGACACTGCTACTATGCATCCATTATGTGTTTTTTTTTTTTTTTCATTGTCTCTCACCGCCTGACGAATATAGAGCTGCAGTAGCAGCAGTAACGGTGCCTCAGAGGAAATGACTTGCACACAGGGACTGGCTTCATGACACAGTGAAATTATCTGCCAGCCCTGGGGTGGGGTGGATCATTTCCTGTATTGCCATGCTCGCGCATGTGTGCATGTAGGTATATGTACACGCACATGCACGCACACAAACACGCACCCGGCAAACCCTCTCCACCCCCACACATGTGTGTATTTTTTTCCCTTAAATAGTAGTTTTGTGAGAGGTCGGTCCTTTAATGGGGAAGTTGAGTTGATGAAACAGAGTGCTCCGCTCGCTCGACGTAAGCCGATTTCATCCGAGCGGAGAACGATGGAGAGAGAAGGAGGACGGGCAGATAAGTCTGAGAAGCTACAGAACAAAAAAGTGGGGAAGACTAGAAAGGAAGTGATGAAACTGATTGTATCATAACGCCTAACAGCGCAATAATGAAAGAAAAAGAAAAGAAAAAGGAAAGGGACAAGTATGCAGCGTATGCACTGCGTCGCGTTCTCATGTTCTCATTTGGCTCGGTCCAGTGTTACGAACTGCTCCTTATTGACCGTTGAGGAATGCATAGCTGACAAAAGTTGATAGATGACTTCCTTACTGTTACACGCTGTAACGATTAGAGGTTAGCAACAGTCCGTCCTTTGCTTATTTAATGGTTTCCCTGCATTGCCCTGGGTCATACTTATGAAATGTCTGCGATACTGCAGTACAGTGTCCAGCTTTTCTTCCTGTCGGGGAAAAATAAGAATGTAACAGGACAACACGCATAACAGAATTTGTTTTGTTTAAGGTAATCAGATGTCACAAGAATAACTGAAATACATCTGTGAGTAATATTGTACTGGCCACTGTTTAGTTTGGGGTAAATACTCATCAGCTGCTTTGTTTGTTGCCTGCCACACATTTTTCGGGGATGTCCATGAATCAGACTGTGTGTGTCAGAGGAAGAACAAGAATGAGTGTGTCTAATGTTGGGTTTGTTTTATTCAGCTGTTCACACACTTTCTCAAATACCTGTAAGTGGTAGAGCTGCCACACAAGATAGGCGTGTAGTGCCAGCATAGGGCGACGACTCTTGTTCCTATTTCCTCAGAAATTTGGTTGTATAGAAGCCTATTGGAGGGGGGGACAAACCCATGCCCCCCTAACTTTATGACATTGGTAAATACTTTCCTAATGGCCTCAGTCATTGAATATACCTCTCTTTAAATTAGTCTCTCTAATTTTCTCGAAGCAACTATTCTGAGATTCTCACAGCCTTCGTCCCAACCAGTATGAACAAGAGAATATGCATATAAGAACATGCAGTTAGGAGGAAAGGAACCACTTGAGAACAGACGCATGCCACATCAGCTCTCAGATACGGTGGAAGCAAAGTTACTAGTGTTTGTGACAGTGTATATACCAAAGTATATTGCAAAAACAACCAAAGAATTTCTCATTGCAAAACAGTCTTCATTGGCCAAGTCAGTCACCTGTTCTCAGCCAGGAGCACATGAACATAAAACCGAAGGCAAAGATACTCGTAAACGAACACCAACTGAAGACAGCCTGATGGAACATCCAAACACTTATGTCCATGGAGTCTAGACTTAAGGAAGTCATCGGCCGCTAAGGACTTTTATCCAACTATTGGAAACGGTCCCTATATATTTAAAATTGTAGTCAATTTTTTAATTACTGCTGAGACTCTGTAAACAGGTATGAATTTATTAGGGGTGGGGGAAAAAATCGATACTGTGTAGTATGGTGATATTTTGTTTGCTAATAATGTATCGATACAGGGACAGCAGAAATCGATATTTTGTTACAAAAAAGGTTTTTGTGCTCTGACTTCAGAGCATGTTGATCCTTTTTCTGAGCAAGAATCCTGACATTCCTTCACTGTCCAAATGTGTTTAACTTGTTTTTTGGCAGCAATAAACATGACAGTTTACTTATTTTAATTTAAGACATTTTTTATTTTAATTAAGTTTAAAACTTTTTTATTTAATGTAAAATTATATTTTGTTTTAATTTACTTTCAAATTCTTCAGTTGCTGAAGGGGCTGCATAGTTTTCACAAATTGCATAATTTAGAATATCTATAATTGTACCAGATGGTTGCGTTCAGTTAAGTTGGACTAGACTGTAATACAAACCGTTCAGTTTGTCAACAATAAAACTGAAATGAGAGAAAGACTGAGTGCGAGACTTTGATATTAGATAAAATGAATATTGATAAAGTTTACCTTTATGTACAGAATCTGAATATTGAAAAATATTTTTAAAAATTGCAATAATATCGTATCGTGCGTTAAGTATTGTGATAATATTGTATCGTGGGATGTATGGTGATTCCCACCTCTAGAATTTATATACTGTAGGTTGGGATGTGTCTTTGTGTGGATTTTCCAAAAGTTGTGAAGCACTTTGTATGCTATTTACATGCTGTAAAAATAAAATTATTATTATTATTACATGCCAATAAATACTATGAGGGTGTTCAGCACTATGAGTGTGGTAAATGCAGGTCTGAGCCTATGACTGTGTGGCATGTATGTGGAGGTGACTTCATCTCTGGGACTGCCTGTTTTCCAAGGGTTATAGAAACGGCGTGTTCATCATTTATCAGAAGAATATCAGAGAATCAAGAAGGCAGCTGCTGATGGAAAAACGAGTCACTGCTCCACAGTCTGTCTCTCTCGAGGAACACAGCTTTCAGTTAAAACAATTTTCTTCTGTATGTAGTTGGTGTTTGTGTATCCAGTCAGTCAAGTTGAGCACTGTTGTGTTGAATGAAATGCTGAGGGGAAGTTGGCCCTTTTCATTCAGACTCGCTGGGTTGCATTGATGTGGAACTGTTTTCGTTCTGTGCAGTGGTGAGAAAATAGAACATAAACTGTCCTTAGAAACGCGGTCAGTGGTCTGTAATGTTGAATTTGGATTTGCTTTAAGTTAGCATGTCGCCTTTATTGGAATGGAAGATGCTTGAAAAAAAAAATTTTTTATTTATTTATTTTTAGAAGCTTTCCAAATAGGATGGATGCTCATTAGCTGCTTATTTAGGTCATGTGAGGTCCCTCTGAGGTCCCCTCTCAGCCTAGCCTTTTGGTTTTGCTCCCTTAGGTTTAGTAAATGCTGTACAAATGGTTTTCAGATTAATGTGCTGCTGGGAAACAAAACCATGACTTCTCTAAAGGGCTTACTGGATGGTCTGAAAGATACTAATATGGATCTCCTTAAAACCCTTTCCGAAGAACCTGGGTGTGATCTTTTAACGCCTTTGAAGGCGAAGGAGTTTCTTTTCAGAAATTTAAAAAGTTGTTAATTAGTAGTCATCAGAGAACATGTGAACTATCCTGCAGTGTCAAGTTCAGTTATTATCTGTGCCGTTTGTTAAACAAACAAATAAAAAGTCCATTGACCAAGAAAATTGTTGTTTTTGGATATTCTTTGTTAAGTCTTTGAAAGGTCAAAAATTATTCAGGAAATATGTGGAGTGGAACAAATGCCCTCCTCTGAGAATTTCAAACAATAAAAATCAGAAAACATTGGGAAAATGGACATCCAACTTTGAGACTGTGGACTTATTTTTATTATCTTATTTTTATTCATTTGTTTGTTTAACTCTGCTCACTATATTTACATATGCTTTTTTTCTTTTTCTTTTTTTTATGGAACAAATCTCTGGAGTAATCTGCCCACAGATGTGACTCATAAGGTCTTTTTTAAGTATAATGGACAATGGATGAAAGAACTGCTGACCTTTATGCTGTAATATAATATATTCCTTTTAGTTTTTTTCTACCTTTATTTATTTATTTATTTATTTATTTTTACATTACTCATTCTTATTTTGGTTGTTTTTATGCTCCTATTGTTTAAATGTGTGTTATTTACACACAAACTCAGATGCATTGTAGCATCTCTCTGTCACAAATTTAGATTCAAAATCCAAAACAATCAAAAATAGAGTTGGCTTTTGGCTTGCAGGGGAAAAAAAAAATCATTTTTAAAGCTATTGCTGATGAATATTTTCTATTTACTATCAGTGTGGGTTACTTTTAATTTGATACATGTGTGCAAAAGCAGTTAGGCAATAATAACAATTTATCATTTCATAATGCACCCAAAAAAGCATATTATTGCTAAGGAAGTAGAAATTTAAAGCACCAAATAAACAAAACAAAAGATTTTTTGTTTGTTTGTTTGTTTAAATTGCTCAGGTCCAGATTCCCTCATGAATTTATGATCTCCCCTACATTAGATACATTTTTATTTTTTAATTTTGAAACTAGATTTCCTATTTTTAATGTGTTTTATGGTTCATCGTTCGGATGAATTCGTTACCAGTGGCTGTGTCGTGATGATAAGAGGATAAAAATAAGCTGGTATTGACTGATTATGACACATTTCTTTTATAGTTCATACTTCCTTAAAATAAGTGCAGCCAAATGACTTCTATCTCAGTAAGAAAAAGAAAAAAAAACTGGTAAATGGCAAATTATGGAAATTTTGAATGCACTTTTTGTTTTGACAGCTAATCTGTGAAAGCTCACACGTCACATCATCTGCATCATGTGTGAAAAATCAGTGCTGATGCAAACAACAGACTTCCTGGCAGCTCATGACTACTTGTCTCATTTCATGCAAAAACACAGTGACTTGCTGTGTGACGCAGCCTTTTACCATCCACGCGCTGTTTATGATGGCTTGATTTGTTTTGCAACAGCACTGTGACTAATGTTTCCATAGATGTGACAAGTTTGAAAATGCTGTTGCTGAGAGGAGGAAGGACAGACAGCATGCCACCATATCCTGAATCCCATTGTTAATCCTCCAGATAATCATGTGACCCCCTCGAACTGCTTCAAAGCACATTAGTGCTTTGCTGTACATTTGTTGATTTTGATTTATTTAACAGTGCAGTGTCATTGTGGTTTCATAACACCTTCCTGCAAAGCATTTCCACTGTGTTGTGGAGGTTTTTATATATATATCTTAGAGCTTATTATTAATGTTTTGGGTTTTTTTTTCTCTTTCTTTGCAGGACTCCATGAACGCGCTGGTCTTAGACTTGGGCTACCCTGCACTACGAAAGAACAAAAACATTGAGACCTTCTTAAACAGATGTGAGTAGCTTAATGAGAGATGATTATCTAGAAGGTGAACAGCTCAATTATTCAGAAAAGGCTGATTATCAAAACCAGTCAAATCATCACTTTATATAAAAGGTTTGGTATAAAATGCTGCCTCTTTGCTGTATTAATCAATAAATGCCTTCCTAATGAGTTTGTTCTTGATTGCTACTTTCAAAAGTTATTTAACATAAGATTATGTTCATTTTGTAAATTCTAGTACTCATTAGAGTACTATTGTCTATGAAACTCGTTAGACAGAGAATAGTAAAACTGGATATACTTCACAGGGTCTATCATCTTATGGATCAGTCATTATCATGTGAATCAATGGGTGATAAAACCGTGGCTATATATGTCTTCTGGGAAGTCTGAGCATCTCAGCTTAGATTGTTGGAACATTACCTGGATAAGCAGTAGAAAATGGATGGATAAATATATAGAGGATGTTCACTTAAATAATTGCTTTGTATTTACAACACTAATGCACGTTCATTTCCTCTGTCCTGTCAATAAACTTTTGCTTCAGATGAGAAAGTCATTGGCCAGATTCGAGATCTGCAGATGAAGTCTGAAGACTTTGACAGAGTTAAAGTGATTGGCCGAGGAGCATTTGGTGAAGTGCAACTGGTAAGTGCTGATCATATGAACAGGTAACACTGTTTTTGTTTTTATAGTTGCTTTGTAAAAGCAACTATAAAAAAAAAAAACAAGTGGTATAGTCCTCCATCAAGGATCCATCATACCATCAAAACGATTCTAACTTTTTGGAGAAGTGCATGTCAAAAGTATTGCCACAGTCATGGTTAGCACTGTTACCTCACAGCATGAAGGTTCATGGTTTGAATCTCCTGCATAGTTGAATAGTTCTGTGTGGAGTTTGAATGTTCTCCCTTAGCCTATTACCTCAAGTACCCTGGCTTCCTCCCACAGTCCAAAGAAGTACATGTTATGTTTATTTGTGATTCTACATCGGCTGTGGATGTGAGGCAGATACAAGTGCTCGAAGTGCATGAATGTGCGGTTAATTGTGGCTTGTATTCTAAAAGACTTTGAGTGGTTAGTAAGATCAGAAAAGAGCTTTTTAAATGCCTGTTCATTTCCATAATCCTTTTCTCTGCATGACGAAGTTTGCTGTGCAAACTGACACCGTAAACCAGTCATCTACCTCAGCTGCTTATGCTGAAGGGAGAGTGGACGATGAAAAGATGAACACTTAGAACCAACAACCAAAAACACAAATTATGTTCTGTAGTGGTGTCATATGAATACACGGAGAGGCAATGGGTTCCCTCTACAGCTTGAGCCTATATCAGCATAACCAAAGGATGTTTCAGGGTCACATGATGCAGCCCTACACATAAGCTTTATCAAAAAGGAAAGCTGAGTCTTTAAAGTAGAGGGCATGCCTGTATCCTGAACTCACACATTGAGCCGGTTCCACAAGAGAAACCTGATACTTGAGGCCTCTGCCCCATTTTACCTTTGAAAACTCTACAAACCACAACTAAGCATCTGTTCTTGTACATTTCATCAAACATTTCTCATAGAGTAAGATTAGACTTTGGAGAATCTCTAAACTTTATCTTCCTGTTGTTCAGGTCAGACATAAAGCCTCACAGAAGGTCTACGCCATGAAGCTGCTCAGCAAATTTGAGATGATAAAGCGCTCAGACTCAGCATTCTTCTGGGAAGAGAGAGATATCATGGCTTTTTCCAACAGTCCCTGGGTTGTGCAGGTACAGCATTTAAGTTGCTGATCAGCTTTTAAAAAGCTTTCGTGTGCATTAATTGGAATATTCACTGGGAACGTGTTGCCAGTTGGATTACTCCTTTGTTTTACTTAGAACAAAGAAAGTATGTGTTTTATATGTTAATTTATTAAACCTCAAAATTGTTTTTAGTTGTGCTCTGCCTTCCAAGATGACCACTACCTCTACATGGTGATGGAGTACATGCCAGGAGGCGACCTGGTTAACCTCACCAGCACCTATGATGTACCGGAGAAGTGGGCCAAGTTCTACACAGCGGAGGTGGTGATGGCCCTGGACGCCATTCACTCCATGGGCTTCATTCACCGCGACGTGAAGCCAGACAACATGCTGCTGGACAGACTCGGACACCTGAAGCTGGCTGACTTTGGCACTTGCATGAAAATGGACTCGGTGAGTAAAAGTGTAAAACCTGAGTCTCTGCTGCCAGCAGAAAACACTGCTAAACACTAATAAAAAAATCCAAAGAGAAGAAATAAAGCTAAACCTCAGACTTTGGATTGCTATAAATGTTTAGCTTCAGCAGTTTTTTTCCTTCTCTTTGCTCTCTATGATGTCTGTGAAAAACAATATTTTTATGTGATCATCTCAGGGACCCCCTGCTGTCCAAACTGTTTCTTTGGCTGAAGAAAGTTGCCTTAAAGAGAGAGGGGAAGGGGTTAAAATGGCTTGATTTAGCTACTCTAGTGTAGTCCAAGAATAAAAATATAACAAGTCCATAGGGCAGGGTGATATGACCAAAAATATTTATCACGATATACATTTGAAAATTTGCGATAACAATATAACTGACGATATAATTGACACTAGACAAAATACTTTACAACTCCACAACTTTATTAGTGGCAAAAAACCCCATCATTGTATTTTCACTTAAACAAGCAGCTGTTTTTTTATGTGCATTAAAGTTACATAAAAATGTAACAGTGCAAATTCCTTGCTGACAGTTTAACCAAAAGGCATTTCCAGTGGAAACTGGTCGACATATCCTCAGCATAACCATGTATAATATCCACAAAACTTAAAAAGAGGTTATACACACACAATACGGTAATATTATGTTGAAGCACAGTACGTATCACTCCGCGAAGTGATACGTACTGTCGGAGCCGTAATGCTCCGACAATCCATCAAGCGGTGCGGCTTCGTAGCTTAGCAAAGTCGTACTGAAACATCTGACAGATTTTCGAGCGCCATGTACATAAAATCGTTTCGAGGTCAGTAAACACAACTAGAGTTCATACATAAGGCACACTGAATTATAAGGGGCACTGTCGATTTTCAGAAAAATCAAAGGATTGATTTTAAGTGTGCCGCATTTTCCAAACAACACGGTAATAACGACGGCCCGCTAGCATGCTCTACCTTTGTTGTGTATCTGACGGACGAAAGCAAAACCAGTTCCACACCACTGAAGTTGCAGCATTTTAACAAACCAGTTCTGGTTCATCCGTTTCATTTAACGATCCGCTTTCGCTCTTCTCATTCTGCGTCGCTGCCATGTGCGTATGTAAACATAGGCAGTGCACATGCGCGTTTTACCCATATTCTATCGCGATATTTCATTTTCCTATCGTTGCCTAAAATTACACCGGTATTACCGTGAACGGTATGATATAGCCCAGCCCTACAAGTCCACTTTAATAACTAAGTTGTTACAGTGAGCTCTGGTTCTGCTTTCACCTGGAAGGGTTAGTTTTTAGTAGTCTCTTAAGTTTGGATCAACACTCTGCTTTAGCTTATGCCCATATAAATCAAACCATACCTGTAGGATACTAAACATATAATGATCTCTGGATTTATGTTACAGACCGGCATGGTGCACTGTGACACAGCTGTTGGGACTCCAGACTACATCTCGCCAGAAGTGCTAAAATCCCAGGGAGGTGATGGCTATTATGGGAGAGAATGTGACTGGTGGTCCGTAGGGGTCTTCATTTACGAGTTGCTCGTCGGTCGGTGAACATTTCATAAAATAATTTAACTCGTATGCGTTGATGTTTATGTCTCTCAATTTATTTCAGTGTTGCTTGCTCACTTTTAGGTGACACGCCGTTCTACGCCGACTCTTTGGTGGGAACGTACAGTAAAATCATGGACCACAAGAACTCCCTCAATTTTCCAGATGATGTGGAGATCTCCAACAATGCCAAGAATATCATCTGCGCCTTCCTGACTGACAGGTATGATCTTACTAGAAGAAGATGTCAGGGGGTTTAACATTTTGGAAAAATGCACCTGTGTATTTTCTTGCAAAGAGTAACAGTAGCACTCTTAGCACAATAGCACTCTTATGTTATCGTATGTTATCTCTCAAACTCTTCCTCTTATACACAACTGTCCATCTCCATCTGTCTGTCAACCCACAAACCACTTTGTCTTTCATGGGGATGTTTTTCATATATATATCTAAGGTGTAGTTTCTTCATGCTGGTCCCAGACGTAAGCACAAGGTTTCTTTTTTTGTGTGGCAATACTTAGAGATTACATAATATGTTGATACAACAGCACACTTACGCTTATCTGTGTGTTTGTCTCTTAATATTTAAGGTTATAAAGGTTTGTATGAGGACAAAGGTCCAATTCAATCAACTCATTGTCTGCTTTTGTTTTGAGGGAGGTGCGATTAGGCAGAAACGGCGTGGAGGAAATCAAGCGACATCCTTTCTTCAAAAATGACCAGTGGACCTTTGACACCATCAGAGACAGTTAGTATACAACCTTTGTTCTGCTACCTATGATCATTCATTATAATACATGTTTTGGTTTTTTCTCAATATGAAGTGTATTTCATTTAGCACCATGTGTTTGGTGGTTGGGTAAGTGCATGCGCAGATCACATAGGTATTTTTATTTGCAAAGTACTTGTACAGAGCAGAACTAGACCTCCACTTCCTGCAGGTTCTGGCTTGCTGCAGATGTCCAGAGCAGGAGGACTGCTGTCCCCAGCAGCAAGTCCAAGACTGTTGAGTTTGAGTCTGTCTGTCTGCAAGAAAAAGCAGCTTAATTACATCAAGGGCTGCCATGACAATGAACTGGCCAGCGTGCCGGCCGTTGGGAAGTGAGAGGCTAGATGGTTAACAGCGACTGAACTTTCAAAATAAGAGCAAGTGGATTTTCCACTACTAAATTGAAGAACAGTAGAAATGAACGTAGAATATACTGTAGATGAGTGCTCAGCTTCCAGCAAAGCCCATCGTGCACTTTGCAAAACAATTTCAAAAACCATTACATTTAAATTCTGCACAATGCTTTTGTTTGTTCTCCTACATCTAAAATCAAATTTCACCTTTCCTTCCACTTTACTCTGTGTGCAGAGTAACACCTCTGAGTTGTGGATATCCTTTTTGGGCACAGCAGATGCTGTCTTTCTTTGGCCATACCTGCCATAAATGCATCAAGCATACAAAATTATAATTCCTAAGTGTAATTCAGGAGAAAGTCAGAATTTGTGACCAAATATAGAACGCAGCTCCTGCAGATCAGTAATTTTTTTGTTGCTGTTGTTGTCCTGTGAGACGTCTTAAATTTTATCAGATGTACTCCAATTTCTTTCTGGCATGCTCTACTTCAGAAGCCAAAAACGGTCACACCCTCAACTCACAGTTTTTATCAATCAAACAACATTAAAAAAATATTAAAATTAAATTTAAATGAAATATAATTCAGCATAACAGCACCTGCAAACCTTTTCTTTAATCTTGATCTTCTTTAATCTAAAACTTTAGCAGGAATTCCTTCAGAACAGCAGCTGAATCAGAGAGCACATTAAAATGATTTATTGGACTGACATATTTTCACACAGTGCTTCCTTTTTCCACCAATTCACTCTCACCTTTTCCTGTCTCTCTCTTTATCTCTCTCTCGCCCCAGCGGTTGCCCCTGTGGTCCCAGAGCTGAGCAGTGACATAGACACCAGCAACTTTGATGAGATAGAAGACGACAAAGGCGATGTAGAAACCTTCCCCACACCTAAGGCATTTGTCGGCAATCAGTTACCCTTTGTTGGCTTCACCTACTTCAAAGAAGACCAGTAAATCATCCCATTCTCTTCATTTCCCATGATTTTAGGGACCTCCGTGGTTCCACGAAGACAATTTATAGATTTATTTTTGGCTCTAGTGTCCTTGACCTTGGGCTGATTTTATTCATTTCCTCCTTCAGGTTATTAAATGCTTCCAACAACTCAGTGGCTCATGAGAATTCAAAAGGGGAGGTAAGTACTTTGACTCCCACACACAGTAGCTGCCAGGTGCACCTTTAGCGACTGCATTAATACCGGACCGAGCTCCTCAGGAAATAAATAAGTCTGGTATCAGTTTACATGACCACACAGAAAAGGCCTGTTGACATTGTGATCAGCTTCACATTGTAAGACATCAAGGATTATGATGGAAATGACTCACAGGGGGATTTCTTCCCAGATCCCATGATTTATTTGTACTTTGTTAGAATTTCAGTGTTCTCAGCCGCACACAGAGATTTAAGCAGCTTTCAGTATAAGTGGCTGAGCCGAACACTAATCTGAAGAACTTTTATTGACTTCAGTCCTAAAAGACTGCCCTCATTACGAGGAACAAAACAAACCCTATGTTTTACTTTCGCTTTGTTTCTAATCAGTTGCCTAAATGTAGGTGATTAAAGGTATAGTAACCTGTATTTCAATACTGACCTTTAAGTGACTAATGTGGTGGTTTAAGGTTGTTGTGATACTTCTAATTGTAAAAATGTTTAGTCCTAAAAGACTGCCCCTAAAAACGTTACACCATTAACCATGAAAATAGTTTCTGTGCTCTTTTGACCAAGGACAACAACATTTGTCTGCATTTCCTTGGTAGCATTAGTTAGCTAACTTAAAATTTAACGTGACATCCCAACCAAAACCGGATTTTTAAGAGTGCTACTGATATTTGGCAAATTTCAATGCAGAAAATAAACAGATTTCCTCGAGTCCTACAAAAATATTACATGCATTTTATAAAAATATAATTGGTTTACAGTGCCTGGCTTGGCTCAGATCAGCTGATTGCGTGTGTTTATGTGTGTGTGTTCCTTGGGCTTCAGGCATGTTATCAAACTGGAAGTTGCAGACTCCCTCTGGTGGACAAACTGCAACAACAACATTCAAAACATGGTTGAAGGGCGTTTCTGTCGTCTTTTCTTGACTTTTTCATTTTTTTAATTATCGGCCCTATAAAGTCCGATAGTTCCTATAAAGGAACATCAGGCGTTCTGCCAGTGCTCACACAGTGTGCGTGTCACTGCAAAGTCTAGCTAGCTATTGATGTTACATGTCTTCTTACCCTGTGTGTGTTAAATTGTGACTTTAGTGTATAGCGCATAAATTGGAAGTCTTTCTTTCTTTCTCTTCTTAGTCAGCAGCACTGCAGAAGAAACTTCGCCACCTAGAGATGCAGATGAATAATGACAAGCAAGTCAAAGATGATCTAGAGCAAAAATACAGGTGGGTGATCTGTAGGGAACATTGTGTATCAGGAATAAGAGCCGCATCATGTTGCTCCACTTACTTGCTTATGCACGGTGGCCAAATTATTTTTTTTAAGCATCTGTATTTTTCTGCAGGGCCGCCACCGCTCGTCTGGAAAAACTCTCCAAAGAACTTGAGGAAGAGGTCAGTTAATCACAGGGAACATCCAATTACCTGAATATTTCTGTGTCTGTCCGGCATCAATATCTGCGGGGACATGACCCCTCTGGGATTTTAGAAGTTCTTTCTTCCTCATACAATTTAATGGGCGTTTCCCAAAAACTCTATTATTTGAGCCAGAATAATGATTCTTATTATCCACACTTGTCCACTTTCCGGTTGAATACCAGCGTCTCGTATCCAGGGAGGTTCAGTTGGAGCGCCTGCTGAATTCTAACGGCCACATTAAATAGTCTATTGTGATTGAATTTGTGTTGAGGCCCATTTGGATTCTGGGGAATAATTTCTCATAAAGTGAATTATGGAATCACAGTAGCATGAAACCATCCCCGCAGGAGATGTTGAACAAAGGCGTTTATGATTGATTTTTAGGTGAGCAGCAGAAAGAACCTGGAGTCGAGTCTGAGGCAGCTGGAGAGGGAGAAGGCTCTGCTGCAGCACAAAAGCCTGGAGAGCCACCGCAAGGCTGAGAGCGAGGCCGACAGGAAGCGCTGTCTGGAGAACGAAGGTGACACGAGACACACTGTGGATTCTGCAGCAGAGCTGAAAAGATTTACTTCTTTTGTACAGGAAGTTATCAACTGGAAATTATTACATTTCACAGAAAAATGCAATGTATTTTCTACTAAGAGACGTTTCTCTTAAGAGACAATTTTTAAAGCTTTTTAACTAGCTTTTAAGTTAAAAAAAAAAAATACAGCGGCACACATTCTCGGTTTATTTGTGTAACATCCTTCATGCAGGTTAGCTTTGTTTAAGGTGATCGATTACATGAACTGAAAAGACAAAACATTATAATACTTCTATCATGAGTGAGAAAAATGAGGCTGATTAAATGCATTTGTTTTAAGAAATAGATTCAAACTTGACAGCAGTGATACATTAAAGCAAGAGAATAAAATGAACACAGGAATCCAGTAAAAATCAACCCCCCGCTTCTTGTGTAAAGTCAGAAACTTCTTACGTTTTCTTTTGGCTTTGCAATGATATAAAATCATGGTGACTTTACTGAGATAAAGTGGGTAATACTGCCATCACCTGGACAAAGACACTGTGATGCAAACACATCAGGTCTACTCTCTTCTGTGCTCTGGCTTTCTTTGTAATATTCATATTGTATAACTTTTGGTTCCAGCGCCTTTATTAAACCAAACTAAAGCTCTGTTTCCATATTTCATTTGCATAGTTTATATATGAAGTTTTAAATTGTGATTTTACTTCTTGAAACACACTTCATCATAATAATTGTTGTCTTTGTTCTTGGGATCTGTGCAGTCAACAGCCTCAGAGACCAGCTGGATGACATGAAGAAGCGAAACCAAAACTCGCACATTTCCAATGAGAAGAACATTCACCTCCAGAAACAGGTCGGTTACCTACCTTGATGTATGTTTGGTGAGGTTGGGGGATGGTCAGCATGGACGATGAGCTCTGTGACATCAGATTACAAGCATATAACATATAAAGCCTTGAATAGACGTAAAACCAAATACATAATAATAACAGTCACAACAGCTGAAAGTAAAAGCTAATATTTGATGTCCAGCCAGACTGAAAAGATCACTGTGATCTTGTCAAGTCACCTTCTTGGACTCCGAGTCCTTTAAAGGGAAAATATTGGTGTGATTTGTGTACGTGTTCTTCTCTTAGCTGGAAGAAGCCAACACGTTGTTGCGGGCCGAGACGGAGGCGGCGACGAGGCTCCGCAAAGCCCAAACTGAGAGCAGCAAGCAGCTGCAGCAGCTGGAGGCCAACGTGCGCGAGCTGCAGGACAAATGCTGCCTGCTGGAGCGCAGCAAGCTGAGTCTGGAGAAGGAATGCATCAGCCTGCAGGCTGCGCTAGAGACGGAGAGGAGGGAGCACAGCCAGGGCTCGGAAACCATCACTGACCTGATGGGTGGGTGAAACGGCACACGAAGATTTCTTTGTCAAGTCTGCAAACAGTTGTCATTTGTGTGCATTATTTGAATTAATAAAAGTGATACCAGGAATATAACATGTTGTATATTAAATGTTGTATTCATCGGTGTATCTAAACAACTTTTTCAGAATGGTGTTTGTAAAAAGTGAAACGCACTTCTTTACAAACCTATGAAATACTAATAGAATAGAATAGAATTCAACTTTATTGTCCTTGCACATGCACAGGTGCAGGGCAACGAAATGCAGTTTGCATCCATCCAGAAGTGCTTTAGCCATGATTTAGATATATTACAATATATATTAGCAATAATATAGATATGTAAGTATATTACAGAAATCCTAAACCAATTAATATGGAGTTGGAGCATCCTCAGTTTAGCAGTTTTACATGGAGCACCAAAATGTCTTGTATTAGTTTTTCGCTCATGCTCCACCTAATTTGATAAAATTCGTCTCGCTATCAGAAAAAGAAACTGCACCTCTGTTCTTGGTTCTCACCTTAGCATACAACAAAACCAAAACAATAGATTTGTGCAGAATTTCAGGTTGGATGTCAGTATAAGTCATAATTCTAGGCACATCTGTAGCTGCTGATATGTTTACCTGTATTTTTATGAGGTGGAAATGTAATTACATTCCTCTGAAAGAAGTTCAGTCTCTGTTTTCCTCCTGCTTGCCTTGGAGCTTATATGGCAGGTTTAATAAAGGGGCAGCTAGATGAGCAATAGCAATGTGCCACCCAAATGCTGAGGGCAGTCAAGAGGCTTTTCAGGACTAAACAACTCTGTACTGTTTGCTGAATGGATTCTGACTCCAGTTCAGTCACACTGTGTGTGTTTAAGAAAAGGCTGATTTGAATTAGTAAAAATAAGTTTGTCCAGAGGTGTCAGATAAAACCTTGAACAAATATAGCTGATGTTTTGGAGACAGAAGGGTCAAAGCGGCCTGTTTGCTCCAGTGCACCTGGACAGTTTGTAATATTTGTGTAAGTGTAGGGAGCGTGCTTACATAAAGGCTAACAATTCACCCATAATCTGATAAAAGCAGCTCTCCGGCTACTTAAGCTGTCACATAAAACCTCTTATCTGACTGCGTTAATTAGGACGTGGGCATCACAAACCATGAGTTCTGCCTTATGAATGTTTGTAGGTCTTCGGATGCAGTGACTTGAGTGTTGCATTTACAAATAAAACACAGCACAGTATAATAAGCTGCTTCCTCGAGTTGGTCCAAGAGCTGAAATTCATTTGAACTATGTAAATATTTATATTAATATAAATATTGCCCTCCATTGCTTACTACAAGTAACTGGGATGTATATGTGTGTATAAATAAGCCCATTGTGGCACTGTTGGAACAACTAAACATACACTCTTGGTAGTTGCCCTGAACTGCCCCGAGCTTGCTGACTGAGTCATTATATGAACAACAGGCAAGTAACTTGTATATGTAAAGTACATTTAAATCAGAGGGAGTGCTTTTTAGTTGAGGTCAGGGGATTAACAATGCTAGTTTACAAGTAAACCTGGAATAAACAAACCGGACCTAAATTAGAAAGTCAAAACATGAAAATAAATACACAAATTAAAGGACAAATAATAAAATAATAGTAACTAAAATCGAAATTACAATAGAAACAGCAGACGAACCTCAGACTGAGCTTTAATGAGGGGATAAAATTGACGTTAAGAAGGATTAAAGGACTTATGTATACAAGTTGAGACAGGAATAATGTATTGAAAACGGAAATAAAGATTCTTGACGACTGTGTAAGTTTATAGGCTTTGGGGTCCTTAGGGACCAAGTAAAGCGCTATACAAATACAGGCCATTTACCATTTGCCATAGTTTGCTGTTGGGTTAAGCTTTATGTGATCTGTACGTGAAATGTAACTCTGAGGACTCTCGCGGGCTTATCTTGCAGGACGCATTTCTGGCCTGGAAGTGGAGGCCCGTCAGCAGAAACAGGCTTTATCCAAAGCTGAGACTGAGAAGAGGCAGCTTCAAGAGAAACTCACTGATCTGGAGAAGGTAAATCACAAAATCCTGACCGGAAACATTTTTTGCTTTGAGATGCAGTTCCTGGAAATTTGACTTGAGCCTCATGTGTGATCCAAATTAAGTAAAAGTTATGTTAAAAGTAGTATCATAGTGTTTCTTGGAAACATCTGCATCTGGATTTGAGGACAGCATCATTGGACTGTTTGTTCCAGGTCATTTGACACCAGTGAGAAATTATTATTTTATTAAAGCAATCGGGAAAGTCTTTTGTTTTGATTAAAGTGACAAATAATTGATTTACAGCAGCTATTTTTAAACTCAAGCCCACTGCAGGCCAAATAATTAT
Organism: Neolamprologus brichardi; assembly: GCF_056152115.1. NCBI lineage: Eukaryota > Metazoa > Chordata > Actinopteri > Cichliformes > Cichlidae > Neolamprologus > Neolamprologus brichardi. The sequence goes on from NC_142122.1 coordinate 5,990,583, forward strand.
TTTAAAAGACTGCCAAACCTTTAATCACAACTCCAGTCGACACGGGAAGATTAATACAAAGGATTTGCTTTGGTTTGTTTTCATAGATTCATATTAAAAATTGCATAACTGCCTGCTTTTTGACTTATCTTAGAGAAATGGAGAAGAAAGGCCTAATTTATTGCAGCACTGTAACTGACCTGTTTCAGAAACTGTACTTATTGATTTACTGAGTATTTCTAACTGCACTTCCTTAGAATATACATATAAATGTGAACCACCATGTAGTGACACGACTTTCTGGGCTTGGTCTCAAAGCGTTTGGTGTAAAGTTTTCTGACTAGATTTTGCTCTGGATGTGACATCTCTGTGTGTGTTTATGCAGGAGAAGAGCAACAAAGAGATCGATTTGACCTACAAGCTGAAGGTGCTGCAGCAGGAGCTGGAACAGGAGGAGGCCTCTCATAAGGCCACCAGAGCAATGCTGGCAGACAAGAGCAAGATCAAGGTCACCATCGAGGGCGCCAAGTCAGAGTCCATGAAGGGTAAGGGCTCTGATCTTTTGTTTCCACGAGGTTGTTCTTTCACAGTTTGTACCGAGTTCAGGGTTCGAGCTATATAATTTGGGGCTGATCGACAGCTCCGAGTTCGCAGATTGCAACAAGATGTACAGAATGAGAAATTTTATTGATTTGACTTTTCACAAGGGAAATTAAATAATATAAGTGAATAACTCTCATTCAGAGTTGGAGCAGAAGCTGGCAGAGGAGCGAGCTGCCAAGCTGCGGCTGGAGAACAGAATACTGGAGATGGAGAAGCAGAGCAGCATGATGGACTGTGACAACAAACAGGCCCTGCAGAAGCTAGACGAGCTGCGCAGACACAAGGATCACCTTACTGAGGAGGTGAGCGTTTCTGTTCTGCACAGGAGACCCGTGAAGTTTGGGTTTAGCTGTCAAATGTCACCAACAGGAGCTACTTCAGCAGCTAATGTAAAGAGTGTCATATCTGAAATTGGATAGAAGGATAATGAAATGCGAGTAAAAAACTTTTATTAAGTTCATTTTGTTCTTTCAGGTGAAGAACCTGACACTGAAGATCGAGCAGGAGACCCAGAAGCGTAACCTGACTCAGAACGACCTGAAGGCTCAAAACCAGCAGCTCAGTGCTCTGAAAACCTCCGAGAAGCAGCTCAAGCAGGAAACGAATCACCTGCTGGATATTAAGCGCAGCTTGGAGAAGCAGAACCAGGAGCTGCGCAAGTAAGTTTCATTTTGTTGTAACACTTTCCCAGCAGGCACACTGCAGGCTCCTTATGCGGTCAGATTATGAATCATCGACTCATTTTTCTTTTCACAGAGAAAGACAGGACACAGATGGACAAATGAAGGAGTTACAAGACCAGTTAGAGGCTGAGCAGTATTTCTCAGTAAGTCTGATATCTGATCACAGATGTGGATGGAAAATGAAGACACTTTCATTTGGCATTTTAGGCTTTTTATAGTTTCAATCATCTGACTGAGCGGCAAAAACTGCTGATTGATTTGCTACTGAATAGTCCCCTCTCTCCTTCGGGCTAAACAGCTTTTCCCTGCCGTGTCCACGTTGTGTTTCACTCCTTTCAGCCTGATAAGGGCGCTGCTGTGGCAGTTTTTAAAATATTCAGCTGCCTGTGAGTCAGAGACTCGTTCCAACTCTGCTGCCTATAACTGCAGGTGCTCTGAATTGTTTAGCGCTACAGTTGAAGTCCAAGCTGGAGCTTAACTCGTTGTAAAGGCAACTCACTAAATGTTTCAGTTGCATGTAGGGGTCTAGCAATTCTTACGTCCACAATATAGAGGTGCTTTGATATTTATAGAGTAGAGCTACAGGGGCTGCTCCAGACTATACTGTCAAATAACAGTCAGCTATATTACACTGGAGTGACATCTTCCCATATTGTAATGCATTGCTGTTATTTCCTAGTTAAAGCGTAATAATCCAGTAATGTTTAAAGATGATATAGGATAACAAGTGATGTATTTTCCATAATGCACTTAAAATAAAGAAAATAAACCGCAGCACAAATGTTCTTATTCTATGGGAACGTAGGCTGTTAAAATCAGAGGGTTCCTTTTATTTCTGTAGCTAATGTATGTTATGCATTTCCAAGAGCTGAATAATGGTGAAGTCTTCAATGGGCGTCCATAACAGTATGTATCAAAGTGTGTATGCAAAATGAAGCCTGAGTGGTTCTTTCCTTTACCATGTTCATTATCAGTCAGGAGGAGCAGCTTGTTGTTAGGAAACTTTCTCACCTCTCTGGCCCTCCCATTGGAGATTTCTGCATTAAAGAGTTATGTAGAGTTTTGTTGTTGATGTATTAAGTATGGGCCGTATTTGACCTGTTACCTTTTCTCCAGACTCTCTATAAGACCCAGGTTCGTGAGCTGAAGGAGGAATGTGAGGAGAGGAACAAACTCTACAAAGAAGTGCAGCAGTCTCTGCAGGAGCTGCAGGAGGAGAGGTGAGAGGTTTTTCAGTTTGAAGATATCATTTGAAATTCATCCACTTTAATCTTCGAAAAATGATTAGCAGAAAAACGGTGATGATGAATGTAAGGCTCGGTTCATTTATCTCCAGTGAGAGACTCGTGTGGTTTGTGTGGTGGGTTGCTCAGGCTTGCGTTTCTTTTTATTCCTCTCAGGGACTCTTTGGCAGCACAGCTGGAGATCACTCTGACAAAGGCTGACTCAGAGCAGCTGGCGCGCTCCATCGCTGAGGAGCAGTACTCCGACCTTGAGAAGGAGAAGATAATGAAGGAGCTGGAACTGAAGGAGATGATGGCTCGCCATCGCCAGGAGCTCTCCGAGAAGGACATCACCATCAGCTCTGTGAGTTTTTGAGTTGAAATGAAGATGATCGAGTTGAGGTGAAAGTCTTTGTATCGTTAGACGTTTAAAAGAATAACTCGCCACAGTCCTGGAAGTATCACAACGTGTAAATGCAGATCTCAAGCCCAATAAATATGCTCTGAAAATAGTGTGAGATTAGGTTGAGTTTATAGTTCCACAAAAGAGCAGATATGAAAGTATTTGCTGTCCATTGCAGCTGGAAGAAGCTAATAGGACCCTGACGAGTGATGTCGCCAATCTGGCCAATGAGAAGGAGGAACTGAACAACAAACTGAAGGAGGCAATAGAGGGTAATTAGAACATTTAAATGTTTATTACAAGAATTATATATTTTGGTCTGGGTACATAATTTATTTATTTTTTGTTCTCTTCAGAAACTGAGAAGTCGAAGGACTGGGAGCAGCAGATAAGCCAGATGAAGCAGGCGTTTGAGAAGCAGCTGCAGTCCGAGAGGACGCTAAAAACCCAGGTCGGTGTTTTTAAAGCAATAACTCACAAGATGAAGAGACAGACTTTCAAGACTAATCCTCCCCTTCATGGGCAAAATTTACATTTTTTTCCCATCATTTTTCCTTAAGTTAAGATTGAATCTTATCCCCATCCACAGGCCGTCAATAAGCTGGCAGAGATCATGAACAGGAAGGAAGTGCGTGGCGGAGGCAGCCGCCGCGGTAACGACACAGACATGCGGCGAAAGGAGAAGGAGAACAGGAAGCTGCAGCTTGAGCTCAGGTCAGAGAAGGAAAAGCTGAACAGCACCATCATCAAATATCAGAAGGAGATCAACGAAATGCAAGCAGTAAGTGAACAGCTGAGTTTTCTTTCCCCTGCAGTGAAACGACACTCTGCTGCTGTATCTCTGACTACGACACTTACGATGTGTTATTTCTTCTCATTTTAATCTATAGCAACTGGCGGATGAGAGCCAGATGCGCATCGAGCTGCAGATGGCTCTGGACAGTAAGGACAGTGACATTGAGCAGCTGAGAAATCTCCTGCAGACGCTCAGTGTTCAGTCGATGGACTCTGCCAGCGTCAGCAGCGGGCCCGAGTTTGATGCTGATGATGCGTACACAGGTAAGAGCTCAGCCACTAAACAAAGAAAGTATTTCTGACAGTTTGCATTCACCACAGCTTTAAGGTTTAAGGTCACTTGCAAACATCTTCTTGTACAATGTTTACGTTCACTGGCTACGTCACAAAGTGCACCTGCTAAACTATGCCTTTAATCAGACAATCACAAGGCAACAGCTAAGTGCACTGAGGTATGTAGACACGGTTAAGATGACCTGCTGAAGTTCAAACGGAGCATCGGAAGAAAGGTCATTTGAGTGACTTTGAACGTGGCGTGGTTGTTCCAGGTCTGCGTATTTCAGAAACTGTTGTTCTACTGGACTTTTCCCACACAAACATCTGGAAAAGAGAAAACATGCATTGTTTGTCCCTGTGTGAAAATGCCAGGTCAGAGTAATGGAATAACCCTAATTTCCGAACGTTTCAGAAGAAAGACGCTATAATTCAGCTCATGTTAAGTACTTTCAATCACAATACAGTCATTTTATTATTAGTGTGTTATGCACAGATTAATGACGATTGGTGATTTGATCCCTGGCTGCTCCAGCGCGCATGCCAAAGCATCCTTTGGCATGATACTGAACCCTGAGTTGTTCTCGAATACTTTCATCAGAGTGTGAATGTGTGTGGAGGTTGGATACAAATCACTTAGATGTAGAAAAAAGAGAATGGGGGAATGAGGCGTGTTATATAAAGTGCTTAAATGCTCAAGTAGAGCATTTTTATAAAGGTGCATAATGTCTGACTAGAATATTTCACTTTAATGTGATGTGATTTTGTTGGTTTCTTCAAACCAAACCATAATAATCTGAATTCTCTTTCTGCCCTCAGAAATGAGGCTCGAGGGCTGGCTGTCTCTCCCCGTCAGAAACAATACCAAGAAGTTTGGATGGGAGAGAAAGGTAGGACTAAACCATTGAGACTACTTTGACCCTGCAAAACAGCGCGTGACCTTTTTTCTTACCACCTCTGTCCTGTCAATGCAGTACGTTGTAGTAAGCAGCAAGAAGATTCTTTTCTACAACAGCGAGCAAGACAAAGAGCAGTCCATCCCCAACATGGTGCTCGATATAGAGTGAGTATGACACCCGAAGGCACCTCTGCAAAGAAAACAGCTCAGTTTGTATTAACACGTTCTATGCTTTAAACAGAAAATAACACTCCTTTCTGTCACACAGTAAACTCTTCCATGTGAGACCTGTTACTCAGACAGATGTGTATCGAGCTGACTCCAAAGAAATTCCCAGGATATTCCAGGTCTGCCCTAGCTCTAAAAAATGTTCTATTTCTTTGAGTTGATTGTTTAAAAAGTTGTTGAAGGCTGAAAAAGTTAGATATGTCCTCTTTCTGCTCTCCAGATTCTTTATGCCAATGAAGGTGAAAGCAAAAAGGAGCCAGAGTTTCCCGTGGAGCCGCATCCCATTGGAGAAAAGTCCAATTACGTCTGCCACAAAGGCCACGAGTTCATTCCCACCCTCTACCACTTCCCCACCAACTGTGAGGCGTGCACAAAGCCACTGTGGAACATGTTCAAGCCGCCGCCTGCTCTGGAGTGCCGGCGCTGCCACATCAAGTGCCACAAGGACCACATGGACAAGAAGGAGGAGATTATCGCCCCCTGTAAAGGTAGGATGCTCCTGTTGCTGTGTTTCGATTTCAATTGGTGGGTTTTTTAAATGTTTGTGAATTGGAGTGTTACTGAACATTTCTCTTCTCTTCTACCACCAGTGAACTACGACATTTCTACAGCTAAGAACCTGCTCCTGCTCGCCGTGTCCCAGGAGGAGCAGCAGAAGTGGGTGAGCCGGTTGGTCAAGAAGATTCCCAAAAAGCCTCCACACCCAGAACAGTTCGCGCGCTCCTCACCGCGGACCTCCATGAAGGTTCAGCCCAGCCAGTCCATGAGGAGGCCCAGTCGACAGCTCCCCACCAGCAAGAGCAGGTAAACTAAAAAGCTGATTTTATGTAATAGATGCCTATAGGTGTGATTTTGGATTCATCTATGTTAGCTACGACAGTTAAAGTGGTGTGCAGGAGGTAAACAAATAACAGTTTATGGATCTGCAGGCAAGATTTCTAATGATTTGAGGTACATACAGTGTGAGTGGAGTGACCGATATAATGCAGGCTGACTAAAAAGCCTCAAAACTGAAATTTTTGTGTATTTGATTAACATACCAAATCCAGAAAGTTTAATATTTATTTATAGTATTTAGTATATATTCTGCATTTTGAGTGTTGTGTGTCACAATGGTGTAAATTAATATTAGTTTCTCCATAATGGCCTGCTGACTGACCACAAAAAACTATACCTGAGTTAAACTAATTAAATTTCACCTGCAAAGTGATATCTTCAGGCAACTTTTGCTTTAAAAAAAGTTGCCTGAAGATATCATCCACTCTTGTCAAAACAACACATCATGTGCACAGGCTACAAATGCAACTTCAACAAGCAATCTTAACCCTTTAAAGCCGGTCGGAGCGGGCACGCTCTGTTTTGCTTAACTATTTTTAAATTTAAATTTCTCTAACTGGAAATATATGTTAAAAAAAGCAAAAACGATTTTCAATTTTTTTTGTAGTTTATTGCACTTTCCACTTAATGCACTTAATGCATACATATTATTAAAATCTGGGCTATAATGGTTGTATTGATGTATAGCAACTTGAAATGCTCCCAAAAATGGCACTACAACATGTAAAAATATATAAATATAAGCTCTGGCGGACTTGGTTCTATGGTAGGTCTTAAAGGCTTAAAAAAGCGACTGATGATCTTGAAGGAGAAAAATTAGCATATTGATTATTCAGCTTTGGTAAGAGCTCTTTTTAAGGTGTATTGAGGTGTTAACCTGTGAAGCTTTGTTCTTTATGTCCAATGCGTGTCCTGCAGAAGTTGAGGAACTGTTTTCATAGTCTGTCCTGGTCCAGTCCAGTTCGATGTCTCAGGATTTGCCCTCATACAACCCCACAGAACAGACTTGAGTTGTGCGCAGTAACGATTACACGGCCATGAAAACTAATCTCCCCTTTCAGATTGGAGGACTCCAGTCTCCAGGACTGGCACTGGGCGTTGGATGATATAGATGATGACTGTTCCTCTATACATTTCTGATCACCACATTTGGTAACACTGTGTGTAATGTGTGCTGTGCAGTTCCTGCCATTTAAAAAAACCTTAAAAATGTCTGACCTCAGCCCTCGCAGGTCAAATGGCTTCAAAATAAAGCGAGAAGATTCCAGCAGTACCTGGTACAAATGACAGCTCCTTCCTTCTCCTCCTCCTTGTTCTTCTTTTGACCAGATGTTTCCCTGTAAACATCTCAACTTCTCAGTGTGTGTATGTTTGTTTGTTTTGGGTGTCACTCTGAGGTGGTGCAGGTGGTGAATATACTCTGTATCATGGACCTTGAGCCACGTAGTTTGGGTGGATTTGCTCTTCTAAGAGTTGCGATCACTTGGGCACTGGGTGTTTTGAACTGGACAAAAATAAATTGACACATAAACTCAGGAGAATAAGTTCTCAGGTTTGTCTGAAGTTGCCCTTTCTCACACAACAAGAGATAAGACATGACTTTTTCTCAGCGAGGCTGCACTCGGCTGTGAATCGCTTGAACAATCACTGCTGTATTCCCGCGCAGACTTTAGATTATTTAATGTTGATCTGTCCTCAGACTGTGAATAAAATATGATGACCTGAGAAGCGAAGCCGATCTTGGAACCACATCAGCTAGTCTGCCGATTTGGCCTCTTGGGATTTTGGACAATTTTTTGGGATGTCCGGTTTAGTTAGAAGAAATCCAAGCCAAGATTTTTCATTTCTCATGTTGCAGGCAGTGTCTACAAATGCAGATAAACTGGAATGAACTGAAATTAATTTGGAGCAATTTGCTCTCCACACAGGCTGTGCAGTGGACGACAGTAAGAAACCAAAAGGTTTTCAGGACCAAAATCATGCAGATGCTCTTCATAGAAATTAATTCAGAATTGACCTGCAAAAAGGACCCCCTGATGATCCTCTAATCGCCTAAGGATCATCAGGGGGTCCTTTTGTCCCTCTGGGGGGGGGGAAACTCCCACTAGGTTTATATCTGGGACTCTCCACCATTTGACCTTAGAACTGAAGAAGCTTCTCGGATGAGAGGTGAAACGTCTTCAAGTAACTTAAAGAAGTCCAGACGCTTTTCTTTGCAAGCTCCTTTGACTACGATGACCTGGATGACTGAGAGCCTTCACAGACATTTATTACAGCATGTTACTCAATTTAGTTAAATATACTGGTTTAGGGTAAGACACCCTTAAATCATAAAATGTATAAAGAAAAGAATAATTAAAAAAAAAACAAGATGGCAATGGCTGAAATGTTCTGCTTGGTGGCTATTTCCATCTTTTATATACAGTCTGTGGACATAGGACTTGCTTAAAATCCAAAGTAGGATCATTGTACATCTTGGTAGGACTAATGCATGCTTAGCCAGTTTGTTTACTACAAAGACTTTTAAATCATTTGAGTTTTTTGCTGAGATAAAATAAATGTAGGGTAACGATTAAAAATGCAGCTTCTTACATTCGGTCTGAAAATTAGCCAGGTCCTTGATTTGGTAATTGTATGAAATAATGCCTTCGCTGTTCCATTCAAATCGCAGCCCAATCTTTTAATCTTCCTGACATCTCGCTGCATATTTGCTGAGATTAACTCGCATCTGTTTCTCTCTCTCCCTCCAGTTAACCTTGCCCGGGAGTGTGGTGCATCGACGAGGTGGTGGGAAGAGTTTCTTCCTAAATCAAAGACTATACAAAGCTCCGTTTGCAGATCAGCACACTGGACTGGTTTCTCCACTGCTCACTCCACCCTGTCCCGTTTCAGCCTGCGAGAGTTACCAAGTCTGGCGTTTTCCATTTTTATTCAGCTTGTTTCCAAGCCACTTAGCAAGCTCACCTCAGCATCTGACGGCTTTACAGCAAGCTGGGCGTCTCATAAACATATAACCCAAGTCCTCTCCTGGGTCCTTGGCGAGAGCACTTGTGCAGCTCTTGGATGCTGGAGTAGCTTGTTCGGCTCCCACACAATGGAGGATAGCTCTTATGAGCCCGACCAAGGCTGACAAGAACAGGGGAACACTTACCTTAACAGATCTCTCCAGGACACTGTCTGATTGAAGCAGCCAGCAGGAAACCTCCTCTACACCACCTTTGAGGATTCTCATGGCCAAAAGATTTTAAAAAAAGACAATCTTGTGTTTAACGATTGTGAACAATATGAAGGGTTTAATGGGGGAACACTACACTCAGAAGAGTCTGTATTTTTGTTGGCTTATGGTGTCTGTACTTTCAAACTCTTTAACATCATTGTAGCTTCTTGCTTTTCACAGCTCTGCTTTCAGGTGCGTGTCCATGGGGAATCTTGAATAAGGTACTTAGGAACCAAATGAGCTGTGACTTCACGGAAAGTCATTAAGGCAGCAAATGAAGCCCAGCTTCCTCTCGGATATGAGCAAATAATTCTCCGAGTGCCTCTTATTCAGATTTCTGACTCATGCACACGCTGAATCATGGGTTTGACGTCAAACGACTACAAAGGGAACAGAATCCTGCTTGAAATGGCATTAGATTAAGACATGAAGTCCTCACGATTCCCATAATCTCTGCAAACCTGCACTGTCAGTTCTGAGGGTTAATGTTTACTGAATTCAAAGGGGTGCACCGTTAATGCTTTCTGATCCGAGCTCGGCTCCTTCTGTTGTTTTTGAATGTACATCTGGGCTTCACCAGAGACGACACACAGGCATTGTATTATCCAAGTATACTTGACTGAAGCCGCGCCTTTCATCACAAACTACTCTGAGTGAACTTGCATGCGTTTGCTTTTTCACCCACATGCCTAGTCATTTTTAGTCAGTACCAAAAGTGAAAATGAGGGAAGTTAACCAATAAGAAGCCGAAATAATGAAGGTATCCAATCATATCCTGAACCCATGAGTGGAAATACTGAGCAGCACTATTCCATTGAAGTTTTTTCTAAAAGTGTTTGTCCTTATTTTTGTATTAAAGGAAACCAAACTCTGAGTTTGGGCACATTGTCGTATGTATGTGACTTAGTTAGCAGGTGGAGAGTAAACTGAGTGTGTGTGTGTGTGAGTGTGTATGTGCACTCTCCTTTAACCAAGAAGCATGTTTTATACATATAAATATACACAGTATATATTTTACATGCCATACAGTGCACATTATATTATTTATACAGCCTTGTCCACTTTGTATTTAAGGGCTCTACATCCAGATTGCATGTTTGCTATCAAACAGCTCTATGATAATAACCACTTCAACAATAAAGACATGGATGTGCCTTCTGGTTTTGGATCATTTTTCTGTTTTAAAAATGTTAGACGTTGTCATTCTGCAGAGGTGTACAACCACGGTGAACCAAAAGTGCCAAAATAAAAATGTGCCACAAAAAATATTAAATAGTAAGCAGTTTTGTATAATAAATATAAATTGTGACAAATTGATATTTTTGATTTTATTCCACTGCTTTTTTTTAGGCATATGGAATCCTCCGTATTCTGATATTGAGTCCAACACAAGCTGTCAGTCATACTCAAACTACTGAAACACGAAAGAGAAACACATTAAATAATACCGAAATCTAAAAAAGAAAATTCTTGGCCTTCAGACAATAATTCTGAGTGCTACAGTGACGGACGGGACAGGCAAAAAGAAAATTCTTTGTGGCCGAGCTGCCATTCCCAATCACTTCTGCTTTGTCATGACGCCACTAACTGTGGAAATTTAGTAACAAGGAAATTTCACATCTGGACTTGTTGCACAGGTGGCATCCTGTCAAGGTACCACACCTAGGTACTTGATTTTATACACGTGTAGAAGTGATAGGAACACCTGGATTCAATGATTTGGATGGGTGAGTGAATACTTTTGGCAGTAAGAAACCGTTTTAAATGGCTCTATAAAGTATACACTATTTTTCTTGAAGGATGTGTCAGAGGTCAAATTTGATACTTTAAATCTTTACACAGTACTTTCTATATGTTGCAAAAAATGACCACCGTAATAAGAATCATTTTTTAAAAAAATCATTTTTCTAACAATGAATCACTGAGTTGACCTCGGTGAGTATAGGCCAAATTTCAATGGATTAACATGACACCAGTGACCTGGTTCCTTACATTCTCGTACCATGACAGCTCATCTGTTCTTTCTCTTTTAACCCTGGAGAACCCATGGGGTCAGAGCCGACCCCATGGGTTCTCCAGGGTTAAATGAGACATTGAGTCTTAATGGGACCACCTGCATAAATGAAGGTTAAATCAAATCAAATCTGTCCAAATATTTTTTTTCAGAACTCTGCAGGTTCTTGTAGATGTTATCCCCTAATGTTTACGCTGGCCTTTTGATTAAGTGTCGCTGAGCTGGCAAGTTTGTTCATTTTCCTTGTGTCTCTGGTTTAGTTTGGTGTATCTGGGTAATGATGGCCTCCATTCATATTTTACTGGCGCGCAATATAAATATAAATATAATATATACATATATAAATATATCCCCTGCAAGTTTAACAGTTGCAATCGACTCCAGGTGTTTTATCCCCTTAATCTGTCATGGAATAATGAGGGAACAAGTCTCACCTGGGCATGGAACTGCTCGTTAGCTAGCTGTCCAATTACTTTTGAGCCTCTGAGAGGACCTTGAATACAAATGGCCTGAATACCCAAACAGTCTCTGTAATACTTTTGTTAAACCATATTGATTAAAACTGAAAGTCTGCACTTCAGTCAAATCTTGTTTGATTTGAAATCCACCGTGGTGGTGTCACAATCACAAGATCTGTGTCTTTGTCCAGAAACATGGTGAGTTACAATAAAGCAAATTAAATCACATCAATCTGAGATTGAATTTGTGGCATATTTCATGCAATGTTTTGTTTTGAATTTTGGCAGTGTTGAGCTCCCATACTCAACTTTTTATTTTAAATTAAATGACCTCACTGTAAAAAGGTAGAATTTGGTTTATTGAAACAGTTCAGAAAATAACTTTACATATACAAAAGCTTTTCCAAAACAATTTACCCGGAGTAGGATCGTTTCACGTATACGTGGGGTTTGTGCTGTCGTGTCTAACAATAGATTTCTTTCACAGACAGTATGGCAAAGCATTGGTCTCTGTTCCTATCGACAGAGTTTTACAAACTGGAATGTTATTCAAACAAATGTGTGGCTTTAACAGGGAAGACAAACTATATAAAAAATCATCTCTCTGCTGATAGAACTCTTGTTACCCGTCAGTTTCATTTTACAGTATTGGTTGTGCCTAAAGTGACCCAGTCGTCTTTGATCTGCAGAATCCACTTAGTCTTTCTTCTTGGAGCTGCTGCCGCGTCTCTGATAGTAGAGCACAGTGAGCAACACCCACAGGTTCAGCAGGGTCATCGCTATGAACCGCACCAGAACTGTGGCAAAGAGAAAAGATGATCAGAAACACGGAAGCTGACAGCGACGTCTCTGAATCACACAAGGACAGCAGAGCTGGAGTTACAAATGGTGACTACTCAGGGATACTCCAGGTAAAAGATGCCTGAAATCCTTTGGTCTTATAAGAAACTGCAGGTTTTTGCTGATGTGTAAATTTGTATGACAGTCCTGTTACTGACGTTCATTATTGTAAAGAAGCAGCCCTTTAGACCTGCCAGTTTAATTAATTATGACTGAAAGTTAGCCATTAATACTAACCAGACTCCGGTTCTCCAACAAAATGGAAATAATTGAATCATTTGCATCCTCCTCTGTCACACCAGCCCTCCTCATGTCCTGCTCCACTACATCCACAAACCTTCCTTTTTCCCTCCTGCCTGGCAGCTCCACATTCAAAATCCTTTGTGTAGTACATCTACAATCCCTGCTCTGCACACGTCCAAACCATCTCTCTCTGATATTCTCATTTCTAATCCTGTCCATTCTGATCTCTGCCAATGAAAATCTTACCATCTCCAGCTCCACCTCCTGTCTTTTTGCCAGTGCCACCATCTTCAAACCATACATCATAGCAGGTCTCACTAATGCTTTGTAAACCCCACTTTTACTCTTGCTGAAATATAGAAGTATGATGCATTGATAGATTACTGAACGGGCCCGGGTGGCCTCATCCGCACTAACGTCCCTTTTTGTTCTAAAGCAGTCTAATCTAAACGAATTCGACCGCTAAGTATAAAACAAAGTGACTATTCACTTCCTTGTGGTTTTATTTATTTAGGATATTTCCCAGAGAAGAGCACAAAAAAAATGCTCGTTTGAAATCTACGATGGTTATTTAGAGAACAAATCATTTTCCCTTGAAGTGTTCATTAAAAATTCTGGGATGCAACACCTCCCACAGTCGTTAGTAATTCAGACCGACTTACCCTGCACGTCTCCAGTTGTCACCGTGGTGGTGTAAATCCGAGCTGAAACAAAGAGGAAGCAGAGTTAATGACATCCCTGTTACCCGACAGAGCGTCTGATCATTCATTAATGAAGCGTTGGATTGCTCATTTATTACATTGGGGGCTGAATAAACACTACCATGCATATTCATGAAACGAAAGAGTAGACTTGTTACTTTAGGGAGGGGGATTCATGCGAACTGATAAAAGTGCTTAACAGGATTCAGTTTGACAGCGATAGGACTGCAGTATGAAAAGTAGCAACAGTATCCTTGGCACCTTTTCATGCCGCAGTTTGTTACAATTTTTGATAATCTCACCGTATTTGCTTTTTTAGCTGCGTACAGAAACAAGTTTAAGTGATCTACTGAATATGGACTCAGGGCTCAGCTTTAATTTGAGTTAAATTTAAAGTGATTCCAGTTGTTTTCTACCTTTAATTTTAAAATGCAACTCATTGGGTTTTGATTAGGTGATCGACTCGCCTACTATAGAATATTCCACTTCCTTAACTTTCAGATCCCCTCGAGGTGATTTTGCAGTAAGTCTTTGCTGCATTTGTATGAATCTGAGCAGTTTATCCCCATGAACAGCGGTTATTAGGGGTGCAACGATACACAAAATTCACGGTTCGGTTCGATACTTTGGTGTCAGGGTTCGATATTTTTTCGATACAAAAAAAATGTTCATGCTTTTTTAATTTGTCATTTATTAAACTTATAAATATATATTTTAACTCAAAAGTACAGTTTTTAAATTTAATGTTGCTGAAACAACAAAGTAATAAAAAAAATTATCTGATCGAGAAATCACTCATCTTTAGAAAAGAGTTTATTACAGAGAAATGGCTCTTTCCAAAATAAAAGTTATACTATACGCTTCTTCTGGGCTATATTCTCACACAGACAGCATCGTCAGAAGGAAAGTTGATAAAATATTAAAATTTTGTATTATTCGATACATATGTGTACCAAACCGAAAGCACTGTATGAACGGTTCAATATCGATATGAGTATTGTTGCACCCCTAGCGGTTATGTAACATTTTTACAGATTTGGATTATGAAACCTCCACATTTCTTTTCACAAGTTGACCTTTATCTATCAAAAGTCTTCTCTTGATGATGACCTTTGTGAAGGGTTTCTTCTTAATCATGGAAAGGATCCTGGGATCATACACCAACATAAACTGTGTACATCCAGGTTGTAGGGCTCACTAGCATGCTCAATTTTCCTCTCAAATCAGCATTAATGTGTTCTTGCTATCTTTTGCTTGTATTTGGCTTCCAAATAAAATTAGCAGCAGATCTTTTAATTCCTAAAGTTATTATAATTTTTGAAGAAATTGCTCAGACTTCTCCACAAAGACTACTGAATTACTTTTTAACACATAACTTGTGTTATGAATGAATGGTAAAATCCTCAAACTTAACCTCAAAGTTTTTATTTTAAACTAAGTTATAATACTACAACTTCAATGTCGTTTGGTACACAGCTAAAAAAATATATTTTTTAAAAACTGTGCCAGTGACCGCTACGGACTTAAATGTATATCTAATTATTGATCTATTAATGCAGGACAGTGGGAAATGCAGCAACAACAAAAAAAACACAGCGAACACTGTTGGCTGGTTAAACTCACCCATACACGTGTAGGTAGCTAGAGCCCAGGAGAGGGCGCTAACCTGCCTGCCGTCCTTTGACCTCCACAGGCATTGCAGCTGGGCAAACTTACTGGCTGCACTAATAAATGTGCACAGGCTCTGAGAGGAGAAGGAGGTCAGATGTCATGTGATAACAAGCTGAACATTGAGCTGAATTTCAAAAAGTTTCAAACACTTTCTGCCGCTTCGGTCAAACTTTAAGAGGAAAGGATGTGGAGGGTTCGCTGCTCTCACCTATTTAAATGCAAAACGCCCTGAGACATGTTCATCTCATTAACCAACCGGGCCATTTGGCATTTATAAGGTCTGGGTGAGAAACACCAGGTGAAATGAGGTCTGTATAAGTTTCTTCTCGAAGCTCCACCTCATTGCCCCTGACTGATGACATGCCATCTCTTTGCTGACTCTGTCTCTCACGCACACACTGACTTATGATTTTAAACAGGTTTATTACCATAGCCAAATCTACGATCCACTTCTCCAGAGTCAGGAGCCTCCAGCCTCCCACAAACCTGAGCACCAGTACGTTAAGGCAGGGGGACACAAAAGTCTAATGGGTCATTGATTTCTGCACAAATTGAACGAGCACGTTCACATCAATTGGTGCGATGAGTGAAAGGATACACCACGGCGTAGATGAGGCTCTGCCGCAGGCTGCCGTTGTAGTGAAGAATCAGGAGGAGGAGGATGACGTCTGAGGACACACGGCGGGTTATAACTCGCACCATTTACACCTCTGTTTGATTTCCATTTCAAAGGCTGCTGATATTTGCAGATGCTTCAGAGTGTATTCAGACTCTTTCCGTTTTTTTTCCAACTTTATTTTGCCCATCTCTCTACTCTTAATTACACTTAATGAAAAGTCTTAATTTCCTCCACTGCCATGGGCATGAAGTTGCCAATCATATGTGCAGCTTTACTAAACAAGATACATTAATATGACTGAGCTCCTTTTGAATGATCTCAATAGACAGAGACTACAGAGAGCAACGCGAGGCATTTAAGACTCTGAATGATAAACTAATTAAGGAATCTGGATCTAAACCGAGGTTAAAAAAGACACTTGCGGAGATAATTATAAGCAGAGGAAATTTATGTAACAGCATAACTTACCTTGAGCAATGAGGATGGGATATTCCAAGTAGGTTGGCGGTGGGTAGTCGTAGTACATCTGATATGTTACAAAAACAATGAACCTGTAAAGCATATAGTGTCACGTTATTAAACTGGAGGTGTTTTGTTATATTCAGTACTGATTAAAATGAGAAACGATGCTCAGGGCCAAACGAGCCAAAGAATCAGTGGCTGCTTAAAGCTTGATGTTGTGGGAAGGGATTCACACGGGGAGTCAACAAGCAGTTTCTGAGCCAAGCGGCGGCATGATGATCAGTTCATTCACTCTTTTATGGGAGCAGCTCGACTCGGTGTGCTGAGCAAACATGATGAATCAACAGTGGTAACCTTCAGCAGGAGAAGGTCTGCAAGTAGTCTATAGAGGACTGAACTGACTGCAATCAAACCGTAAAGAAATCAAGATGCCATTAAATGTGCCAATAGTGCTTTGTTTTTTTAATCAAATGAACTAATATATAATTTTTTATAATTTGCTTCTATATTTAGCTCCCTTTATGTCGATTAATTTTCCCTTTTGTTTATCAGTGTATTATTTTTCCCATTAAAGCATTTTTCCTTTGCTTTTCCCCCTAAACATCTATTATTCCATTTTCCTTTTCTGATTTTTCATCTCTGCTAAATTATGCAAATGTGCTTGCAGATTGCATTGGTTAGAAATGCATAAAGGAACGTAAAAAGACAAACAGAAATGTTTGCAGAGATAAATGAAGGGAAAATGAAATGGAAATAAACACAATGTCAGGGCTCATGAATGCAAAGATGGGGTGAGGAGCAAGTTTAGTTTAGGAGTCTGACTTGGAAGACTTGGATTTTATAGGTAAAGAAAGAGAGCCCGGTGTAGACCCAGGAGAGAGATTACAGCTGTCAGTTGGCTGAGGACCACACTGGCATCACCTCCTAACTAGGGAGAGGGAGGTTTGAACTCCTCTGCTTAGGCTGTTGCTCTTACAGCCCAGACAAGCAGCACAAAAGCAGATGGATGGATGGATGGACTGAATACATCAAAAAATTTAAAAAGAAAGCAAATGAACTGAGATATTCATGCAAAGACAAGTAAATAAAAAAGCAAGTAAAAGCATCTCAATTCATGTCCCATTTTCTAAAATACATTTATACATACAGTTTACATTTGGGGCATTTGATGACATAATCCATTTTTACTTCTGCACTAATGAGTTTGTTTTGATTCTGGCAGGTTTGAGCCTCCCAGCCGTGTTATGCAAGGCACCGTACAGCTGCATGCATGTGCACACAGAGAGATTCCTACAATGTTAAATAAACAGTATAACACAATAACATCCTATAGTGAAATCAATAGCAGATTAACCTATCCACTCTCAGGCTTTATTGTGTTGGGACTTTTTTTTTGTTTCTAGGCAGAGGTAGTGATCAATAAAGCCAACTGCCAGTTAATATAATCTAGAATAGAGCTATTTAATACTGGCGTGTGTGGAAATGTTTTTCACACTAGTGACAAAACCATTCATGCCGAATGACAAGAGTGCTTTTCTTTGCTGCTTTGTAGCCATGCTGTGTAGATATAACTACATAAACGTCTTCACTGTTTCAGCGTGGCATGCACAGTGACAGCAAGCTAACGCTTACCAAAACAGCGGGGACATTTCAGACAGTGCAGCCACTGCCAGGCACCGAGGAGAGAGAAAAATTACGCAGACTTACAGACACGGTCTTTATCCCTCCTGCTCCAACAGTGAAGGTAACCACAACACTTCCTGTTCAATGCATAAGAAGCACTTCAAGCTCTAATCTGCTGCACTGATTCAACAGCAGACTGCACAGAGCTTCACACAGAGCCAGCCGAGGCCGACTCTTACCCCGTTTTTAATCATTTAACCAAAATCTTCAAACAGTTGTTCAGTGTTGAGCCTTCGTAGCAGGATTATTTTTTTCATTTTAAGGTACTGTAGCTTTTCAGCTGTTAGGAACACAATCTCTTTGTGTCCTATTTAAGTCTTAATCTGTAAGAAATACTCATTTTTTTTATCAAAGTGAAAGTGGTATTTATGCCAAAATGAATTGCTGTACATCAGCGATTCTGTAGGAGTTTTAGGTTTTAGGATGGGGGTGTCAAACCTGTTCTCCATGAGCTGCCCAAAGGATCCAGTCTGACCCCCTGGATGGCTTTAGTCACTCAACTTTTATAATGAAATGCACTGCTAATCCTGCAATCTGGATACTATACAGGAGTAATACATCTATATAAATGTAAATATAGAGTACTATTATATTGGAGTATAACTTGTGTGTTTGGTTCCAAAAGCTTATCATCTGAAGGCAGTTTTGGTGTTTAGCAGACTTACTGTGAGCAGTACAGTTGAATCCACACAAAACAGAAATATTGTTAAAATGCTAAAATATGTCTTAAAAGCTCTCAGTCCGTCTCTCCATAGATAAAACATGGACAAAAGTACATAAAGCTTAACTATGGCAAAATGTGTTGACTGCAATGCTGAGGATGTTACATGATAACCGTTTTCATGAACCATTTTCAGGATGCTACTGAGGCCTAATGTGACAGAATTTTTAAAACCGTAATGTGTTAGCTAATGGAGAGCACTTTGTCTGCAACAGTTTGCGGATGTGTTGGAGTAAGAAAAGAAATGCAGAATTGTCATATTCATGAAGTCCTGAAAGGTGCTGTTTAGATTAGTTAAAGAATGCAGGCAGCTTTTCCTCTAATACCATCAGACTGACTACAAAGAAGGTGGTCCTGGGTTTGCACCTCCTGGTCAGCTGGAGCCATTAGGGATGAAGTTTGCACTTTTTCTCTGTACCTGCATGGGTTCCTTCCACAGTCCAACGAAATGCAAGTAAGACAGCACTGTGTTATACTGAAAGTAAATGCAGGGTAGGTATTGCCGATACTGATACTTATGATGTATAAAGGCAGCTTGTGTTGGGCAGAGCAGTGTCATGATTTATGATCAATCATCAATTTGAAAATTATGTACACATCTCAATGAGCAATAAAAATCAGTCCTATCACGCTAGTATCGAGTCAATACCAATACCAGCGACTCTATCACTTGTACTGTAGGGTTACGCGGTGATTGTAACATTCTGACTTACTGGTAACATTCAACGTTGTTAGAATGTTACCAGTAAGGTGGTAACTTTTAAACATCGTTTATCCAGCCTTTAAGGAGAAAGAATTTTGGTAACAAAGACAACACCAGAGCTTTTAGTGCTGAGCGTCTCGCAGCGTTTTCAGAAGAAGCATTTGTAGCTGCTCTCTGACAGGATGAGTCCGCCTTTACTGCTGAACACCAACCACAAGTGAGGAAGAGGAAGACGTCCCATCATCACAGCAGCTTAAAGTTACTAAGTTACATCGATACTTGCACACGTGAACAGATTATGTAACAAAATTTAAGAGCAAGAAACAAACAAACAAAAAAACCATCCCAGAAGCGGAACAGCAGCCTACCCGATCAGCTCCAGCAGAAGGCTGTTGAGGCTCACTCCGGTCGTAGATTTCGCTCGCATCAGTACAAAGATCTGCGGGAACTTGAGCACCATGCACACAAACAGTGTGCTGAAATTCGCGATGTGCAACAACGTGTCGACCTGCTCCATGTTGTAAAGAGAGGGATTACAAAATGTAAACTTTAGATTGACAGATCTATGCTAATTTCTATCAAAAGCGACCCGCAGGACCCTGCTGCTCTGCCTCCACAATCAGACTGCTCGAATTTACAAAATACTTCCGCTTTGAACTTTCAAAATAAAAGTGACTGTGACTATGTGGAAAGCGTTAGAACTTTTAGGCTATAGTCTGAAACTTAAAAGAAAATAAACACTTTTTACACAGAGTCATATAATTAAAAAAAACAAACGTCTAACACAAATCTATTCATAGAATGATAGAGACCTTCTTTTATTTTGAAAGTGCACCTGTTTCACCTCCTCTTCTTAGCCGTCAGCTTGGCAGGTTCCCGTCAGACAGCATCTTTTCTCACTTCCGCGTACATCCACTGAACGCTGATTGGACGGCACACAGCTTCGCCCGGAGTATTTGAAATCTGTACTTTCTGAGCACGGAAAATCATTTCCTCTCACGAGTCTCGGCCCGCGCTGCAGTTTTTGTTTTGTTTTTAATATTTTCATACTTTGCTTTTCTAAAAACATCACAGAAAGCACCAACGTAGGAACTGTTACCATAATACAGGCAAACTCCTCAATTGTTGCCTTGAAATATTGAAGTTGGTGCCAAAGATTCACACCTGCACCTTGAAGCATCTTGATTCTTCAGACATTAGGGCCCCAAACAGAACAGGACGACATTAAAGAAAAGTTGAAACAGAACGTTTCTGTGCCCTTTAGGTGGGAAATCACTGTGAATCAGCTTGTCTCTGATAGCAAAAGGCATAAATTTAAGATGTTTTCAAAGGTTAACAACAGGGATGTATACAGGGTGCTTTGTTTTTAAGTAGGCGACTACAGTGATTGCATACATGATGACATTATTATAAAGATATAAACTTTTTGTCACGGTCTGTATGGTAGACCGTGGGGATGCTGGGAAGTAGGACCCAAAATGCAGGACTCCTCGCTGCAAACAGCGCGTTTATTTACAGTGCAACAAATGACAATAAATCCCCGTGCTCTCCCTTGACTGCCGCATCATGTCTTCCCCATAAAGTCAGTGTCTGTGTGCTCTCCGCACACACTTGTCCATGAATTATTCAAGAACCCTTTTCCCCCAGACCCAGGTCCTTGACAATTTTCTTTAATTCAAAAGAAAAAAAAAATTTCTGTGAAAAAAATATTTCTTACATAATTACTTTGGTGTAGTATTAATAAGGGGGATTTGTTATCAATAAGAAAGGCTGTAAAATCAATGTAAATACAGCTAAAAGTTTAAAAATCTATCTGAGATTTTATGCTTGACACCCCTGGTTTAGAAAAATCTGGAGACGGTACAAAAGCAGTCAAATAGCAATCACAGGAGGATTATTGTTCATAAGATCTTAGCCAACAAATACAGAGGAATGCATTTAAGCTGTTTGGGGCTTTTGAAAGAGGCCTGCTAAACAGAAAAGACAAGTAAAAAGATAAAGAAAAAACTAACCAGTGTTTATTTAAACTAAGGGCAATGACGGAGTTCCTTGAACACCAAATCATTACCAAATTATTGCTTCAGTTGCGTGAATGTATGCCCTCACGTATCCAATTTAAATTCATAATATTGTAGCTGTCTAGGGGGAAGGGCCACTGGCCCAAGGTCTTATGGGACTGAATACCTGATGTTAACGTGTTGTAAGTTGTAGGGTTATAACGGCAGTTACAGTTATCAGGTGTTGATTTGCCATTTTTGTGTTAGTGTTCAACATTAGTCCTGCTGTGTGTTCTGTGTTTGGTGTGGCTGGTGGAGCACAGTGAGTTAGACGGCTGTGCCCATTTACCACCTCTCACTGCTGTGTGTGTGTGTGTGTGTGAAGGGGTGTTCCTAATAAAAGTTTCTGTCTCCTACTTGTCAATGTTAACATTCATCCAGAGAAAAAGAAGAGAAATCTTCTGTTCAAAACACAAAGCCTGCATTTTCAGGTGTAAGACTCTCAGTTATGCTTTCATGTTGCTTTTGTTTTTTGGCCATCAGGTTTGTACAGCAACCTGGATTTAAGACAGGAGACATTTGTTTATTTGTTCAACTTTAATAACTCTGTAAGGCTTCAGTTTATTAACATAATGAGTAAAGTGTGGACATCTCGCTTGTTTAGTCAAGAAAAATCTCACCAACTGATTCACAGTATCAGCTGTTTACAAGCAGATAATCACCAGTGATCAAAGAGGTTGTAATAATGATAATGTAAGTCTAGGTTCTTTGTCTGTACATTGATTTGAACAACTTCTGATCTATTAAAACAGAACCTAACAAAAACAAAACTGACCCAAGAGGACAAAAGATTAAGTCAGGATAAAAACAGTTGTAGCAAAGACCATTAAAAAAGTATGCCTTAACATTTTTCTTGAAAATATAATTAATCAAGACACTATTATAAGTCAGCATAGATAAATGCAGCACAAACATAGCGGTAAAATAGTTCTGAAATATACCCATACATGAAAACTGACATCAAAATTAATTCTCTACTCAATAGAAAGTCTGCATTGGCATTCTGCGAACTGTCCCTTACATGACCTCTCTCTATTTGAGATTCCTGAACTCAGCAGTGTCTCCATAATCTGAAAGCCGAAATCCAGCATGAAGCGGGTGAGTGAACGTGGTCTGGACTCTGTGGAGGAGAGTCATGGTTTCAGAGACGTTATAAAAACACAGAATACCGGCGCTGTGATCCAGGTACACTCCTACTCTCCCAAACTGAGGACCCGAGACAGCCTTGTGAGAATTGTTGTGCACAAATTTAACACCATTTTGGTCACAACATAATGCCCACGATGTCCTATTGAATCCTAATCCGCATACATCTGAGAGCCCTGATCTGCTGGTACTCTTGTATGCGACTGCTATATAAACCTGTTTCCCGCTCCACTCCACCTCCCAGTAACAACGTCCAGTCAGACTCTCTCTACTCAGGACTTGACACCATCCAGTGAATCTGTCTGGATGACTAGAATATGACTGCTGTTCTTTCACAGCTGTGGCTTTTCTACCCTCCTCACATAACAACACTGATGTGTTAGCTGTGTTCAGATCCATTCTGATTTCACGTGAATATCTTAGGAATCCACCTCTGGTCTTTGGCACTGGTTCTGACAGCAAAACATCCACCTCAGTGACTGTCAGTGAGATGTTTGTCCATTTCTCTTTCAGAACATCCTGCAGTTTATCACTGACCTCTTTCACAGCTGCTGTCAAATCCTCAAAGTACCTCAGAGGACGGATTTCGATGCTGGATGAGTCTGTAGACTCATTAAGTGCTGACGGTGAGGAGTAGCTGTGTAGAAACTGGTTGTGATCCTCTGTGCACGACAGCTGCTCCAGCTCGGCGTCATTTCTTCTCAGCTCAGCGATCTCCTGCTCCACCTTCTCCTGAAGCTCTTTGACGCGACCCACCTCAGTTTCCTGCTGGGATCTGATCTGCTGCTTCAGATCTGAGCTTCTATTCTGCATGAGACAGATGAGCTCAGCAAAGATCTTTTCATTTTCTTCCACTGCTTTATCAGCAGACTGATTGATGGACTCCACCTCCTGTTGAAGAATCGTCACGTCTTTCTCTCTGTCACAGAGTCTCTGCTTGAGTTTTTGTCGACTCATTTCCAGCTCCTTCTGCTTCTTGGTCCTTTCTGCTTCAACTGAGACTGTTTCGTGGTATTTATGGCCACTCAGTTTGCAGTGACTGCAGATACGCTGCTGATCAGTACGACAGAAAATCTTCATCGGCTCATCATGACTAGAGCAGATGTTTTCCCGGAGTTTCTTGCAGGGCTCCACAAGCTTGTGTTTCTTCAATGGAGCCGCATTATAATGATCCTGAAGGTGTTTCTCACAGTATGATGCCACACAGACTAAACAGGACTTGAAGGCTTTCAGTTTTCTCCCGGTGCAGACATCACAGGGTACATCTTCAGGTCTAGCATAGCAGTGATCAGCAGGAGCAGCTTGGAGTCCAGTCTTCTTTATCTCCTCCACTAAATTTGCCAACATGGTGTTTTTCACCAGGGCAGGTCTCGGTGTGAAAGTCTGCCTACACTGTGGGCAGCTGTGCATTCGCCTCCCCTTTTCATCCCAGTGGGTTTTAATACAGTTCATGCAGTAATTGTGTCCACAGGGAATGGTCACTGGGTCCTCGAGACGATCCAGACAGATTGAACAAAAGAAGATTTCCCTGTTCAGCTGAGCTCCTTTCTGTGCCATTTCTCCTCTCACTGTCAGCCGTGTGAGTTTTCACTTCTATAGAAATGAAACGCGTCCAAGATCTAAACAGAAACTTAGGAACAGGTTAGAGCTTGTTGTGTTTCAAAGCCGGAAGAAGAAGGAGGGAGGAAGAGCTGGGCTTGAATTTGATTAATAGCAGGAAAAGGGACAGTTTGAAGCACACAGTATTTGTTCATCGCCCCGTTGTTGTTGTTGTTGTTTTGACAAAATTTAAGTAGTTGGTCATTTTCAGTTTCGTCTTGGAATCTGAGAAGTTGAATGACTGCACTAACTCAAACAGTATGGAAGATCATGATCACCAAAATCAGAACTGAAATCAAGTCACAATTGTCTAATAAATGTACAAAACTGAAGAGAAATAAATTAAGGATAAAATAAATGTATTAAACATGACCTCAATTAATATTTGCTTTACTATGTTTTAAACACATTCATTTTCATCATATTTATTTTCTTGTTTCTGCAGGGTTTTGATCCTTTTCTGTGCCTTCTGTGTTACCACATCTCCATTTGTTCCTCTTTTATTTTATAGATCAGTTCCTCATATGGCTCACCAGTTTCCCCTCATCCATTCTTTTCCCCATCCTCATTATTATCTTTATTCACTTCACCTTTCTGTTCATGTTCCAGAGTCTCCTCTAGTTTCCTCTTGTTGGCTGTTTACTTGAATTTCAATTTTGGGGGGATTTTGTCAGTGCTCTCCTGTTACTCTGTATAATGCCCCAGTTATCAGTTAATAAAACTTCTTGTTTAATCCACCTATCTTCTAGATCCTATTGCATCCTTATACTGGGTGTAAACACATTTAGGTTTAATAGCTGATGATGTGTCCCAGCACATCCGTGAGATATACCCGTCATCTTTATGAATTTTTGCCTAGTGGTAATGAGAACCGTATCGGTACCAAAACAGAACCCTGTAGAACTCAATGAATAATTTTTATGTGTGAGGAGGATTCCTTACATTACACTTACAAGAAAAAACATGGAATCTATAGGAAAATTACAAGTGAACCTTATCAGTGAGTTTGATTAAAATATCAGGACTTAAAGTTGTATGACATCTGAAAACATGAAAATATAAAACAGACATTTAGGGGAAAAATACAAAAAAAAAAAAAAAAGCACAATTCTCAGCTCTTAAATTCTTCAAAAAAATATTTTTAAACATGTGCTACATTTTTTGGTTTGTTTAAGTTGCTTTATTCCTGCTTTGAAGTTGATTTGTGCTTGTTTCTGCAACTCCGAGTGTCCAGAGTAGCCTAGAAAGGCAGCAGCTCTGGGTCTGGCTTTTGTTTGCGTTGGCCTGCTGGCCAGAGTGTCAGCCTTTCCTGTCTAAGCACTTCATCTCCCAGTGGAGATCTGCTATACACTTGGTTGGTAGTGCTGGGAATGCAATCAGAGAAAACTGAAAGGTTG
The DNA here is from genome assembly GCF_056152115.1 of Neolamprologus brichardi. Classification (NCBI taxonomy): domain Eukaryota; kingdom Metazoa; phylum Chordata; class Actinopteri; order Cichliformes; family Cichlidae; genus Neolamprologus; species Neolamprologus brichardi. The sequence continues at coordinate 6,016,036 of NC_142122.1, forward strand.
TTCGGAAAAGGTCCCTACAAACAAATGGGGGAGTAATGTAACAGAAGGTCACGATTCAAGCTGCTTTTTTTCATAATACTGCAAAATCTTTCATACCTAGTTAATGTACCATTGGAAATGTTTCACATTTTAGTTTATCTCCAAAATTTCACAATGGTTTCAATACACTTTCTAGTTTGTTGCAGAAACATCTTTAAAATAAAAAAAAAAAGCAAAAATCTTTTATCAAAGCTAAATCTAACAACTTCATCTTCCATAAATCACAATCAGCGGTAGTTTTTATTTGACGACCTATTAGTCCTCATGTTCATCACTTATAACTGGTTGTGTTCAAAGCGTAAAGGGGAGTACATCTGCACTTTTTTTATACAGTGTTGCATTACGTGCATTTTTCTTACCATGTGATGAATATCCTTGATATCCCAGGTTTCCTCCCTGTGGAACAGATTAAGTTTGTTTCACTGATTTGTGAATGAACATGATCTGCCACTACTTGTTACTGAACCAGTGGTGCAATGTAACTTACTACTGCATATTTGTACTAAGTTACATTACTTGTTATGCTACATTTTTGAAGATTCTGTGAGAACGTGTTGTGGAATATTACATAAAAGCTATGAAGCATGAATAAACAAATATGATCCAATGATACAATATACATGTGACTGTATTTCTGAAGTATCATTTTGAGTTTTCCTTATTTAATGCCTCTAAATACTTGTTTCAACACTTACAGAAATGATTTAACACAGTAAACTCCATTGCAGTGCTGATTTTCATATCATGCATTCTGTATGAAAGTCATCCTTAATGCTTTTCTGCAGACTTTTATCTATTTATTATCAAATATTCTAATCAATTTCCTATGCCACCCCCGCCTGCTTCTTCATGGTCCTGTCTGCTCCTCCAAAATCCTGGCAAACTCGCTTGATAATTTAGCCTACTTTTTAAACCATGCTCAACGCTCATTGCTGATTTCCTCTCTTTCCACAACTGGTCCTAGTTATTGGGATGAACCCGTGCCGTGTCGGCCAGTCGCTCAGTTGTTGATCTAGCCCCAGCAGAGGACGCAGGCCTATTGGGATTCAAGCCCATCGTGGTAGCTAGATTAAATAGAAATACTGTTTTGTCCCATAAAACTGCACACAGGCCACAAGCTAATGAGAGTTAAAGCACCAGTCAGCAAAGCTTGTGGAAGAACTGCCAGAATCTAAGCGATTGTTTTCATTTCCATGTAAACGGTCTTCAATACCAGCAGAATATGTCTGAACGAAATGAAATCATATTATTAACACCCCCCCCTGAAAAAAACAACAAAAAACCAAAAAAAATAATCTAACTTACTTACAATGACCAGTTCACCAGTTCAAACTGCAGCTGATCAGTGTCTGGACCTTCTCTTCATATTTTAAATAGACTGCTACTCACCTTCTTAACAAAAAAACAAAAAACAAAAACAAAAATCTCCTACTGGTCATATGCGCTCTGAAATAGCTCCTCTTATTTCCAATGACATCTCATTGGTTAGGTTGCCCATAGATGTGGATGTGAGTGCTAGCTGTGTTAGCGCTGAGCCATGCTGGCGATCTGCCCAGGGTGTACCCCACCCCACGGTAGCTGAGATGGGCTCCTGGTGGTACCTCGGTCCAGGTTGAGGACCAAAGGACACTTTGTCCACTTTGTGGACACTTTTGGTGCCTTATCTTATTTGTAAAAACAATGTGTGAATGTTGTTCTTGATAAGGTTTATAAATAAACTTACCTTATAGAAATGTATTGTTATAGATGTAGACAAACCTACAACCTTTCACCTGATTCACATGATACTTTGTGGTTTTCCAAGTAAGGTCAGACCTATGATTTGGTCACTCGCTCGCTGTTAGTTAGTCAGTTAGTCAGTCAGTCAGTCAATCTGCTGGATGTTTTCCCCAACATTTTTCTTTTTGGTTTCCTGTAGCTTTGTGGGAGCTGTTTAGAGAGAGCTGATTCCTGTCCTCCATGTGCTTATCATTTGAAGGAGGAAAAGCTTAATATTTTTCTGCCATTCTTCCCTGCTTCCCATTGAGAACCAGTACTCTAAAGTAAATAAAATCAAGACTAGCCTGTTTAAAAATCTGCAGTAATGTTGCCTCACTATACATTCATATTGTGCTTATGGTCGGTTTTTCCCATAATTCTATACTTTAAAGAGTTGGTATGACCATCAACACAGAAAAAACAGTGTATTTGAAGCCTCAGGTTGCTCATCATACTGTGTTCCAGCCTTGGTTTCTCCTGGCATGTTTCCCCTGCAGTGGTCTCTTTTGCTTTTGCCCTTTCCTATTTTATGCTCTGGATCTACAACAGCGACAATAAAGGCTTGCTTTTTTTTATTCCAAGTCTGTCTCAGCAGTCTGCAATTTGGTCCTTTTCTCCTTTATTTCACGACAGAGGCAGCAACACATGCAGAGTGCTCTTCAGGTTCAATAAACTCCAGCACCCATCTCTGAGTCTTCACTAAAAGTGGCTTGTCAGTCTTAATAGACATTGGAGGAAAAGTGTCACCCTGAGAAATTACCTTCTCCTGAAAAGAAAGATGTTCAGACACAACTTCCCACACTGTGACTGCCAATGATAAGAGAGGCATTAGACTCAAAAGTGACCTCTTGCACCATCCATCTTAGTGGCAGCTTACCTTTTCTGTTTAAAAGTAAGGGGTTTGTTGTATTCGGAGGTTGGGTGCTTCAGAATAAAGCAGTGCATCAACAAAATGGGTATCCTTTTCCTATACAGCGGAACAGAGCATTTATTTTAGATGAGCAATTATGAATTCTGTAATGAAAGCATGAAATGGACTTAACAGTCATGAAAGTGCTTCCATAAGAAACTAAAGCACTGGGTTTAAACATTGCTATTTTAATTACATAAAGTAATCATAAGGTAATATCAAGTCGTTTCTCTTTTGTCGACTCGCCTACAGTTTTTTGCACAACAAAAACAGAAAAACAAGATTCCAAATTTCTGCAACCAAAATAGTACAGTGCAATTTAGGTATTTCGAGGTATTTTCCTTCAGCAGGTTCTGGTATTCAGTTGTTGATTATTTTCATTAGTATGTGGCAAACAATCCCAGAATTGAAGGATCTTTCAGGGCAGCTAAAAAAATGCCTTTTTGTAGGTTTGCCACTTTATATTACGTAACTGGATGGCAAAAATCTTCCTAACTTTATTAGTGGATTGTTGCTCAAACCCGAAAAGAATAAATTTAACATTTATTCATTCAATAAATAAATGAATGAATAATAAATACATAAAATGAACATGTGTCTTTAATGTCATGTTTATGTTGTCAAGATATTGCAGGTTAGTTTCTTTTATTAAAAAATGCCTTTCGGGTTGTTTTTTTTTAATTTTCAAAAACAATTCAAAAGTTATTTAGTTGTATTTATTTCTCATTTTATTTTTACGGGTCGTTGTAATACTTTTATTTTAAAAACCGGAAGTGTACATTAACCGCCTTTATTCTGAAGCCTAGATGTTGAAACAGGAAGTATTTCAGCTGTGCAACATCCAATTAGAATGGACGGAAATTAAATCCGCTACCTAACATTTTCCCCATGGGCGGATCAAAACAAGCAGGGAGGTGAAGGTAACGCTAATATTAAGCCCTATATTTAGCAGCCTAACATGATGCTTGTTTCTCTCTCTGCTTGCTAAGTGCATCGTAAGTAGCTCAGATGTTTTTGGCCCAGTGTTCTTGTTGGGGAACATTAACGTCAGGGAGCTAAGGTGACTGAGAGGAGGGCTCTGAGTAACTTTCACGTCTGCACGGTGAAAGCAGAGACGGCTAGCTGCTTATAGGGACTGAGCAATGTCTGCAGTGTTAGTTATATAAGGTGTGTTTCATCTGTCGCTAAGCCCGAGCCGGTTTTTGAACATATGCTAGCGAGCTAACTGTTACTGTCAGCTTGTAGCTCGATTAAAAACAATTTTAGCTGGCAAAGTTATTTGGAAATTAATTAAATCCACGTGTGGACGTTTGAAAAGATGACATGCTATACCTCTGCTAAAGGGCTACAAAAGTGTGAGATGAGGAGGCAGTGTCTACTGCTAAGGGGGATGACCTCTTCGACTGTGAAGCGAGCTAACGATTTGGGGGATATAAATGAATCGGCTACACTTAAGTCACACAAACTGGTATAAACAACCACAAATAAGCCATCTCTCCAATAATTGGATGTTAGATAATAAGTTGCATAACTTTTCTCAAGCTGATTAAAGCTCAAGCGACCGAGTGTGGTCATTTAGGACTTATCAGCAAACAAATGCAGGGGGTAATAGTTCATGATTTGGCCTGGTGCATGAGGCGCATAGGATGGATGGAGGTCAAGGATGCTGCCTGTGAACAAACGTTTTGGATATGTTGTTACCACTAAACATTTCATTACCACTAGACATTTAATCTTTATGGAAAAATCCAATTAAAGTTATTGATGCCACTTTTTTGTGAGTGAAATATCTAAATAAAAATACACATATAACACATATAATTTTTATTTCAATTTCAGCATCATAGCTGTAAAATTATTCTTTCTGCTTATGGCCTTCAAATATGCTAGTGCACGAAATGCTATCAATTTTCAAGAAAATTCAGGGTGTTTCTTGATGCTTCATGCTCCTGAAGTTAAAGTCATTATGAGCTTAATGATGTAATTCAGATAGTTCTCTAGATATAGCATGGAACTTAAAAAGATCCACATACATTACAGTCAGCCAGAATGGGTAGCTTGCCAATGGGTGCTTAAATGGCCAGAGTCATCAAAAATATGTGAGTGCTGTCTCTTCAGTAGCTGTGGGGATGGTGACATCATGTAGGTCAGGCAAACAAGAAGAGGCTTATTGCAGAAGTAGGCCATTGTCTCAAGTCATACTGCAAAGACCTAATCCCTACACAGCCAGTCAGTGACCTCAGAGAGGTTGGTAGTAGTTTTTCATCTCACTCTTTAGCAGCATGAACTATGGAAATTACAATCACTGCTAAAGCATACATCTATATACAAATGTTCTGTTTGCAACAATGAAATTACAGAATTACAAAAAATGGAGAAGAAATGATCAACAGTTACATGTTAAGACACACTCTCTTCCTCTTCAAACATGCACGTGCACTCTTCTGTGAGGTGTGCTGTTAAGAAAGTTCAGCATAGTCATTGCTTTCTTTGCATCAGCTTGGCAAATCCTAAATTCTTTGGCAGAGATAATTTCAGTTTTTTCTGTAACCAAGACTTTCTGACTCAGTCTCAGTTGAATGCTCACTAAAATAGAGTAATTAATAAGCCATTTCACTCTTCTTTTGCACAAAACGGGCCATTTAAGTGCTACCCACTTGAGTTGGAGCAATTATATGTAATATAAAGATTAAAGAAATGATCATCAAAAAAGTAAAATGATAAAAAGCAACATTGTTTTTGAAAATATGGCAAGAGAGTAATGCTGCAGAAAATAATTTATTCTTTTGAGTTAATACATGAATGTTAGCACTCACTACAGGCTTTTATTTATTATTTCTCAAGTTTTCCTAAACATTAAATACTACTCGGTGTGACACTGCCCCATAGACACACTTAAACATTTTCTGCATCACCTGCTGACTATTTGAAACACACATTTTCTCGCTGTAATTTCACAGCTTCCTTTAATGGTAAAGTTAAAATGCAAATCAACAGGTTGTATGTATAAAACACATTCCTTTCTTTTTAAATTTTTCTGCAAGTGCCACAATTTCATTGATTGTTTTAGTTTTCACTTTAATAGGAATACAGATTCTGTTCTGTTTGAAGAAAAATGGATTATACATGAAACCTGTTGAATCTTCTGGCACTGCCAAGTCTGCTTCACACTGCTGGAACCGCTGTGAATAAATTACTACAAAATTCAGTCCGTAAAATTAATTTTACTTAGCCTGACTGCGCTAATGTGCACGTTAGAGAATTTTTAGACGTTATATATATATATTTTTTTTTTACTGACTTCTATCCTCTGTTCCTCTGACACTTTTTGACTGAAGTAGGTAGCACTTGATCTGTCAACTTTGTGCAGAAGATGTGTGAAATGACACATCAAACGCCCTCTTTTATAAATGTGTGAGCACTCTCAGAGGCTGAAGCAGGAGTCTGGGATAACAGAGAATGTTGATGACTCCTGTCTTGATACGAGTTATCTGAATTTGCTTGTTAGTACATTGTTACAGTTATGTGTAATTCATCCAGGTTAAAAGAAAACATCTTTGAGGCCAAAGTTTTCAAACTTCCTGAAAAATAATTAGTCTCTTGTCAGACCTTCACCTCAGCATGCTGTTGGAAAATCAGACTGTGAAGTGAAGTTCCACAAGCTAATCAAAAAAAGAGTGCTTCAGTTTCAGGGCTCTAGAGTGGTTAATATTGTTAAGCCCCTTTTTCTTATGAAATATGAGTTTTTTCTTAAAATATTTCTACAAATACTTTGCAAATTTGCTCAAATACTTTTTTTTTTTTTTAAGAAATTGCTTTTATTTGATAATACAACCCTATTGTGACAGTGAGTGGTTTTTTTTTCTCCTTTACACCAAATGGATGGAGTTCATGGTGTAAAGTCAGCTACCGTTCTCCCTGGGGCTGATAGGTATTCAGTATCTGTCCTATGGGGTGGCTGTAGCTCAGGAGGCAGAGCAGGTCACCTACTGATCGGAAGGTTGGAGGTTTGATCCCAGGCTCCTCCAGTCTGCATGCCAAGTATCCTTGGGCAAGATACTAACCCCAAGTTGCTCTCCGATGCATCCATCGGAGTATGAATGTGTGAGTGTAGTTACAAAGCACTCAGTATAGAGGTAGTGCTTGTGAGAATGGGTGTGACTGGGTGAATGTGGCGTATTGTATAGAGCGTTTTGAGTACGCTTTGAGTACACCGGGAGAGTAGAAAAGCGCTATATAAGAATCAGTCCGTTTACCATTCAGTAGGGCTGATGTTTGCTGTCAGGGGGAACTGGATACTGGCCTTTGTGGTGAATGACAGGCCTTCTAATCCTGTTTGTTTGCACTATCAGCCTACAGGCCACATTCCCTCCACTAGGGGTTACGCTTGACTACTCTATGTCAGTGAGGTCAGAGGTACACAGGACTGGAAAGTGAGAGTGACATTCCAGCTGGGAGAGTCAGACATACAAGCTCCTTGGCTTGAAAGTGTACAGGCTGTAAATAGCTGCTGGACCTGGGAGTCAGGGGATCAACAGGGTATAATCAGAGAGAGTGGGGTTGTTATTGGAGATTGAGGAGGGGGACAGTCGATAAGCTTTGGAGTTATTTTGGGAAGGATTTTGGTTAGATGTTCTACTGGACCCAGTCTGTGTCTTTTGATTTTAGCTTAGCGCGACTGGGAGGCTCGCATGGAGGTCAACAAGAAAGAGGATAAAGGAGAAGATGACAGTGAGTGAGGGTTGGTTGGGAAGATTTTAGGCTCAATGTTGCTTTCCCAGGCTTACACCTGTCTGTGGGTGTGTGTGTATGCTTTTAGTTCAGCCTTCAAGGTTCCTCTGTGAAAGCTTCCTGTGTCCCCATTACAGTGTCACTTTTTTGAGATTAGACTCGTAGTTTGGTGTGTTCACCTTTGTTTTCTAACCTGCAGGCAAAGTGATCTCTCAGAGGTGCTATGAGTCAAATGCTGACATTCTTTGAAAATCCCTGTCTTGTTGGGGTGATAGCTTGAATGCGCCTTTCCCCCATATTCTTCAGGCGACACCACAGATTAAAATACCATGTTTTTTTATATTATGTTAGTTCTGTGCTTCCAAGTTGCATTTCCCTGTATTGCACTGCCAGATCAAATGAAGACATCGCTGTAGCCTGTGTGCTTTTATTGAGAGATTAGACCTACTTGTGTTCTCAGAATAGGCTTTCTAATATTGTTCCAGCCGCAGGCCCTGAGGGGGAGATGACAAAGGAGGATATTTCAGAGCCTGTTGAAGGCGACACGGTCCTGGGCTGCCCTGCTAGACTCTCTTCTCATCAGCGGCCAGTGATCCACCAGGTGGCCTCTGCACCCATGCCCAGTGACTGTGGTGAGTATTCACGCTTTCTCTTTGCAGCTATGTGACATTTCAAGCTAGTTAACGCGTTCTCTTCGCAGCATCGACAGGCTGTGAAATGCCACAAGATATGAGACTGAAGAAAGGTTGATGGCTTGAATTGACACAGAGAGATGATAGTGATACAGAGTCTCCGGGTTCTAATAATGTAGCTGGATATGTTAGTTACAATTTGAGGTCGTTCTTTTGTAGTGATTTATTCTTAAACAAGAACACGGTGACTGTTATCGACTATATCTTGAATTACCTAATTAATCAGTAAAGCCATTTCAGCAGGTTTGATGCTGATTTGCTCTAATGTCCTTAAATACTTGGATGTTTCATATTGCAGTCACTTTAATTAAAGGACAGAAAATAGAGCGAGTACAATCATATAAATATCTTGGGACTATAATCAATGAAAAACTGAACTTTGATCAAAATTGCAAATCAGTTTGTAAAAAGGGTCACCAGCACCTTTATTGTCTTAGGAAACTTGCTCATTTCCACATTGACCAAAAAATGTTAACTTTGTTTTATCGTTCTTTTATTGAGTCTGTTTTATCCTTTTGTTTGGTGGCATGGTTTGGTCAGACTCTCTAAATCAGATAGTGAGATGGTCCAGTCGTCTGATAGGTGAGCCACAGTCTTGTTTAGCCTCCCTGTACTCTAAGCAGGTACAGAGGATGGCTTTATCAATCCTTAAAAATGGTTCCCATCCTCTAAGGGGTGAATTTCAGCTTCTTCCCTCAGTCGGAGGTTTCTATTTCCGAGATGCAGGACAAAGCGTTATAAAAATAGCTTTGTCCCCGTTGCTGTCACTGAATTAAATAAGAACTGTTTTTGATTCGAAATATTAAAATTACTATATATGTGCCACAGTGAGGTTTATATCTTTACTAGGTATGTGTGTTTTTAAAGGGATGCCAAATGCTGTCATTTTTTCTGTAAAGCAAATTTACCTTTCCTATGGGTATAAATAAAGTTACCTTGACCTTTAAGAAACTACTGTGTTGATTTTGTGTAAGTTTTTTGAGGTGAATAGAAGTCAAGTAACACTTGACTGTTCAATTACTTCTGAGGTGAGTGATGTATTTTAAAGTCTCATTTTTATGTTTAATGCCTTTTTCCCCCCAAACCCTCTGAAAGTTGAATCTTTAATCAAAGTATTTCATTTCAGATTTGCTGTAGTTGCGTACAGAGATAAAATTATGAAAAATGTCGTGCCCAAATACTTACAGACTTAGCCGACTACAGTTAGTGTTAACTTTTGGCCTTTCACAGTGAAATCCATTTGCCTTCAGCCTCAGCCGGGTCATCTAATGCCTCATTTGGTTCACGGCAGGCCATCTACTGTCACATCTGTTTTCATTTGCCTCTGCAAGGGCGGCAAGGGCATTTCCCAAGATTAGTAATTTGCTGAATCGATTGAACAGTCAGTTGCAGAAACGTAATAAACGCCTGTGCTGCAGAGTATCACACATGCTCTCTTCATGTCTGTACACGGGAGAGAAATATTTCTGGTCCTCATTATACTTTACATGTGTTACTTTTGTTCCTCTTCATTGCTTCCAGAGTTCTCCTTCTTTGACCCCAGTGAGCCGCAATGCAGGGAGGTTCTGTTGGATCCCAGCACCACCATACCAGAGCTGTTTGCTGTCCTCAGGCAGTGGGTGCCCCAGGTTCAGAAGAACATTGACCTCATCGGCAATGAGGTGACATAAAAAATGTCCAACTGCTGCGGAATCTCACAGCGGTCCCTTCTGTAGCTGTAACTAGAGCAGGGCGATATGACCAAAAATATTTATCACGATATAGATTTGAAAATTTGCGATAACGATATAACTGACAATATAATTGACACTAGACAAAATACTGTACAACTCCACAACTTTATTAGTGCAAAAAACCCCATCAATGTATTTTCACTTAAACAAGCAGCTGTTTTTTATGTGCATTTTATGTGCAAGTTATGTAAAAATGTAACAGTGCAAATTCTTTGCTGACAGTTTAACCCAGGGGTCTGCAACCTTTTACACCCAAAGAGCCATTTGGACTCGGTTTCCACGCAAAAGAAAACACTGGGAGCCGCAAATACTTTTTGACATCTAAAATGAAGATAACACTGTATATATTGTTTTTTATCTTTATGCTTTGTGTGAACAACGAAGGTGTGTTGCTTATGAAATCCATGAAGTGCTACAGAGAAAATTACATTTTATTTATGTAATCAACACATTTTGAAGAAATATTCAATTCAATTCAATTCAATTCAATTCAATTCAATTCAATTCAATTCAATTCAATTTTATTTATATAGCGCCAAATCACAACAAAAGTCGCCTCAAGGCGCTTCATAGATACAGAGAAAAACCCAACAATCATATGACCCCCTATGAGCAAGCACTTTGGCGACAGTGGGAAGGAAAAACTCCCTTTTAACAGGAAGAAACCTCCGGCAGAACCAGGCTCAGGGAGGGGCGGCCATCTGCTGCGACCGGTTGGGGTGAGAGAAGGAAGACAGGATGAAAGACATGCTGTGGAAGAGAGACAGAGATTAATAACAGATACGATTCAATACAGAGAGGTCTATTAACACATAGTGAGTGAGAAAGGTGACTGGAAAGGAAAAACTCAATGCATCATGGGAATCCCCCGGCAGCCTACATCTATTGCAGCATAACTAAGGGAGGATTCAGGGTCACCTGGTCCAGCCCTAACTATATGCTTTAGCAAAAAGGAAAGTTTTAAGCCTAATCTTAAAAGTAGAGATAGTGTCTGTCTCCCGAATCCAAACTGGAAGCTGGTTCCACAGAAGAGGGGCCTGAAAACTGAAGGCTCTCCCTCCCATTCTACTTTTAAATACTCTAGGAACAACAAGTAGGCCTGCAGAGTGGGAGCGAAGTGCTCTAATAGGGTGATATGGTACTACAAGGTCATTAAGATAAGATGGGGCCTGATTATTTAAGACCTTGTATGTGAGGAGCAGGATTTTGAATTCAATTCTGGATTTAACAGGAAGCCAATGAAGGGAAGCCAAAACAGGAGAAATATGCTCTCTCTTTCTAGTCCCTGTCAGTACTCTTGCTGCAGCATTTTGGATTAACTGAAGGTTTTTCAGTGAGTTTTTTGGACATCCTGATAATAATGAATTGCAGTAGTCCAGCCTGGAAGTAATAAATGCATGAACTAGTTTTTCAGCGTCACTCTGAGACAGGATATTTCTAATTTTAGAGATGTTGCGCAAATGGAAGAACGCAGTCTTACATATTTGTTTAATATGTGCGTTGAAGGACATATCCTGGTCAAAAATGACTCCAAGGTTCCTCACAGTGTTACTGGAGGCCAAGGTAATGCCATCCAGAGTAAGAATCTGGTTAGATACCATATTTCTAAGCTTTTCAGCGCCGAGTACAATGACCTCAGTTTTATCTGAGTTAAGAAGCAGAAAGTTAGTGGCCATCCAGGTCTTTATGTCTTTAAGACATTCCTGCAGTTTAACTAATTGGTGTGTGTTATCTGGCTTCATGGACAGATAGAGCTGGGTGTCATCTGCATAGCAGTGAAAATGTATGCTATGTCTTCTAATGATGCTGCCTAGGGGAAGCATGTATAATGTAAACAGAATTGGTCCTAGCACTGAACCCTGTGGAACTCCATAATTAACCTCAGTGTGTGAAGAGGACTCTCCATTTACATGCACAAACTGGAGTCTATTAGATAGATATGATACAAACCACTGCAGTGCAATACCTGTAATACCCACAGCATGTTCTAATCGCTCTAATAGGATATTATGGTCAACAGTATCGAATGCTGCACTAAGGTCAAGAAGGACAAGCACAGAGATGAGTCCACTGTCAGAGGCCATAAGAAGATCATTTGTAACCTTCACTAAAGCTGTTTCTGTGCTGTGATGAACTCTGAAACCTGACTGAAACTCTTCAAATAAACCATTCCTCTGCAGATGATCTGTTAGCTGTTTGACAACTACTCTTTCAAGGATTTTTGATATGAAAGGAAGGTTGGAGATTGGCCTATAATTAGCTAAGACTGCTGGGTCTAGAGATGGCTTTTTGAGTAAAGGTTTAACTGCAGCCACCTTGAAGGCCTGTGGTACATAGCCGATTATTAGAGATAGGTTGATCATATATAAGATCGAAGAATTAATCAATGGCAGGACTTCTTTGAGCAGTTTTGTAGGAATGGGGTCTAAAAGACACGTTGATGGTTTGGAGGAAGTAATTATTGAAGTTAACTCAGAAAGATCGATTGGAGAAAAAGAGTCTAATTTAACATCAATGGAACTAAGAGTAGCTGTAGATAATATTACATCTGTGGGATGATTATTGGTAATTTTTTCTCTAATGATAAAAATTTTATTTGTGAAGAAGTTCATGAAGTCATCACTAGTTAACGTTAAAGGGATGGTTGGCTCAAAAGAGCTCTGACTTTTTGTCAGCCTGGCTACAGTGCTGAAGAGAAACCTGGGGTTGTTCTTATTTTCTTCAATTAGTGATGAGTAGTAAGCTGTTCTGGCTTTGCGGAGGGCTTTCTTATAAAGCAACAAACTATTTCTCCAGGCTAAATGATGATCCTCTAAATTTGTGACACGCCATTTCCTCTCCAGATTACGAGTCATCTGCTTTAGGGTACGTGTTTGAGAATTATACCACGGGGTCAGGTACTTCTGATTAGAGACCTTAGTTTTCACTGGAGCTACAGTATCCAGAGTCGTACGTAGTGAGGAGGTGAAATTATTAACAAGATAATCGACCTCTGTTGGGGTAACGTTCAGATAGCTGCTCTGCTCTGTGTTGGTACAGGGCATTGACGATGATAACAGTGGCTGGATTATATTCTTAAACTTAGTTACAGCGCTTTCAGAAAGACATCTACTTTGATAAAGTCCACTCTCCACTGCTGCGTAATCAATTATTGTAAATGTAAATGTTATCAAGAAATGATCAGACAGGAGAGGGTTTTCAGGAAACACTGTTAAATGTTCAGTTTCTATGCCGTATGTTAAAACAAGATCTAGAGTGTGATTAAAGTGGTGGGTGGGTTCTTTTACATTTTGAGAGAAACCAATTGAGTCTAACAACAGATTAAATGCCATGTTGAGGCTGTCATTTTTAGCATCAACATGGATGTTAAAATCACCCACAATAATTATTTTATCTGAGCTCAGAACTAAATTAGATATAAAGTCTGAGAAATCAGACAGAAACTCTGTGTAAGGCCCAGGTGGACGATAGATGATAACAAGTAAGACTGGTTTCTGAGTTTCACAGCTGGGGTGGACAATGCTAAGCATCAGGCTTTCAAATGAATTAAAAGTCTGTCTTGGTCTTTCATTAATTAATAGACTGGTGTGAAAAATTGCAGCCACACCGCCCCCTCGACCTGTGCTTCGAGATTTCTGGTAGTTAGAATGACTCGGGGGTGTTGATTCATTTAAACTAACATAATCATCCTGCTGCAACCAGGTTTCTGTAAGGCAGAGTAAATCAATTTGTTGATCAATTATTAAGTCATGTACTAACAGAGACTTGGAGGAGAGAGACCTAATATTTAATAATCCACATTTCACTGTTTTACTCTTTGGTTCAGATGTGGATACTGTATTGTTCTTTCTTTGTAAATGTTTAAGTTGTTTGTTGCTGGTTTTTAGTTTGTTTTTTGTCTTTTTGGAAGCAGACACAGTCTCTATGGAGATGGGTTTTTGGGGGGGAGGCAGGGGGAGAGAAGCTGCAGAGAGGCGTGTAAGACTGCAACTCTGCTTCCTGGTCCCAACTCTGGATAGTCATGTTTTGAGGGGTTTAATAAATTTGTCGATATTTCTAGAAATGAGAGCTGCTCCATCCAAAGTGGGATGGATGCCATCTCTCCTAACAAGACCAGGTTTCCTCCAGAAGGTTTGCCAATTATCTATGAAGCCCACATCGTTTCTGGGACACCACTCAGACAGCCAGCAATTTAAGGAGAACATGCGGCTAAACATGTCACTCCTGGTCTGATTGGGGAGGGGACCAGAGAAAACTACAGAGTCCGACATTGTTTTGGCAAAGTTGCACACCGATTCAATATTGATTTTAGTGACCTCAGATTGGCGTAACCGGGTGTCATTACTGCCGACGTGAATTATGATTTTATTGAATTTACGTTTACCCTTAGCCAGCAGTTTTAAATTTCCTTCAATGTCGCCTGCTCTGGCCCCTGGAAGACAATTGACTATGGTTGCCGGTGTCTCTAGCTTCACATGTCTGAGAACAGAATCACCAATTACCAGAGTTTGACCCCCGGCGGGTGTGTCGCCGAGTGGGGAAAAACGGTTAGACACATGAACGGGTTGGTGGTGTACCTGGGGCTTCTGTTTAGGACTACGCTTCCTCCTCACCAAATATAACAAAAGGAAAAACACCCAGCTGAACTAAAATGATTCATGTAGCAAACAAAAACTGTTGTGAGCCGCCACCCTTTGGGCTGTTGGAGCCTTGACCTGACTTTTAAAAAATAATTGGTAAAAAAGCACAAACTGCTGAAAAATTAAAAATAGATATTTGCAAAATTCTGCCTAAATATGTATTTTACCAGGTTAATGCGTGCGGCGGGGCGTGGTCTGCAGCGCCGCTGCAGGGGAGGCGGACGCACCTGAGCCACACCCGCAATCATGCCTCGCTGCCTTTACGTCTGCGCTATCTGTGCTGTTGTGTTGTTGGTGGTGTATGTCGGGCTGTGAGGTGAAAAGCTACAGCCGGCTGTATGCGTACAGCAACCGTGTGTGAAAAGTGGTCAATAAAGACATGCTGAAAAGTGTGTTCATGCAAACATCGTCGGTCTGCCGTGATATGTTTACAATAAGACTTATGGTCCCGAACCTCTGCGCACAGCGTCTGCTAATCGGGGCTGTACGAAGTCAGTTTACGCAGGACTGTAAGCTGTCATCTGTCAGGCGTGAGCGGTGTTTGTCTTTAACATAGTTCACGGTGGAGAATAGCTGCTGACATAATGTGGATCCGAAGATCCATAATTGGCCTACCTGGGTTGAAAGTCTCGATAAATGCACGGCGTTTCGTTGGGTACACCGGCTTCCGCGAGTGTGACTCTTATTTTGAGCGATGAAAAAATAATAGAATATAATTTTATTTTTATATTTCAATATCACAATAATCTTCCAATTTAGAACTACAAGTTAAAAAAAGAACTAAACACAAATAAAATACACTTCAGCTAAATACTAATTTATTTTCCCAAACCACGCGGAGCCGCAGTATAAGGACTAAAGAGCCGCATGCGGCTCTGGAGCCGCAGGTTGCCGACCCCTGGTTTAACCAAAAGGCATTTCCAGTGGAAATTGGCCGACATATCTTCAGCATAACCATGCATAATATCCACAAAACTTAAAAAGAGGTTATACACACACAATATGGTAATATTATGTTGAAGCACAGTACGTATCACTCCGTGAGGCACCTGCCTACGATGCCGTAACGCTCCGACAATCCATCAAGCTGTGCCGCTTCGTAGCTTAGCAAAGTCGTACTAAAACATTTGACAGATTTTCGAGCACCGTGTACGACATAAAATCGTTTCAAGGTCAGTAAACACAACCAGAATTCATACATAAGGCACACGGGATTATAAGGGGCACTGTCGATTTTCAGAAAAATCAAAAAAATTGATTTTAAGTGTGCCGTATTTTCCAAACAACACGGTAATAACGACGGCCCGCTAGCATGCTCTACCAAAAATAGTGCTTTGTTGTGTATCTGACGGATGAAAGCTAAACCAGTTCCACACCACTGAAGTTGCAGCATTTTAACAAACCAGTTCTGGTTCATCCGTTTCATTTAACGATAAACTTTCGCTCTTCTCATTCTGCGTCGCCGCCATGTGCGTATGTAAACATAGGCATTTCATTTCATTCATTTTCCTATCATTGCCCAAAATTACACCAGCATTACCGTGAACGGTATGATATAGCCCAGCCCTAGCTGTAACACTTTTATTTTTGTCATAATATAATCAACTGAAACTTCAGAGGACTTCAGATTAATATAAATTCTGATTTATTTATTTTTTCATTGTTATGGACTCTGTTCAGATACACACCAAATCCCTTCTGCCTGTGCTACACAAAGTAACTGCATTGCAGTAAACTGCGCAGAGAAGCACTCATCTCAAGGGCAAAAGAAGGCGATCATTTTCTCTGAGTAACTATCACCCTTGAGAAATAAATACCTTGTTTCAATGTCAGTTTACGTAACACCTGTTGTCCAGATTTAAAGATGAGTAGAGTTATGAAAGCCTTGAATTACTTGTCATTCATCACACAATTTCCCTCTAATTTCACTTTAACCTGTTATGGAAGATTTCTGCACGCCAACACCAAGTCCTTAGTGGCACATACTGCATATCTTCTCTTTGCACAGATCCTAAAGAGAGGCTGTGGTGTGAATGATCGAGACGGTCTGACAGACATGAGCCTCCTGCACTACTGCTGCAAGGCCGGAGCCCCAGGCATTGGTAAGTATTGACAGAGATGTTGAATAAGCACTCTCAGCTGCAGGGTAGAAATAAACAGACATCTACTCTGACGTATGTGTGTGTGTGTTAATTTATGTGACCACTCTACTGCTGAACATTATTCTGTATACCTCAGTAAGTGCAGCTGTTCATCAACCACTTCTTAAATACACTCTCTAGAGCTGACTTACTGTCTGTTACTACAACTCCTCTCAACTCTAACACCTGTGTTTGTGACCTGTTCTTCAGGCGATGCAGACACGGCAGCGAGCTTTGCTCGGCAGCTCCTCTCCCTGGGCGCGGATCCAAACCTTCGTTCGCGGTGGACTAACATGAGGGCTTTGCACTACGCTGCGTACTTCGATGTGCCCCAGCTTATCCGTGTGGTGCTGCAGGCATCCCAGCCTGGAGGTGAGAACAGAGCTGCAGCTGGAGCAGAGAGATGAAAGGTCATCCTAGCTGTAAGGACAGGCAGAGACTGTATTTTCTCAAATAAACAGCCTGTCTCAGGGATTTTCTTGGCTCAGAATGGACCTATGGGGGTGACAACTCTCGGTGCGTAAAGTGAAGGCACTGAATGTGTTGAATTCTTACAGTAAACCTGGTGGAAGATCTATGGCAGGGTAACGGCAACCTCTTTTAAATCTCTTAAAATCTTGTTGTTGTTTTTTAATCTTTTTGCTTTTTAAAACACTAATGCCTCGTTGAGACTCTTACCTGTCTCTCATTGGGCAGGATTTTTTTTAAATTTATTTTTTCTTTTGTTTCTGTTAAATATGAAATTGCCGTGAATTCTGTGTAATTTCTTTTTATTTTAAGTTTATTTTATAGCACTTTGTAACTACATAAATACAAATGAAGCTGGGAAAAATAAATACTACCATCCTGCTGTTCCAGGTATCAGAATAAAGAGCCTCCAGCCTTTGAAAAAGTAGGGTCTTGAATTTGAAATGGTTACATGAAGTGTTGTTAGATGTTAATTTGGTTCTAAAAAGTTTACTAGGATGTTTCAAAATTTTATTTGTGTAAGAGAATCGAAGTTCTTTTGAAATGGAAACTGTACAGGAGCCCTGTCATTAGCTTTTCATACTGGCGGCTCATTGTCTGCTTGTACACTGGCAGCACGAGGATTGATCATCGCTCTTTTCGTACGGCTGTGATGTCCAATTTAGGAAAATCGTTACTCAGCAGATAAAACCTTGTTGATTGCGTTGGATCAAATGATAACGAGAGAAGTGTCGTTCACGGCAGTGTGTCTTGAAGAAGGTGCTTGATGAAACACTTGCCTCAGTAAATGACACAGACAGACAGAAGTGTGGTTTTCTCATCATTACACACAAATACAAACTAATCACTAAATGGTAAAACCAGCTTTGGGATGCATGTTTTATTTCAAGCTTACCAGTGTTTGTTTGTTTTCTTTTTTTCTTTTTTTTAGAAAATGTGTCATTTGATCTGATTTCATATCTCTGTTCTACATTTTGGATGTTATGTTATTAAGTGCATTCAACCCAGCTGTCCCTTTGCCAAACGACAAGATGATCGGTCCAGTTTGGAAACCTACGGGCTGTTGTCTGATGACTTAGCCTCTTGGGATGATGGCCAATATTTGGGGCCTTTTTTGTAAATAGATCTGAGCTAAGATTTCGTTTTTTGCCCAGCAGTCACTGATTATGACTGCAGATACAGAGAGTTGACAAGATACTCAATTCCTTGATAAGCCATGCGCTATAGACATTTAAACATGACAAAGTGCTCTATTACTGTCAATATTATCTCAATGATTACTTATAGTATAACAAATGTGCACATTGTGTAGTATACTGAAAACCACTCCTACAGGAAGGCAACACTCTGCAAATGACGTCTAAAATACTGATAACATGTATGTAACTCTGTAAAAGCATTAGACTTCAGAGGTTGGTATTAGCATCTATATGCATTCACAGGCCACTTCATTAGATACAACCTCCTAGAAATTGGTTGGACCCAGGAAATTTTGCTCCATGTTGACATATTGGCATCATAAGTTGACTCCAGGTTTATCAGCTGCACATCCTTATTAGACTGTTCTACCACATCCTAAATGTGGTATAGAATCGCATTTGAGATCCAGAACCCATGGGGAATCCTGCCAGCAGCTTGTCTGTGGGAACACCAAGGCGTTCAACTTTTGATGTGGAAGAGCATTGCTTAATGTGAATGTGAATATAAACAATAGGTTTTTTTTACAGTAATTACATAAACAAACACAATTGTGTCTGAGAGTCAAATTGAGTCACTTAAAATCTAGTGAACTGTTCAAGTTTGTCAGAAAACTGCTTACTAACTTTATTTAAGGGATAATTTTAAGGCAATATAAAGGCTTATTTTGTAAACTGACAGAAACAACTTTAATAAAGAACAGTGGTCCCTAAATCTAAAAAATAGAATCTGTTATGGATGTACATTTTTTGTTTTTATAAATACAGGTAAACCTCCCTCAGTTTCCTGTTTTTATTTAATAGGAGTGGGACCCCAGTGTGGTCTTCTGCTGCTGTGGCCCATCTGCTTCAATGCTGGATGTATTGTGTGTTCAAAAATGCTCTTGAGTTACTGTGGTCTTGCTTTCACCTAATAACAGTCTTGTCATTCTCCTCTCACCCCTCACTGCACTCTTTCCAGACATTTTTTGTAAACTTTAGAGATGGTTGTGTGGGAAAATTCCAGCAGATCAGCTCTGTTATGCTCTATTCAGACGAGTGTGTCTGGCACTAACAACCGTGCCACATTCAATGTTGCTCAATTCACCTTTCTTTCCTACTCTAATGCTCAGTTCGAATGTCATGTCTAACCCTAACTGCACTGATGTGCAGTAGACATCTGCTTTAACAAGAAGTTAGCAGCAGTTGAATCTGGTTGAAAGTGTTAACAATCAGCTATAATTTGTTAATTCACTAGCAAAAATAATCTATATTCTGCTGTGGCACTTTTCACATTGTAAAAATATTCCACAAATACTTTGAGCAAAAACTGACGTTCGATTATTTGACTTATCAATGAGACGCAAGGATCATATGGTCTTTGTGTGCAGTAAGCACAGTTTCCTCATTCTTCCTGTAAATGGTGCAGTATGTCTGACTGTTGCTTTCTGCTTTTTTTCCACCCTTAAAATACTTTATCTATTTGTTAGTCCAGAAAGATTTCTTTCTACATACCTTACTCTTTTGGTGTTGGATCTCGGTGTAGCTGGGACCTAGATTTACACATCCTCTATGAATATTTATTTTACGGCAGTTCAGAATCTTGTGTACTGTGAGAATCAACTAAGTCTTGACAGTGCTGTGCAGTTAATGAAATCAATTTTAGTTCCACATTTAGTTCCATATTTGGTTTCCACCTATTAATAAATCTAAATAATTGATAATTTCTTTTACTTTTTTCATTCGGTAAAAAAAGCCCACTGCCATGTGGTGGCAGTTTTAGTTCAGTTTGAATGTTTTTAAGTTTTATTTTCAGTTGAATTGTAAATAAAGTAAATGTAACAACTTCTGTTTTTTCCCAAAGACCGTAAGCAATCATGTTAAATAATCATGAGTCTTGAGAGCAGCTGCCAAACGCTTCAGAATCATGGATGTGGGCTCCGTTTCCAGATGTGGATTTCCTGAGTTATCTGAGTTTGATACAGCAAGTCTGACGACTCAGTAAACCACATTCTCAATTCCCTTTTGTTGTCCAAACTTCTTTCATGTTAACTTATTAAAGTTTCTGGAGTTCTGGTGCATTCATTATACATACTTTGAGATTTCTGCCTTCAAAAAGCTCAACAACTCTGCTGTGAAAGTGGTGCTTAATTTATTCAGACAAACCATGCAGCAGTTCTGCTCTCAGCAGTCTGCTCAAATACAAACGGTGAGGGCAATAGAACTGGTTTTACAAGAGCAGGTTAATTAGGAAATGACTTCAACAAAGGCATGGTGTGTGTGTATGGGGCAGGTTTTCAGTTTGTCTTTTACACTTAGTTGCTTAAACAATGTTTAAACCCAGTGTTTGCATTTGAGACACCAGGTAGAAAATGATGCAAGTTAATAATAAGGTGTCAATTAATACTTAACACAGCCACACAAGCCATATAACTGTGTATTCCTAACCTCCCAATGGTCTTTTTAATGTTGTAGATGTTGATGCCACCTGCAGTGACTTTGATTTTGGCACAGCTCTGCACATCGCCGCATCCAACCTGTGCACATCAGCTGTCAAGTGTCTCTTGGAACTGGGAGCCAATCCTGCTTTCAGAGTAAGTGCCATAGTTGTTCTGCGTATACGCACACAGCAGCAGACTCACAAGTCATCCTGTGAATTTGACAGATTGAATTCCTTCATCAAACCGACCAAAGAATTATTACATTTAATTAGGATTGCATATCGGTATTGATCTCCCTTTTCGATTTTAAGTCACAGAGATGAGAATCGATGCTTGATGAGTGAGTTACGTTATATAAATGTTGAAAAAATGAAGATCTTCTCAGAATATAGCTCGTATTATTTATTTATATATTTGTTGCTTCTACAGTCAGCAAATGATCCACACTGTGCTTTTGTGGTTATAAATAATGATGCACTGATGAAAAATCAAAATTTTCAGTTGACTCATAGTGTTAAATTGATTTTTATTTGCTATTGTTTTAATTATTTCCTCTTTTTCCAAGTAAACAAAGAAGTCTTGTAGCTCTTCAGTGTGGGCCCGTGAACGTCTAGCTCGGGCCAAACTGATGTGACACACACTAGTAAACGCCATCTTTTTTTTTCTTTTCTTTTTTTTTTTTTGACAGTATGCTGATATTGGTCAGCATAAGGTGAAAACATGGAAACACGATAGGATTAGTAACCAAATTTGGTATTAACCATGTGTTCAGTGATTGCACTGATGTAACCTGACCATAAGCCCAACTAGCCTGGGTTATATAATAGTCATAATTTTATGCATGATATGAATTTTTAAAATATTGCTTTAACCTAGGAGCAGATGAAACATCAACTTGGGCGTTCCCAGCGGTTTAAATGTATTAAATTATTGGCCACCTGATGTGCTGATGATTGTAGTGAGAGGTGACATGTAAGGGCTCTGCAGGCTTCTAATTTACAGCTGTAGTCATGTGACTGGATTACATTTGTAGAACAGTTACCCCTAAAAAAAACAAAAAAACAAATTAGTTTACATTATAATGATGATGGTGGAACAGCATCATGGATAGAAAGATTTGCTCTATGCAAGTTTTTCACTTTTTGCGGAGGAGCTTCTTGAGCTCCTCCACAAAAAGTAATGGAGGCGCAGTTTACATGCTCAAGGTTAAGAGGTGTTTTATCTGATGACAGAATCATTTGTTGTGGAAACATTAATGCTAACGAGCCACATGACTAAAAATAGCAGCCATAAAAAAAAAAAACGAAACAAACAAACAAAAACATTTAGCATCTAAGCTAAAAGTATAACAGCCAGTCTGTTAAGTACTGACTTTACAGTCTAGTATTGAAGTTTTGTTCACAGAGGGTAGGTTACTTATTGCATTGGTTGGTTTTCTGTTATGTTAGAGTTATCTTTAACGCTCCTGACAGAAGAATGACCCAAATATTAATAAGACTGTGATATATCCATTAATATGCTGAGCCCATCCTTGTAGCTGCCAAATTAACTGAACTATACATGGATACTTATGATTTGCTAGGTTTTTTTGTTTTTGTTTTCCTATTCCATACTTATCCATACTTTAAAATTTCTATGTTTTACGATGACCTTAGTGAAGGCCACAGGCTATAATCTGTCGGTCGAGCTGTTCTTTGAGATTCAAGTGTTGCTGGAGATTTGAGCTCTTCAGACTTTATCTGCCTTAAGGAGGTGAAAAATATGCCACATAACATGTGTAAAGCAGTTGTGCAGAATGGTTTAAATAAGCTGCAGCACTTGCAAAGGTAACAATAGTTAACAGTCCTTTGCGGCTTGACTGTCAGTACCGGATGCGTCAGGTAATTGCATGGTTTTAAGAACAGTAAGACGGCTTTGTCATAGCTGAAAAAGCATATAAGTGGGTATGATGGTCATATTTCACTTAGTGCAGTCTTTTGTGCCTGTTGGCTCACTGACATACCTTAACTGCACTTAATGCAACTGACTCATCAGTAATGTTATTGATTTTTAGGTTATTTGCACCACTTCTCCTGCTGTGAGAAGTGAAAAGGTTTATTCATGTACGTTCAGGTGAAGATGGTGGGTTGTGGATGCATTTTTCGAGTAGCGCTTCCTGTGGATTCAGCTGACAAGGAGCGAGAGGACACATGGTCCAGATGTTTTTAATTTGAAATGGGTTTTTTTTTCTCATTTCTTTTGACATGTTATTTTGACATAACATATTTAATTAGCCTTTTTTCCCTCACTGGTAGAGGGAGCTGCCTTAGTCCCTTTGATTTAATCACCTAGCATCAGCTACCTAGCAGGAGCAAATGTAATTTCTGTAAAATCAGTATTCTGACTTCTACATCTTCATATTTCATAGTCAGAACTAACATATTGTCAAGAAAATCCCAACTTGGCTTAAACTTTTTTTTTTAGTCTGTCCCCACCTCTAAACTGAAGATGGCCACAGAGGTCAGCACGCCCACCCCTCCACATCTTGGTGACTTGGGGCTCCAACATGGTTCTGCAGTAGTCTTATGCACAGCCTACAGATCGCTGTTTACTGTCACCAGGGGGCAGCGTCACAAACAACCAGTCCTGTCTTAGTTCTTGTGAGCCACTGAGAGGAGCAAAGCTATATTTTATAAAGAGCTGATGTGAAGCGAGTATTTTAAAAAACGTTTTCACTGCAGCCGCTATTTAAGGCTTCTCATTCTGTGGTTTTTGACCTTTGCACTTCTGGTGTTTGAGGTGAATGCCACTATGCCCTGTTTCGATTTATGTATAGCGTCATCCTTATGGAGCGTGCTATTGGGTTCTGTATGCACACGTCTTTGTGCAGACAAATCCTTATTCAAACAGACACAAACTCGTTAGCACAAAACAAGCTCTGACTTTTGGTATGAAACTTGTGATGATAAAAATTCACAACCTGGAAGCTTTTTGTTTGCACACATTACCTGTTAGTGCCTTTATCTTAACTTCCACCAGGGTCAAAGGAGCTTGCAAAGAAAAGCGTCTGGACTTCTTTAAGTTACTTGAAGACGTTTCACCTCTCATCCGAGAAGCTTCTTCAGTTCTAAGGTCAAATGGTGGAGAGTCCCAGATATAACCCTAGTGGGAGTGTCCCCCCACAGAGGGACAAAAGGACCCCCTGATGATCCTCTAATCGCCTGAGCCAAGGTGTGGAACTGGGTGTGGGTCCCAATCAGCCAGAGTTTCGGGTGGGTTCATTGTGAAACCTTATCATGCGAATTCCTGAGGTCAGATGGCCCAGGGTGTGAGTGGGCGTTAAGGCATCTGGGAAGGGATCTCAAAACTGGATTATAGATGGCAGAGAGTTGGTGTCGTAAACCACCGCCTCTGTTCAAAGATGGTCGCTCACAGTGGACATAGATGGCTTCTTTCACTCCTCTTTCAAACCATCTGTCCTCTCTGTCCAAAATGTGAACATTGGCATCCTCGAAAGAGTGTCCTTTATCCTTAAGATGCAGATGGACAGCTGAATCTTGTCCTGTGGAGGTCGCTCTTCTGTGTTGTGCCATGCGCTTGTGAAGTGGCTGTTTGGTCTCTCCAATGTAGAGGTCTGGGCATTCCTCGCTGCACTGTACGGCATACACCACATTGTTAAGTCTGTGTTTTGGCGTTTTGTCTTTCGGGTGAACCAGTTTTTGTCTGAGTGTGTTGCTGGGTCTGAAGTACACCGGGATGTCATGCTTGGAGAAAACCCTCCTGAGTTTCTCTGATACACCGGCTACATAGGGGATGACAATGTTGTTGCGCCTGTCCTTCTTATCCTCCCTCGCTGGTGTCTGATCTTCTTTTCTGTGCCTCTTTGCTGACTTTAAAAACGCCCATTTAGGATAGCCGCACGTTTTGAGTGCTTCCTTTTTTTGAGTGCTTCGCCCACTCACACCCTGGGCCATCTGACCTCAGGAATTCGCATGATAAGGTTTCACAATGAACCCACCCAAAACTCTGGCTGATTGGGACCCACACCCAGTTCCACACCTTGGCTCAGGCGATTAGAGGATCATCAGGGGGTCCTTTTGTCCCTCTGTGGGGGGACACTCCCACTAGGGTTATATCTGGGACTCTCCACCATTTGACCTTAGAACTGAAGAAGCCTCTCGGATGAGAGGTGAAACGTCTTCAAGTAACTTAAAGAAGTCCAGACGCTTTTCTTTGCAAGCTCCTTTGACTACGATGACCTGGATGACTGAGAACCTTCACAGACATTTTTCCACCAGGGTATTCAAAAAATCCATTTACCATTTACAATATACATCAGATTCACAAAAGGAAAAAATGGGACAGTATCTTAATGTTCAAAAAAACGTACATCTTTCTGGAACCTGGTGCCTGGTAAAAAAAAATATAAACACGTTTAATATTTTTCACATCAGGTATAAAAAATTCTATAAGAAAATGGATCAAATCAGAAACAGTTAATGATGCTAATGATAGAGAATGGAAGTCATATTTCATATATAGAAATGAACCTTTGTTTTGAGACTTAAACAAGAGATATAGAATTTAGATGAGATTTAATTTAATGTCACTGGACGACATCAGCACATTAGTTTCCTTTAGTTGTTAAAGTAAAATAAACAAGCAGTTTATTCACCCATTTTCAATCTTTTCTTAACCGACTAATTCTTTTAGCACATTGACTTAAAGCAGCCCAGTGCACCACCACCACTGTGAACTGCTCTAAAAACAGCATGCGAGTGACCCTGCTATTCACTAATGTAATCTCAACAGACTGATTGTTGTTTCGTAGCTCTCCTATTGGATTTCATTAGATTGTAGGTGGTGATGACACTGTTTTTGCCCCATGCATTTTCTCAGATGTCAACATTCATAACTTCCATTGAGATAGAAAATTGATTCCCACAATTTTCCCACTTTCCCCTTTACAAACCTTCCTGATGCGATTCAGTCTTTGCTCTTTTTGTTTACTGCTAGACTGAATTACTGTGATTTGATGGAGATCTTTGCAGAGGAAATCTGCCTGCTCAGTTTAAAAAAAATAAATGAATTAAAAAAAAGGGACAGATCGCAATCTTTTTGGTATGAAAGTCCAGGTAATCTATCAGTTTTTATTTTCAATTTTAGATATTCAGTGGAGGTTTTTGTTTGTGCACATTGACATCTTCTGACTCAGCTGTCAGCTAACACCTGAGAAGGCAGCTGCTTAGACTACAGATTTCACAGACATTTTTGAATAGATTCACTACTTCGATGTCTTGTGCTTGCTCTGTTTGCTTTCGTGCCTCTCGGTTGCATCTCAGTTTCATTTAAATCTTGATTGAGGGCTTTGCTGAACAGCCCTGATCAGCTGTTATCTTGAGCGAAAGTATATACACAGCAGTGTCCCAGTAGATAATGTTTTTGGCATGAATATATGGGCTGTCATAGCGTATGGGTTTTATTCAGAATGTTATATCTGTATTGGAACTTGCAGTGTGATTATCTTTAATATTGCACATTTTTGGCTGCAGAAGTATTGAAGCTGTTTGTAAACAGGTCTAGTTCCTGGTCTTTGTAAGCACTAATTTTCCCACTGGAGGTCACCAAAGCACTGCACACCATAATTCAGTAATTTCCATTCTCAAATATGATAGCAGAGGCTCTATATCTTACTGAGTGAATGCAATGCTTGCGAGATATATGGACTATGTGGTTAGAAATTACCAGGCTGGCTTTTTGAAACCCAAGAGGTTTTCTTGGTTTCTGTTTAGTCGTTATCTTGCCAAGCAAAAGTTAAAACGCCGCAGAGGGAAGATTATTTTCTGTCTGCTTTATTATTTAAGGTTCATCACTGCTGCTGGCAGTTGGCTCTAGAGATATGCTGCATCGGCTTTTATAAGCTTCGATATTGCAATATTTTTTTCTTCTTGTAATCTTTATCACTATTTGAAAGGACCCGTGTGTTTGCTGTGACCCTGACGATGACGGTCCTTTTATTACGGAGGATTGAAAGGAGATAAATTGATTCTATTAATAGTTTCTGTTTTTCATTTATTTTGTTTTATTATTAGTTCTTTAGCTAGAATAGCTCAATTTACTAGCAGTGTGGTTCCAGTCACAGGGGTAGCAATCCAAGCAGAGATGCTCAGAACTGCCTCTCACCAGTTCCTTGTGGGGTTCACCTAAGGATTCTCTACCCAACTGAGAGACGTAATGTCTCCAGCGTCTCCTGGGTCTCGCCCAGGGCATCCTTCTGGTTAGAGATGCCTGGAACACTTCACCTAGGAGCCGTCCAGGAGGCATCCTACTCCAAACTAGGGTAGCAGCATGTTCCCGTCCTGCAATGGGCATTCCACCCTGTGTGACTGAGAAACATGGCCTCAGATTGCGAGCTGCCAGTTCTCATCCCCGCCACTTCACACTCTGCTTTAAACCACCTCAGTGAGAGCGTGAGGTTATTTCTCGATGAAGCCAACAAGAACACACCATCCACAGAAAGCAGTAACGAGATCTCGAGACCACCAAATCTGATACCCTCTCCTCCTCAGCTGCATCTAGAAATCTGTCCTAAAAAATTATGAACAGGATCAGTGACAAAGGGCAGCCCTGGTGGAGTCCAGTACCTACTGGGAGGGGATCCAGCTTTTTTCTGGCAATGTAGACCAAGCTCACACAGGTATACAGAGACCACTGACTTATTTTAAAATAAAGAAATCAAAAATATAATGGAGAAATAAATAAGAATTTGAAATGGAGAGTTTCAAAAATAAGCATCAGTTTATTAGTCATGTATTTTTTTTCCCCCATTTTTGATTTATGCAGCTTTGATCTTCTGTAAGGCGGTGCATTCGCTGTAATGTCGTCATGTTATCATTACTCAAAATTAAAGCACAACCTGGAAAAAACACACAGAAGGTAACATTAATTTGTTACTCCCTTTAAAATGAAAAACAGTCTTATAGTTGTAATAATGAGTAATTCATCACAATCAGCCACATCCTTCAGTACTATTCTTTTTTTTCCCGCATTGACTTTTCATGTGTTTGACAAATTGTGAAATTCGCATTTGAAAAATGATGGTGTTGGCTGGCAGTGTGTTCGTGATATCAGAGCCAAGAAATTCAGTTTCTTTCTGAGTAAAGGTCAGGCATGGAAGTGGTTTAATTTGATATTTCTCTTCACTGGCACTGCAGAGATTAATCACAACAAACTGAGTATTGGAGGAATGGAAAGATTTTTTAAAAAGGGATGGAAAAATAAAAATGTTGCTGGCCTTTCGTGCTTCCCTTGCTACATACCTTATGGATTGAGAGCTGTAGCAACTCATCATTTCTTGCATTAGAAAAAAAAAGGTTTCTGTGGTGAACTGCTCACTTATTTCTCTTTCAGTTTCAGATTAAATGTGAGCTGCTGTTGCAGATCTGGGTTTTGGGTGGGTGGATTGACATGTTTCCCTGCACATTCTGAATTTCAGCAAACAGCTCATGGGAAGTTCAGCTGTTAACAATAACAGAAGGTGTTTACTTACTCAGCCTTATTTTACTTTCTCAGTAAATAAATCTTGTTTTTGTGTTGGTTCCAGGATAAACTTTGCACAAAAATTAAAGAAATTTGTGTTTAGTCGACTATTTCTTTGTTGTAAACATGCTTCTTGGCAATAAATCTCATACTGTTGAACAGCCTATTCACCTCAACCACAACACTTAAACACACACAACACAGCACTCAGAAGCTACCCTGCAGCTTCACAAGTACTCTGTTTAATCTGCACTGGTCACTTCACTTTATTGTCATTGATATTTAGATTTAAAAGTGCAATACTGTAATTTTCTGCTGCTCATTCCTGTGCAATATCCCATCTACCCTCCCGTCATATTTCTTTTCAAGACTTTCTTATTTAATCACTAGTGTACATATATTTATATTTATAGATACATATATATTTAGTCATCTTTTCTCTTTTACCATGTCTCTCTAATATTTAGCTCCTTACTATTTTTATATTTTTATATTTTATTTTATTTTATTATATTTTCTCCTACTGTATCATGCTGCTGAGTGACTGCTGCTCGTCAAACACATTTCATTGCAATGTTGACCCTGTGCTAAGTTGCATATGACAAATAAAACTGAAAACTGAAACTGCAACAGTTCCATATAATGGGGATGTTAGAGACGGGCTACGATGTTTACGTCCCAAGAAGACGACGCCACAAGGATTCGTTTCCTCCCTCGGTCACACTGCGGCCTCACGGGGCTGCTGGGAGGTCAGACCTGTGCGCGCTGGTGTCGGCAACATGCACACTGGAACCTGAACATACGGCAGTTGAATCACAGGGTCAAAGTGTGGAAAAGATGTGGAGAACGCTATGCTGATTCCTGCAACAGCGGTGGAATTGCAGTTATTAGCACTTTCATGTTAGCTTAATTTTCCTATCCCAGGATTGCAACAAAGAAAAAAGTCACTTAAATGCAATGATTCACAAATCATTTGCAGGAGTGTCAAATATGTTTCAGGTATTCTGGCTGTTGTGCATAAGCATTAAATGCATCTTTCAAAGCTCTCATAATTTAACCGTAACAAATGAAGTATGGCTGTTGTGTAGTTGTGAAAGGCATTTGTCACATGTCAGTGGGTGAGTGTGTGACAGTGCTTAAAAAAATGGTTCACCGTGGGAGCTTGGCATGGTATTACATTATGGTACTTAAGTGAAATACACTGGACTTGTCTAGAGGTGATTATTGGTCTGTTTATTACCCCATCAATCTAAAGTATACATGGGGAGTTAATTAGGGTTGCCCAGCTGTTTAAAAAAAAAAAAGAGAGATTGTATGCTTTAAATGCACTCCTTTAAATATAGATATCGCCACAGAGCTAAGCATTTCTTTCCTGGAGCTAGTCCTGTGGCATGCTGCCTTCACTCTAGGCACATGAAGACAGATTGATTGTTTGGTACTTTAGCTCAGTGTTACAACATGAGAGCGACAGGCCTCAGCAATGAAAGGCAAGCTGGGTTTTGATATTTATCAAAGACCACTTGTATTGTTGCTGGAGGGGCTGGCAAATGCAAGTGTGCCCCAATTAATCCTGCGCCGTGGTGCTGGATGAGCTCCTCGCGTCTGTCACGCCTCCACAGCCGTATCCTCCTACCTCCGCTGACACTTAAGCTTGCTTAGTCTCTCTAAGCTCTCCCTGACTGTAGTTTCTTTACGTGACTAAATGCTCATGTTGTGCGCCTCTTGCCCTGACAACGTGAATAAGATGCGATTAGGTGCAGCATACAGAAATGATGGTGACCATTTTGGAGATGGACATAAAAAAAATAATTTTTTTTATAATAGTTTGTCTTTTGAAAGCAGTCTGTCATCAGTGATGCTTATGCTGCATTTGATTTAATTAGTATTGATCGATATTGCGAGAGCTGGCAAGCTGTCTCGCTGTTGTTCTCAGCTAGTGGTGTTTTTTTCTGCTTTATTTCACAGTTTTTACTTTTCAACGCACAAGCCTCCTCTTTCCTCCTCCGAATGTAAACATCTAACCCGCAGGGATTAGAGTTCCAGATATAAGCCTCAGTTTGTAGGTCGAGCGCTGTTGGTTCTCATTCACTGCTATAAAAACGACCGGCTAAATTCTTTCTTTACTGAGCCGTACTTAAGCATGCAATACATCCTCATTCTCAGGTACTCTGGGCCCAACTGATATTGTTGAAATAAAAAAGCACCAGTTCAAGTTCCACCAATTATTTTCTGCTCAAGTGGACTGCAAGAATTCTGTGTTTTGTCAGAAGGTTCAGCGCTTCAGTGCTCCTACCAACATGAAGTCCAGTCTTGTGCTTGCAGTTGGGCAGTTTCTAATATCATATCAGTGTTCTGGTAAGTGGGATCGGTTTATTGCACACATCTCCCAGCATTAATGAGACTGTCTGGGTCACACTGTTTGCACTTAATGGATTCATAACGCATTAGTAAGTTTACACTTTTCATTTGGGATGGAAGCTTTCACACTCGTGCGTCAAAGAAACTGGCTCTTTTATTTCCTCGGTGATATTAACTGAGGGTCCGTTTCTGCTTTAACCTCTATCGCGCTATCTGTGCTGTTGTGTTGTTGGTGGTGTATGTCGGGCTGTGAGGTAAAAAGCTATAGCCGGCTGTATGCGTACAGCAACCGTGTGTGAAAAGTGGTCAATAAAGAGATGCTGAAAAGCGTGTTCATGCAAACATCGTCGGTCTGCCGTGATATGTTTACAATAAGACTTATGGTCCCGAACCTCTGCGCACAGCGTCTGCTAATCGGAGAATAGCTGCTGACATAATGTGGATCCGAAGATCCATAATTGGCCTACCTGGGGTTGAAAGTCTCGATAAATGCACGGCGTTTCGTTGGGTACACCGGCTTCCGCGAGTGTGACTCTTATTTTGAGCGATGAAAAAAATAATAGAATATAATTTTATTTTTATATTTCAATATCACAATAATCTTCCAATTTAGAACTACAAGTTAAAAAAAAGAACTAAACACAAATAAAATACACTTCAGCTAAATACTAATTTATTTTCCCAAACCACGCGGAGCCGCAGTATAAGGACTAAAGAGCCGCATGTTGCCGACCCCTGGACTAGACTGTAATACAAACCGATCAGTTTGTCAACAATAAAACTGACTGAAATTAGAGACTGAGTGTGAGACTTTGATATTAGATAAAATTAATATTGATAAAGTTTACCTTTATGTACAGAATCTGAATATTGCAAAATATTTTTAAAAATTGCAATAATATCGTATCGTGCTTTAAGTATTGTGATAATATCGTATCGTGGGATGTATGGTGATTCCCACCTCTAATCAGGAGCAACTTCAGCATCTTGCTCAAAGATGCTTTGGGATTGCTGGAGCTTCCAGGTATCGAACCACCCACCTTGTTTCTGTATTGTAGCTGTAGCTAGCTTTCATTGCAGGGGTTAGTATGTTGTGCTGCATGTGTTATCATTGCTATGGCAGCTTGGGCGTAGATGTAATTGGTGGTTTAGTTACTGCAGTTGCGGTGTTTGGTTTAGTTGCAGGCGTGTGATGTTGAGCTAAGAGGGTTGCAGGTGTTGCCTTGACGAATTTTGCTGCAGTGTTGCTGTAGATGTCATTGTTGCTGTAATTATATGTTTGCCATATTTAGTTAAGATGCAGTGTAATTTTACTAAAAATGAAAGAGTCTGTAGCAACAAAAAGTACAGTATGGGAAAAAAATCAGTCAATCAAGTAAGACTGATTTTACCTTGGCTCATTTAAATAGAAAGTAGAAAAAAAGGACATAAAATAACAGCTCAGTGAATAAATGTCTCGTATATAAAAAGAGAGACGAATAAAAAGAGAATGTGCTGTGAGGTGGCAAAGGTTTTCTGTATCTGTCCTTGTGCCAGTGGAGCTGAAACAGATGTCAGAGAAAGTGTTCTGCTGTGTGTTCAGTTAGTGGAGCTGAGGGTGGTCCGGATTAACACCCCCTTCTTCTTTTCTTTTTTTTTTCCCCTTTTTTAATTTAAAACCAATCATTTGGATGACCTCTGCAATGCAGGTGTCTTTAGTGATCTGCTTAGTTGCAGATATAATGATTTACATGACTGTCCTTTTTCGAAATCTCTGCTTAAAACATTCTCTTACCTGATTGGTAAAACATTCCTCTTATCTGTGTTGTTTTGTTTTTTCTCCTTGTGTCCGGTTAAAGAATGAAAAAGGGCAGTGTCCAGCAGACGTGGTGCCTGATCCCCTCGACATGCCTCTGGACATGGCTGATGCAGCAGCCATGGCCAAAGAGCTCCGGACTTTGCTGAGACAAGCGTTACCCAGACCCAGCTCCCCTCTGCCCCTCACCCTGAAAGCCCAGTCCCTCCCTGCTCTCTCGGATAAGGCCAGGCTACAGCTCGCCTCCATGGGAATCCGTCTAGGTGACCGTGTGATTATAGCTGCACAGAAGGTGAGTTGTGGCTCTGAGCAGTGATCTTCACTTTTATACAGCAGTACTTTCAGTCTTACTTAAAGCTTTTTCATATCTCAGAATGGTACAATAGAGGGAAGTTTCACAGCCCTCTAATTATGACTCAGTGATTAGCTGAATTCAAATAAGTCCACACTTCTCCATTTATAGGGAGAAAGTCTAAAATGAGCTGTCTCTTAGCAGCAGCGAGTCAGTATATTTAAACAAAGCTCACTAATGCAGGGCTCTGTCTTTGCTCTTTCAGTTTTGTACTGGAATATGATACTAACTTTGGTTTAGGGGCTTTTTTCTACTGAAATCGAGCGTCTCTTTAACACTTACTGTAATTTTTTTCCCTTTATTACTTTGTAAATTTGCAGGTCACCTCTTGCCAGTATTTCATATGCTTTCACAAACTGAAGCAAAGTTGTAGCAGAGGTAATAGCTAGCTAGTTTGCCTGAAAATGAATACCACCAGGAAACAATTTCGAGGCCACTTGCAAGTCCACTTGGGACAGTGGAAATTAAAGCCCTTGATAAGACTTGACAGTGGGATGCTGTTTAAAACGATACGGTGCCAGTGAAGCCTTTTGTGTGTGCTGCTATTAAATTATCATCTCCTGCTGGTCCACAGACTGGAAACGCTGGAGTATCGATGATGCCGTGTGCTCTTTTCATCTTAATGCTGCAATAGATTTTTTACCTGCTGTTTCATTGAAGTCCAAGCTTTCTGCACATACCACAACGACAATCAAGACACTTTTTATTCTGATGGTTCTAAACACAGGACCTCTGGAGACACTTTAAGCAGAGATTAAACCATCTGCATGGTTATGCGTGAATCCTGTATACCGAGTGAGTTTCCTGTTCCACTGGAAAAGTCTGTGCTGGATGGAGTAGTAAGAAGAAACTTTGAATGATATTTTGTTTAGAGTTGGGTTATGTCGTCATCTTAAAACCAGGCAAAGCAGAAGGAGGGTATTTGTGTTTGTCAGGTTGATTTTTAAATGAGAGTTTGATGTAACTGTATGCTTGCAGAGATGCTTGTTTTATTTCCTCTTTGCATCCTTTTTGTTTCACTTGGTTTTACTATGTGTGGGGAGAGCGTCCTGAAGAGTGGAGGAGAGACAGGTGAGCCATTTCATATGGAAATAGACTGAAGGAGCTGGTAAAAAAAAAAAAAAAAGAGTAAATTTTGAGGAACTAACAGTCACTAATTGTTTATCAATGCTCTCCTGCTGATAAAGCTTCCGTCTTTCTTTTCATGCTGGAGGCGAACAGAGTTATTTTCGTTTTATATTTTGAAAGTACTTTTTATCATCTTTGTGTTGTTTTTTTATGTTTTCAGTTTAATTTAATTAATTTAATTTAAATTAATTAGTTTTTTAAAAGTTTTTATAAAATGTTTTTGGGGTTTTTTTCTGTTGTTTTTTTTTTTTTTTTTTTTGGAAATATTTGAGTGGTAGTGTTAGTCCTTTTTATTTATCATAATATGTAGGGTATTTCTTAGTTTGGGAATTTAATACAGCGCTTTTTGAAGGAAGTGATATCCGGCATTCCAAGTCTGAAACGGGTGCACCAAAGCCTAATCGAGCAGGTTTTGCTGACAGATTTTTATCATATTGACAAAGACTAAAACTGAAAAGAATATTTGCTTTATGTTTTTATTTCCTTTTAGTTTTGTGGGTTTACAATATCATTTCAGTTAGTTCTGTATTTTTCCTCCAAAATTATAGTTTGTATTATTACTTTTTTACCCACATCTAGTTTTAGTTAATGATGGCTATAGGGATTATGGTAAGGTTGGGCGATTTGCTCCGTAGTGCTCCATCATTTATCCACCCCTCATAAGGTACCGTGTGTGGGTGAATGCTGAACAGCTGACGTGGTATTAAGACTATTAAATACTTGCTGCGTCTCTGCTTTTTTACCTTTAATATACGATTCAACTATGAGGTCCAGTTTTTCTTTTCCTCTGTAAAATTTCTCACTTTTCTCTCCTGCTCTCTCTACCTGTCAGTCCCACCCACAGTATTTCATGTCAAACACCTGGTAGAAAAAGGAGTTAAGGAGACCGTAACTGAGGCTACGTTCACACTGCAGGCGAAAGCGCATCAAAGCCGACTTTTTTGACCCTATGCGACCCATATCCGATCATGGTATGACAGTGTGAACGGCACAAATCCGATATTTTCAAATCTGATATCTGATGTTTCAGAAAGCGACTGCTGTTTGAACGGTCATGTCACATTAAATCCGTCTTTTACGTCACTGACACAAGACAGACGCCAATTATCAGCGCCCAATAAGACATCGCGAACGCTTCCTGCCCATCTCGTGTAGATGTTAGTGAAAATGTTGGGAAGACAACGTTGGAGAAACGTGAACATTTTATTTGTACTGTATATTTTGCAGATTCTGACAGAAATCTGCAACTATCCTTTGTAGCACCGCTCCTCTCTAAAACAGCAATAAGGATCATTATTAGGCTATTTAGGGGCGATCGTGGCTCAAGAGTTGGGTGTTTGTCTTGTAATCGGAAGGTTGCCGGTTCGAGCCCCGGTTTGGACAGTCTCGGTCGTTGTGTCCTTGGGCAAGACACTTCACCTACCGCCTACTGGTGTTGGCCAGAGGGGCCTATGGCGCGAGCCTCACCTCTGTCAGTCTGCCCCAGGGCAGCTGTGGCTACAACTGTAGCTGCCTCCACCAGTGTGGGAATGTGAGAGTGAATGAATAGTGGTATTGTAAAGCGCTTTGAGGGGTCCCGAAAAGCGCTATATAAATGCAATCCTTTATTATTATTATTATTATTTGTAAATAACAAAATTAAGGGCCAACAGTCAAACAATACTATTTGGTCTGGGTCTAAACAGAGCGCGTTGTGTGTGACGTCTTATTTTGCGCATTTGGGCCGCTTTGAGCGTTCACACTAGAGCGCGTTTGCTGTCACATTTTATTTGTAGTGTGAACAAGCAGACAAAAAAAATCGGATTTGATCAAAAAATCGGAGCATTAAGACCTACAGTGTGAACGTAGCCTGAGTGTCTCTGCAAATGCACAGTTACATTAAGCCTTAGCTTTAAAAAAAAACAAACAGTCCAGCAGTCTGAAATATCCTGCTCTTTTATGATGGGTTGCTGTAGACTGTCTACACACACATTCATTTCAGAGCAGCACAGAAGTCGGGGTGTGAACCTGTGTGCGTACCCAGGCACGTCTGTGTTGCTTGTATTGTTATATGTGGTTTTGCAATATGTAATTATAATGAGGCAGATTCAATTTATTATGGATCTCATAATAATCATATTAATTTAAAGCACAACTGGAGAAATTAGATTTTTAAAAATTGCCTTGACTGGCGCGCTATCGCCGCTCATTTTGAAATAAACGTCTGTCAGCAGAACCCAATTGGATGGTGCTGCTTAAGTGGATACACACTAACACAATACTACCACCACCACCCCAGTTAGTAATGGTATTGGTTATTGGAGATTTATATGCCAATCAGAGAAAAGAACAGATTGGCCAGGCCAAGGTTATTAATATCTGTGTACCAAAGAGTTAATAACCTCCTGTCAGTAATAAATGCACATATAGAATCGGTGTTGCATTTACTAAGCAACACCTCCATCAATCCAACAGTCCAGGTCTTTGTAGCATGGATCCTGCATCACATTAGTGCCATGCACCGGTGCCGTAGTCCATTGTAGCCAAAGTTAAGAAGCTTTGGTTACATTTTCAACCAAGACAAAATAATTTCCAGTTGCTAAGCAACACCATTTGGGAATCCATCAAGCACTCTCGGTTATGGCCATCAGATCACTCTGGCACATCATCAACATTCATCTGAGCATGTTCATCTCCGGTGTCTGGTATCAGTACTAGAAGTTTTACAAATGCATGTGCTCATGTTCTTTGTCTGTGAGTCATTCTTTTCTATTCACTGACTCTTACCCAGTCCAAGTTCACAGGCGGCAGTGTGAGCTAAACCGTACTGGCTGTTTCTTTGTAGCAGTAAGAATGTCTAATGAGTTCAACTGTAAACGTAGCAGCGCTGTAATTAAAAGCATTTATACAAAATCTGTTGACTAGTCACAGTGTAATTATACTTAGCATTTAAAAAATGCCCTGTCCTCTTTAGTTATTTTTTTTGGTCATAATTCTAACACATACAGTGTAACTATAACGCATTTATATACAGCACACTGCATTAAGATAGAAAAGTATGGATGTTGACGTGTGGGTGTGAGGAATGACAGATATATTGTGGGAAGGCATTAATTGGCAACAAATTGTCAAAGTACAGAAAAGAAAAGAAAAAAAACATTGATGGATATAAAGAATAGGTGGTGAAGAGTACTGTACAAGTAATGTCTAAAGGAAGAGGGGATAAAGTGCAACAAACCACCAGTTTAGGTGATTAATAATGGCAAAGCTGTAACAGTATGACATATAACATCACTGTATAATAAGTAAAAATAAATATACGGATGCAATTAATTCTTAACCAGTTAAGTAAGGCAGTATGGCAAAGATGCATGTACAGATTTGGGTCCTGAGACTTAGAGACTTAGAGCTTTTTATTGTCATTGTGCAGTTTCTTGCACAGCGAAATTGGGTAGCTGAACCACAAAGGTGCTAAAGTAAGAAGAAGAGAAAACAATATACAACGAAGGCGGAAAATAAATAAATAAATAGAATAAAATAAAAAACAGTGTATATGTATACATATGTGAGTGAAACTATATACATGGTGTATGTGTAGGAAACATTGAAACTGGGACCAAAACAATTGCACATGGGCCAAAAATATTGCACAGAACATGGAAAGACTGAGATATTGCACATAGATGATTAACAGCAGTGTCAGGGTGGATGTGTTGGGGAAGTCCTTACACACTCTTAGCTTGCATTAAGAGTTCTGACAGCCCAGGGAGGGCAAGAGAGTAATGGCAAAAAAGCTCTGAATTTCTGTATTGGTTGCCATTAGCTCTGCAGTGTTACTCATTACCAGTGTTGGGGAGTAACAGAATACATGTACCGCCGTTACGTATTTAAAATACAAAATATGAGTAACTGTATTCCGTTACAGTTACCGTTTAAAAAGGTGGTATTTAGAATACAGTTACTTTGTTGAAATAAATGGATTACACGGCGGTACTTCCTTGTTTCATATTGTGGTGGGTCAGGATTGTTTGGGTTTTGTTTGACAGCTACGTTCTGTTGTTCCAGGCGGCAGCGTTACGGTTGCCATGGTTACAAGGCAACGCTCTCTCTCTCTCTGCGTGTTTCCTGGGAGAGAGATGCCTTTTTGTTGTTGTTGTGCTAAGCTAATAGGCAGAATGCTACAGGTATAGCTCTAAAGAATGTAGCATCATAGGCAGTGTAGTCCGTGCTGCAGGGAGAATGGACTGCCATACACGTGTTATGTGTCTGTGAGCGAGGGAGGGAGAAAAAGGAAAAGTACGAGCTGTCACGGAGCAGAAACGGGAGCTGGAAGCATGTAAATATAATAATAACCACTGCAGCCAAGAAGAGTGCCTGACGAGCCCAGTTGTAAGTAAGCTATTAAGACTCGACTGTACACCGTGTTCGTGTTTTCCTCCAAAAACAATAAGTTCCGTTGGAGCAGCCTTTCAACGCCTCTCTCTGTCTCTCGCTAGCAAAGTTGACCCAGACAACAAAGTAAAGCTAGTTTTCAGCTACGAGCCAGACACAGAACCCACCGTATTAGCCAGAGGTCCCTTTACTACGGTTCGGAGCCGCGGACCTTCAGTAACAGTAATAAATCACAGCAATAGTACATTCATGTAGTTGTAAAAAGCATGATAATATATTAAGTAATCCAAAGTATTCAGAATATGTTACTCTCATTGAGTAACGTAACGGAATACGTTACAGAATACATTTTGGAGCATGTAATCTGTATTCTGTAATGGAATACATTTTAAAAGTAACCTTCCCAACACTGGTCATTACCCTAATCAGTAACCTTGCAGTTTTGTAAAATAGGATTCATGGTACTGTGTTGGTTTCAGTTCTCATAGCTCTTTGGCTCCTCACAGGGAGATTCCATGGGAATTCAACATCCAAAAAGCCATTAGCACATAGCCTGACAGTGATGATGCTGTGCATAGTTGAATGTTGATTGGTTAAAAAGATGGCTTGGCTTGACCAGGTAATGCTGAAATAAAGACATATGAAACATCAAAGACCGAAAAAAGCACTGATGGTTAAAAAGGACAGTTATAGCAGTTTCAATTTGCTACAAAGAAGTATTTTTTTCTTTTTTTGTGTGTACGTGTTTTCATACTTTGGCTCGGTCGCGAGAACAAAGTACTAAAAAAAAAAATCCACATTTCTTTTAACATTGTACAGTCTCCCAGTGACAGCATGTGAATACGTGTGCACAGCACCTACAGACTACCAATGCAGTACCATGCTGGGACCTTAAGCCATGTGCAATCCTTTTGAAATGGATCACACTTTTATAAGAAGGGTATTTAGCCCCATAGCTTAAATACAATTCATTTTTCTAATTGAGTTCATTGCACTGTTCAGCTCTGACAATTTGCTACATGGTGTCTCTGCTCTAAAATTAAATGAGGACCCCAGAAATCTTTCTCTTTCTGCTTTGTGTTTTAATTTGAAATCATCGGGCTGACAGCATGGGCCCAGTCCACCTTATGTGACCTAACAAAGCAGGTGAAAGACACTGAGTGCAGCGCCACGGGCACAAAATTGCCTTACTTTATGGCAGTCATAGGTAATTCAACATCACTAATACTTAACAGCTTTTCCATTTTTCTTCCCCGAAGACAATTTTTTTTTGACAGTTATGGGGTCTGCTCTGTACTTCTGGAACTGCATCCATTTCTCACACAGCAGAGTATTTACTAAGTTTCTTTGTCCTCATGCTGAAAGAGTGTCGCGTGAAGACGACCGGAGTAATGAAAAATGGCAAACAGTGATGTATCTAATAGGAGGAATTAAATTGAGCTTTGTTAAATGGAATATCCTTTTTACTGCACTAAATCTCAGGAGATCTGTTTCACAAACCATCCGTGTAAGCCGTGACATTATAGCTGATGTGAGTTGCACGATTTGTAAGTTAAAACTCTTCAATTACCTCTTGCTACCTATTGCTCCTTTCAGTATTACCTCTCTGCAGACACCTAACATCCAACATGATTGAAAGTAATGAAATTTAAACAGTAATGAAATTTTTGCAGTGACACCGTTACCCTTGTACAAATAATCTAGGACTTCATGAGTAAAGTCAGTTTTATTTATATACCCCTGTACTGAATAAATGTGCCCAGTCTGTAAGGCACACGATACCCTTCATGCCCAGACTTTGAAGATGTGCCCGCTTCTCATAACCCTTCCTCATTGAAGAGGGAGTAATGAGTGTGCTCAGACCTCAAACTCATTGAAAAACAAACTAGATATTTAAAGTGGTGCTGTTGAACTTTTTTTTTTTTTTATTTAAATAAATGATGTAGGCCCCATTACATCAAAAAGATTTGTAGTC
Source organism: Neolamprologus brichardi (assembly GCF_056152115.1). Taxonomy (NCBI): domain Eukaryota; kingdom Metazoa; phylum Chordata; class Actinopteri; order Cichliformes; family Cichlidae; genus Neolamprologus; species Neolamprologus brichardi. The sequence goes on from NC_142122.1 coordinate 6,056,261, forward strand.
ATTCTTTAAATAACTCCACTTTTATGAAAGTGATATCTTAAAAATTGACTCTTATTAGATTAGGGAGCACCTTTTCCACTCTAAGGGCTCATGAGTTAAAATTGTACAATTTTATTGGGCCACGGGAGAGATCATGCTGAAAAAGTCAGTGTTACTGAAGTCCTAATACTTTTATGGAAATGTGAATTTGTGAAAATAACCTGCAAACAGCCACTGGGGGAGTTTTTCTTGAGTCAAAGACGTCTGAATTTCTTGCATTTGTCTATGCAAGTAAACCCAAGCTTTAAGGTTTCTGACATCTACCATTTAAATGGTTGCAGATGAATTAAAGTCGGTGAGTGTGGGAAGACCGTTAACATAAGTGATGTGGCTGGCTTTAGTGCCCAGTGGTATTGATGGCAGCAGTTTATTGTGTAGTGGAGAAACATTAGAACAACGAGCTCCTGCTCTTCAAACTCATGTCTCATATTTGCAAACTCTAAGTAACTCTACCATCTGGGATTATGTAATGTGCTTCAAAATACATAATTTCATTTCAGTTTGCTGCTGATTTTCTGTCATGACCAGCTTCTCTGTGAACACCAGATTTATGGGTCTTCGGTCTATGATAATGCAGTGGATCTGGCAGTATACTTAATCACCTGTGGGAGCTTACTGTTTTAGGACTCAAAAGTAAAAGCATTTGATTAATCGCCTCTTCTGATATTCTTAATGTGTGCACACTGATGTACACAACTAGCCACCTTCTATTGCCCCTGTTCTTCTTTTTGAAGGCTCCTACCACTGTAGTGTGTGTGTTGCATGCTTTTCTCTAAGGCCGTACCAGGAAATACTTTGTGCCAAGTTGTGTGGTTTGCTAATCAAAACTCGTATCTTATCTTTAAGCCAGTGCTCAGAGCTGGTTCCAGTTCTTTTAGTTAGTTTAGTTCTTGTTGATGTTTTCCATATTTTCTATTTGACCTCCTGTGGTACATTTACATTCATTAACACAGGTTGGAAGTCTGCGGTTCTGCGGCAGCACCGAGTTCTCCGGTGGCCTGTGGGCCGGAGTGGAGCTGGACAAACCAGAGGGGAAGAACGATGGCTCGGTAGCAGGTGTTCAGTATTTCAACTGTCGAAACAAACATGGTAGGTCACGCCTCGGTGCTTGAAAGCAAAAACAATGACAGACACAACTGCTCCCTTATTTAGATTATAAACTTGGATTACCAACTGTTTAGGCTCTAAAAGTGTAGCTTTTATGTTTTGAGCCCATATTAAATAGTGTAATGGTACAAAGCAAACTTGAATGATCAAACAAGACTTTTTTTATGTGTTCTCCTGCATTCAGACATGAGCAGCAACACACTGACTGCAGTTCACATAATAACATAATCGTTTCCTGGACCTTTTAAATTGTCTGGTCAGTGTTTCAGTGGCGTCTGATCTAACCATAGGAAATAATATTTGACCTTTTGGCCAAATGTCAGTAAATTCATTCTGTTTTTAGCACTTAAAATGTATCTTGCTTTGGGTGCCTTGAAAAGCGCTATATAAATCTAATCCATTATTATTATTATTATTATCTTGGCACAGAAAATCTCTTTCATGCTGCCCTTTTATGTATTTAGATTATCCTCATTCTGTGTCTCGTCAGTGATGATATTCTTACTTGGTTATGCTTAGAGCCTTTTCTACTTTTATAGGAATTTTTGCTCCACTGTCCAAGATAAGCAAACCTTTGGAAAGACATAAAACCAGCACTACAAAGAAGTCTACACCCGTGCGTCCCCCTCGTCGCATCGACCTGTCTCGGATTACTTCCAAGATTAACACAGGTGAGAAACAAGCGATAAAAGTGTTGCTGCTAAATTCAGATAATCAGTGTTGGGTCTGCAGTGCGCTTGATCTTGTTTATACAACCTTCTAAATTGTAGATAGAAGTCACAGCAGTTGAATGACGTGTCTGTTGTTGTATGTCGTTCTATGGTTATATGGTTTCGTTCCTATGACTGAAGTTGTGCTCAGGTCCTGACAGACCTTAAACACTGCGACAAAGACAGTCATGGTAGCGTTGTTTTTGAAATTAAGTCTTACCTCAGGATCTCTGCCATAAAATACTCTAATAAAAAAGGCTTAAATTGATCAAAACCTGAACTACAAAGATAGGGAGTCTGACTAGCTGGGTGAGCCCTGGGGCAGCGATGTGTGTGAACGTTTATTAGAGCAGGTGAAAAAGATTTTACAAGGCATGCCACAGGTACTAATGTACAGTCCCCTGGATACTTTATTTCATATTAAAAAAAAATCAACAGAACAGTGCTAACTTCATAGAAAACGAATATTTTCAAATGACAGCATTAGTCATTTACACAGTTCCAAATACATTATTACTGAAGCCACTGACATTTCGGAGCCCTCTTACTTTAGGGGGTTTAGGACAATTGAAACTGACTTCATTGCTACTCCATTGTTTCACTAAATGAAATGCATAATGTGTGATTTTGGTGATCATAATCCTCCTCTGTTATATGACTAATATCATAAACATTTAAAAGTAAAATAGATTTGCTAATGGGAGTTTAATTTTTCAAAACGTAGAGGTAATAACATTCAGCAGCAGCATAATATTGCTGCTGCATTGATGCTAAGCATTTATTTTTTGGCAGATTTTGATGTATTAAAGACTGAAGGCAAAAACTAAATTGAATTCAATAAAGGTAAAAGACTGAGGGTAGTCAAAAAAAATTGCAATCAAGTCCAACATCTCAGAGTGAAGTTGGTTATTATAGTATAGTTTCAGATGATGGTGCCCCTTTGTTGTGGGACCAGATAATTGCTGGTTCGTAGATGGAGCCCCTGGTTTAAATGATCCAAAAATTGAAGAAGTGGCGTTTCTGTAAAGAGAAAAACACAGGTGAGCTTTAATGTTAGTTGTATTCATGGATTGATTAGTCAGTTAAATGTATTTGAACATTATAGTTTTCATCACTTAAGAAAAGCAGAGCAGAGTAGTAATAAAGAGGCACAGTCAAGCTGCCATAGTTGCCTCCATTAATATTTTCTTGCCAAAAAAAGAAAAGCAATCTATATGTTTATTGGATTTGCTTCTGTTTAGTCAAATGTTTACTTGTTGTTTTGTAGATTTTGTAGTGACACACTCATTCAACATCCAAAATTGATGCCCCCACTGACATGAGGACCTTTTAGCCTACTGTGGGAGAACTAACTCACCCCACAGTGTTCAGATGATGCCATCAGCTGCAGATATGACTTCAGCCTGTCTTTTGTGCTAAAAAATAGTCCTTCTTAACGTTCCTACCCAGTATGAGCCATGCCACTACATGGATGGATTTATTGCATCTGTGCTTTCATAGTAATTTTATTAATCTTATTCTGAATACTTTGAAAAATGGATTCTGAACCAGTGCCAAAGGATAAGGCAAAAAATGCTGACTGCTGACATAACTCGGTGCTCTCACTCTTCGGATGGTTCCTCACTGTTGACATTTGCAGTCCGGGCACTACGCCATTGTAAAAGCTGTGTCTTGGTATGGTTTTTGGGTTTTGCTACTCCCACGGCTTATAGCTGTATTGTTGTGGGTGGTGTAATACTCAGAGGTTTTGAAGGCCACTTGAACTGGACGTGATTGGAATTGCAGACCTGAGAGGCCTTTAGAATTCGGTGATTGATAGTCCAATTAAGCAGGATTTAATAACTATGGCATAGACAGGCTGGATAGGCTGGCAGCCATTCATCACAAAGTGCATGTGAGTGTTTTGTGTACCATGCAAGGCATGTGAGGCCATGTGTGTCTACAGCTTCATACAGCCCAGAGAACTAGACTAATTTATGACCACACACTTAGTTTTCAGGGCTTTGTCGAGCCACCTGTGTTACTGTCCCATTGGATCTGCAGTGCAGGCTGCTGGCTCGTGTTTATCTATAGATTGAACGGGTCTTTGTGGAACTGCCTTGTCTCGCTAACCTGGGGAGACAGGCACGGCAGAATGCCAGGCTGGCCCCTCTTGGAGTGTGTCAACTGTAACTCAGGCCTCAAAGGGTGGTGAGAACATAGACAACTGCACAAAGCCACCTCCGCTTAATTCATAAAGCCTCAGTCTGTGCTGCAGTCTGCCACTTGAAGTGAATGCCACTATGTGGATGTGGAAGGGATAGATAGCTCTATCTACCAGGAGGTCCCTGCAAGCTAAAGGTCAAGTGACAAGAAATGTTTGGTATTCTGAGTTGGAATGTAGTCTCTTCTCTGCAGTTCAGAGGAAAGACACAAACTCTGTCTCTGAAGGGAGCATTTCCCAGCTCACCCTAAATGTTAACTGAAATGGCAATCAATAAATACCAGGTTGATTTGAGATTTTTCTAATGACTTTTCAAAGAGCAATGTAAAACTTAAACACGGGCGTCCTGGTGACTAGAAAGAAAAATGAGACAGTTTTATGTACCCGTTGAATCCTCATTAGAAATTAAGTGTTTATGCACAGATGTTGGTTGATATTGTCTATTATAAAACAGAGTCCCTCAGATTTTTTTATAGTAAGGTTTCAGTGGTGTACTGTTTTACAGTATGCTATGTATGAAAGTTGACAGTTGACCATGTCTTTAGAGCTGCATCTCCTTTTTTTTTTTTTTTTTTGCCTGTCACAGGTCACCACATGCATTTCTAATATGGATTAAATGCTATTTATGATACTGTAAAGGGTTTTTTGAACTAAAAATATTTTAAAAATGTATTGTTAATGTTAGTAATATCCATGCAGTCAATTTTTAGTTTTAAAAGCCAGGGATCAGACTGTCAAGCCCCTGCCTTCGATTACTCCCTCATCCACAATACACTGGATCCCTACTGTATGGCTCCTTATGCTCACAGGGGGCGTCGTCCCAAGTGGCTCATTTGAGCTGGGTTTGGCTGGGCCCAGGGGGGAAGGCCTGACCACCAGCCGGTCACCAACAAGCGTACCCTCCAGGTCTGACTCCCTGCTGGGGCTGGGGTGTCTAGGTGCCTTTTTTTTCTCCTGCATGCACGTTTATTCCTTCTGGAATCCCCAGACGAGGTTTTTCAGGTGTATCCAACTGAAAAGAGACCCCTGGACACACACAAGGACACACTAGAGGGATCATGTCTCTCAGCTGACTTAGGAATGTGTTTGTATTCCCCTATCAGAGCTGAGAGTGTGGATGAGAGGTCTGGAAATCTCTCCTTAGGCTGCCGCTGTGACCCAGGCCTCGCTAAGCAATAGAAAATGGATATGTGGACGGAGAGCGGTGTATTCATTATGATGATATTTGATACCACACCATCAAAATAACAAAGTGTTGAATAAAGAGCAGATATATTTAAAGTCAGCAAACAATATAAGAGGCTTAAAATTACAGTTTGTTGCTAAAAGGTTGTTAAAACACAATTACATGTACTTCTGCAGGAAATGCTGTTTTTCTGTTGTTTTGAATCAGTCTGAGATTGCTTTTGAAGTTCTTTGGTGTTCACTGTCATTTAGGCCTTTGTGTGCACACAAGTGCTTGTCTCAGCATGTTTGTCTGTTTTTTGTTTGTTTTTTTTTTAAATAATTTGATTGTGTGTTGCAGTAAATGAAAAGTCAGCTTCAGTATTCATGTATCATTTATACTCTGCAATGTCATGCTGTCCTGTATTTGCATTTCTTCACTTCCCTCCTCGTGCCTTATCTTTTCAGTGTAGCATTTTTGGCTCTGCCTTTAACGCAGCGCTGCACTGTGCGTCTTCATAGACTCCTCATTTAAAATTCTCCTCATTTGAAATGCTCCTTATTTCCTGTAATTTGTTAGACTTTGTAAACTGCCCTTCTAGGGCTCAAATCAACAAAACCAAATCTTGGTCGACTGAAATCTTACCTACTCTTCAACCACTTGATTTACCATCGGCGAGGGTGGGTGAGGAAAAGTTCACGCTTGACTTTTTGGCCATTTGTTTGAACAAAGTGCAGTCACACTAGCAACCAGCAAACTAATTGACAGCTGGTGTCAGTTTGTTTGGAGCGGACTCAGAGTACAAGTTCAGTTCATTTAAACACTAATTAAGCAAGTTTTGGCAAGTTCACAGTTTCAACATCGCTGCCTCTTTTTTTTTTCCCTCCCTTTTGCGATGGTAGATTGTTCGCCCTGCTGCCAGAAGTAATGTGGGCTATTGATGCACCACTTTTCTCCACATGGAAGTAACACTGGCAGCCGAGAATGAGAATTTGGTTGGATAAGAGCATATCAACCGGTCGATCTTGAGACTACAGCCCCATGTGTTTTGCACAGGGTTTGGACAAATTGACCTGACATTTGTCCATTTGGAGGGCTGCTTTACATGCAAAGAGCTCCACTGTGTTGACAAAGTTCCACCTATGTTGTTTTCAGGATAAGTGCTTTTTTTTGGCAATCAGGTTGCTGAGGCACGTCCTTAAACGGATACAGTGTGACACCGGTGCAGATTATTCCGTCAGATTGATGGGTTCCTTAGTTCAGCCAATTTAACCTGTCTGACTAGACAATCTTACTACAATTTCCAGCTGTCAATATGACTTTTATTTACCAACCTTGCTATCTGATGAATAATGCTCTTGTGTCTCTTTTGTGTGTGTGTGTGTGTGGGTTGAAAGGTTTGTCTCCTTCTGTTAAAAACACACCTGATAATCAAAAAAGTGCATCTGCTCCTCATCAAGACACAGAGGGCGACACCTCAATCGTAAAGACAGGTACTGGAGTTATAGCTGAGCTGGCTTTAATGCACTTCCTATCTGAGAATGTAGTGTGGGAATGTATTTGAGCTTTAGCAGAAGCTGGGGGAATTGTTCAAATCCCGCTTCTGTGTCTGTACACCTTAATACTTGAATCCAGCATCCTAATCCATCTGTGTCAGTGTCTCTTTAAACAAAGCACTGCCCCTTGTGAATTAAAGCGATGCCTTTAATAAACAATTGTGTATAATGCATAAGCAAGTGCTGCATAAATTCCTCCATACAGTGTTCTGTGTGCATGCTTCATGCACACAGAAGTGACAGAAACAACAACTGTCTTTTATTTTTGTTTTGTTTTTCTCTTTTTTAAATCCGTGCTGAGACAAACTACCCAAGGCTAACACTTGAAAACAAGTTTTGGGAAAGGCTAACAAGTTTCTCTCACATTTCTTTCCAGGTTTCAATTACTTTGTAGCTGAATCTTCCCTTCTTAAAGCATTCTGGCACTGATTTAATCAATTAGCTTCCCAGAGTCGGGCACTTAATGAACTAATGGCCTGTGAAGGTCTGTGAAAGTTAAAAGCTTAATGAGGTCCAGCGTCCAAATAGCTTCTTAAGAGCAAAATCCGGCATCCTCGTCTTCCATGTCATTCCCCAGTGTTGGGCGGGGATTAGCATGTTGCCCTTTAGTTGCAGCTTGGTAATGGTACATGCAACTGCAGAAGACTGAGCTCATTTGATGTGTGCTGCCTTAGATTGATGTGACACAGCTGCTTAGTTTTTAGGCAAAAAAATAATAAAATAAAGTGGTAATTGCCAAGATCCTGCTGCTGTAGGCACTGTCACACTTGGAAGAATAAAATGGAAAATGAATAATAGACTGAGCTTCATTATCTCAGTGGCATTAGAGTTACTGATATAGGTCCAAATGGAGGGATGGTGGATTCATTATTAAGAGGAGAAGCAGGCATTTGGTGCCGTGTGATTTTTAGATAACAATGTAGACAGCTAATGTCCCAGCTAAGCCTAGATGCAACAGTTGATAAGCCATTTTGATATATGAGTAGCGTGTGTGTGGCAGTATGGCTGTCTTGGTGTGAATTAATTATTAATGTGAGCTATTGCGTTTGCTTTGGCCATTTCATTCGATTTTTTGAGGGGTTCCTTCTCTTATTTTCTTGTTTCTGCATTGCACCCACAGGCGTCCTCTCCCGCTCGCTCTCCTCTTCGTCGTCTTCCCTGGACTCTCGACAGGGACCGGGCGCTCGACCCCGTCCGCTGCCCAGGCAACGGCTTCCAGCCAGGCAACGAAGGGAGCGTGTTTCCCCGAGTCCCAGAATAACACCTTCACCAGCCCTCCGCTCTTCTGCTGGCACCACAGCAGGTCTAATAATCTCATAGTACTGTATTTCATGATTTCCCATCATTAAGCAGAATCAGCCGCGTGAAATTGAGAGAAATGACCATCAAAGCTAACAAATGGTTTTCCTCTTCCTCGCAGGTTTTCGAAGCCGAACCCCCTCAGGTAGCAGCTCCCTGTGTGATGGCTCTGAGGTGCGCCTCGGGGAGAGGGTGCTGGTAGTCGGTCAGAGAACTGGTGTGGTCCAGTTCTACGGGAAAACCAACTTTGCTCCAGGTCGAACACATTTTCTCAAACACATGTGCTCTACTTAAAATATGGGTTTAGTTTGTATTTTGTGAGATCACAGTTCAGCAAAATTATTAAAGGTAGATATCATTTAATACAACATTCATTGGTCGTCTTCTGAATTATAAACCTGTTAGTGTCATAATAAATGATGAAGCAGAGCTTGATTTGCAATGTGGCTAATTTGTAAGTGACAAGTCGCTGAGCATACAGTTTCTCAGTCCAACCCATCCCTGGATGGAGGCTTCAAAGCAGGACTAACCAGTGGATGATGTTATGATGAGGCTATTATTCAGCGTTTGATGCTGGCATTTATCACATCAGCTGCAAAGCACGTTAATCACATTCTGATATTATTAGAAAAATGTCTTTCTCAGCTTATTAACTCGTCAGCTTTATTCACAAATTGTAAGATGTAAATTAGTGTGAACTTTCCAGCGTAAATGATCAATGTTCTCAATCAATGTTCCTATGGCGCGAAATACCTTCGCTGTGTCAAAGGTGACTGGCATGGCCAGGATGCACGCAAGATGTTGTGTGGTGACACTATAGAAGCCAAATCCGCCTATTTAGGTGGAGAGGTTGAGATGCTCGCTTTGGATTTTGGATTTAAATATAATGTCAAGTTTTTTTTGTTTTTTTTGTTTGTTTGTTTTTTAAACAAGTGTCTTTATTTGACACGGGGCAAATGCAAAACATCACTGCAGTGACTCCAAAGGATGCCTTATTGAAAATAAAACTAATTAGAAAATGCAAAACTACAATAACTTGGGTGTATTGGATATAGACAGGACAGTTGATAAAAGTCTCATTTTTGAGGAATTTCCTTAAAAAAGTACCTTAAGTCAGTGGCAGTGGTATTGTGCTTCATGTTGTGCAGCTTTTCTTTTCTTTCAGGCGACAACAGTAAACATTTCTACACTGGTATCCATGTATATGAATGAATTATAGCATACTGAGGGAAACGTGTGCTTGGCCCTTTAAACAAAATAATGGAATTAAGTAGAAAAAACTTTTTGTGTACATGACACCTTGAATTTGGAAAGAACTTTAACAAAGAAATCTTAAAAGCCTTAAATATTAATGATCCTTTTAATAAACCATGCCTGTCCTTACTTTGCTGTTTTCAGGACAGTCATAAAGAATTAAAGTTACCACAGTTTTCTTTTGTTTAACGTGCCTGTCCTGCATAGAAGTGATATTCTGGTATTTTTCGTGAGTAGTTTGGGATAAACTCATTGAAACGCAACCAAAGAAAGGACAAGAGTTGAGTGTAAACCTAACATGATGGATAAAAGACCATTGTTCAAAAATTAAAACCAGAGTTTTGGGGTTTTACAGTGAAATAACATGAATAAATGAACCCAATCAAGAAGGAGCAGTTTTGTCTTGAATTGCTGAACTTTGGGGAACTTTTGAGAACTCATTCTCTGCAGATGACTCACATGGATAAAGATAAAGATAAAGTGAAGCTCTGCTATGCTCTTGTCTTCCACCTTGGATGAACTCAGCTGCATTCTCATTCCCAACTTATTGCAGAGGGAATCCTTGAGTTCAACTGAAGATACTTGGCGAAAAAAAATTAGATTTGAAGAAGCTGTTGCTGAGCAAAAAGCCATTGAAACCCAAACAGAAAACAGCTCACAGTATTCATTAATATTTCAGTAGTAGTTCTGGCCCAGCACTAGTCATGTATGAATAAATAGTGATGTATCTCACAGCACCGAGGATCATGTTTGAAGGGATTTTAGTCTTAAGTTTCCTTTGATACTCTTAAATCAGTGTTAGCGATGCTTTGTTATCTCACTGCACCGAGCGCTGCGCTTCCATACTAAAAACAACAGCAGCTGCTCGATACTTCACAGCAACTTCACTTATTTTTAGAATTCTGGCTATACCTTCATCTGGCATTGCGAGGTGTTTTAAAGCCCTCGTAAAGAGAAAGGAGAAACATTGTCTGAACTTTCTGGCTCACATTGAGGAGTTGCATCATTTTACAGGACAGTGATTGAACGTTTAAGAGCTAAAAAGTTATTTATTTAGGAGCTGCCTGAGATGGAAGTGAAATATCACCTTTGCCGAATGTCCTAATTTAGGGCAAACTCTCCTATTTAGAGTTTTCCAATATATTGTAAGTATGAACTGACATGTGGATGTCTTTGTGAAGTAAATCTCCCTCCAACACACTTTAGTTTATTTACTGTGGATGTATTAACCATGTCAGTGGTTCCCAAATGGTGTACCGTGAGCTAGGTGTCGTGATTTTGTGTCAGTTAAATATTATTATCATTATAGCTATTAAAATGAAATAACGAAATCTTATTTTATCACATTTGTACACGTCGGACATCCTCATTAAGAGCGAGGAAGATTTGTGTGGAGATAAATCACACAAAACCAGGAGGACTTACTGTAAAGCTCCCTGTTTTATGGCGTCAGCTGAGCCAAAAATGCCACTGGGCAGTAGACTGATGTTGGGTTGAGTTAAATAATGCTAAAAGCAAATTAAAGAAACACTTGGAAACCAAATATCCTTCTTGGAGAAACCTTGGCTACTGTAAAGAATTGTATTTGAACCACAGGAAGCAAGAACATTTGATTTTTAGGAAAGCGTCTGTAACAGGAGCCGAGTAACCAACTCCAGCAGAAGCAGGCTCAGGGGCAGCCAGAGAGAGAACCTTACATCTGGTAAAAGGGATGATGGGAGCGCACCATAAAATAAAAGCAGTTGTTGGGATCTTTTTCAATCATTCAGTCATTTTTTTAAGAAGTGGTTTGGTGTCGCCAGTCTAAAATGATGTTTTTATTTTAAGGTGTGTTGCTCATTTATTAATAAGCCTCTTGATTTGTTGATTTCCGGTCTCTCTGTGCAGGACTCTGGTTGGGCATCGAACTGGACAAGCCGAGCGGTAAAAATGACGGGTCAGTGGGAGGAGTGAGGTACTTCACCTGCCCACCAAAACATGGAGTCTTTGCTCCTCCGTCTCGCGTTCAGAGGTGAGTCTGGAATCGTTAAGGTTGCTTTTCTTCTCAAGATTAACGGTCCCTTTTTGGTTTTTGCCAGTGGTCATGCCAGGACTAAAAACAGATTTGTCAAAGAAGAATGTTTTCTAAATGATTAAAAACTTGAGAGCAGATTTGATGGTATGAATTTGGCAATAGACCCCAGAAACCCAGAGGTTGCATTTCATTTCTTTCATCAATACATTTGAGTGCACTAATGAGCTCCTTTGACAGTATCATTTGTGTAAGTACTGACATATTTGATTTTGCCCTCTGTGCAGCTAAGAGGGCTTCTCTGAACTGGTGATTAACTCGAGTCTGAGTCGTCAAACGCGAAGCCCAAGGCCCCTCTCCCTGCATGACTTCTCTGTTTAATGTTTCACCTAGTAATGAGCCAGATGCCATCATCGCTGCTTTTAAATATTGATTATGGATAATGGATATATAAAGGTGGTTATATTTACCCACCAGTTTGTTGAATGTACAAACGAGACATCGCTTTAAAATGCTGCATTTATTTAAATGCGAGGCAGGTTTTATTAGTGATGCGTTCTGACGCTGAATCCATATTTTACAGCTGAGTGGAACGAACAGAGATCACGAGTTATTTCTAAATCATATTTAAGAATGCTGCTAAAGTGCAAATGGCCATATTGCCTGAATGTAGTTGTGGTGGAGTACATTGGATTGTTTTTACTGTGGGATAAGCAGCGTGACATGTTTAATCTTCACTTCAAAGTCAGTTGTTTTGTGACTACATGGTTTTATCCTAATGTTTGACGAGCTTTTGGAGTCATGTTCTCGTACTCCTGATTGTCTTTAAAGTTATGGAACAAAGTGTGGGATTGCTGTTCAAATGATCTTACCCATCAGCTACCTCTCTGCACAGCGGGGATGGAGATGGGAAAGAAACATTTTTATGTTTTAACTTTAAATATTTGGCAGAGACAAAGAGCGTAAACGATAGAACTCAGTTTGACAGATGGGAGTCAAAACTGCTGTAAACTGTTTTCATTTATATTCTCAGTTTATCTTTATTTATAAAAATATTTTTTACAAATAACTTTTACACACAGAAAACAAGATAAAGGTTGATTATGAAAAAAAGGGTTGATGTTGAAATTATGAATATTTATTAGACGTGTATTGAGTGAGTTTGGGCTTCGGGGAGGGAGCGGCAAAGACTGCAGAATCTATCACTGTGTTGATATTTCCTATGATGTGATAATGAATGGCTTTTTGTCAGCAAGGCAACTATAACTCCAACTGTGTTGTTTTTTCTCTCTTTTTTCATATGAAAGTAAGTCTGCTGTGTCTAAAAATATTGATTCTCTGGTTACTTTTTGTTTTACGAGGATCACAAACCACAGTCTCATTGGTTGAAGTCCTCTGCTTTTTGTTGCTGAGCTGTGTTTTAATTTTATATTATAATCTCCTCTCAGACCTGGATTAGGGTATCAGTGAGCTCCTGGACATTCTGTTATACTATTTATTGATTTATTGATACGTGATGTTCCAGAGATTCTCATTGGGATTCAGGACTAGCGAATGTGAGGGCTGCTCAGTAGCTTGAGTCCCTTTATATTCCAGAAACTGCCTACAAGCTCTGAGGATTTCATCGTTTACAGCAGTTGGGGAACTGCTGGCTAATGTGGAAGTCTGTGTGACTATTGATGCCTCCCCGGACCATCACTGACCCAGTGTCAAATGATGATCTTACCATACAGTCTGAAACGTGCACAGTGTGAAGCTGCTCTCATCTATGAAAAGAGCAGGGTATTAGCGGTGGATCTGCCAGTTGTGCTGTCTCAGAAATGCTGTTTGAGCTGCAAGACGTGGGGCACAGTTCCCACTTAAGGATATTGGTTTCTCATGCCATGCCCACGGAGTCTGAGTGTGACAGTTTGGTCAGAAAACATGCAGGAGTCGACTGCAGGAGGTCAACTTCTCGGGCTTCCTCTGTTCCTCTTCGCACAGTGAGACTGTGCAGCGAGACACAGCAAACTGCCCGGAGCTGCACTATCTGTGCAACCTGAATGAGCTGCAGGTACTGTCTCACACCTGTAATAACAAGGACACTTGGTAAAATCAATCAGGAAAGATGAGAAGAGGACAATGGTCTGTAGTCACCACCTGCACAGCCATTCCTTTTTGGGCTATTGTCCTGTTGTTGCCTCCGCAGCCACTTCTGTTTGCACCAAAGTAGGTGAAATTGATTCGTTAGCGTACTAACTGGACAGACTGATTTCCCTGAAGTGTAACTGACTCTGTGTTGTATTGTGATGATCAAGTGTTCCCTTCGTTTGTTTTGAGCAGTGATATATCTGGATCAACACATGCTCTAAAGAAAAGGAGCGCCCTGAGTTTATGATACGAGACAAAATGAGAGCATCCTTGTAAAAACAGAATATCGCACAATAATTGTTTCCTGAATCATCTTGGGAATCGTTAGGGAAAAAGTTTAATCACCCCCTCCTCCCTCCTGAGAGCGTAAGTGTGTGTAAGGGAAAAATGTACAGTCCTTTGTGGAGCTGCTGCTGTTAAAAGGCAGCATATAAGTACAGTGGAGTGCAGAACAAAGGCAAATTCCACTGGAGGCCTAATTATTATACACAGGATATGCTCCCTGGCATACATACGCACAAACCACTGAGTTATTCACTGCATGCATTGTTTTGTTTACTTCTTTTTCTTTCTTTTTTTGCAAATTGAATTGAATAAAAGCTGTTGACCTTTTTATTGGATGGCTCATTATTAGCACAGTGTGTCAAGTGTATTATGTGTGTCATAACTTGATAAAAGCCATTACACCCTAAAAAGCAGCTGGCATTGGAAATACTAAACATGTTTATTGTAAAGGAGCGGTGATTTACCAGAGCTCATGGACTGGTGATTAAATTAACACATTTAACCTTTCTTTCTGGGAGTAAATGCCACTTCTGCTTCATCTCTATGCAGATCTACCATTCAGGATTTGTTGCTTTTTTGCTTATTTCTTCCATTTAAAAGCTGTTTTTCTTTTTTTGTTTGTTTTTTTTGAGAGGGATTTCAGCTGCTGTTTTTTTTCCTTGTCATCTTTTATTAATTTTTTCTTCCTTTACTTTTTTCCTCCCTAATTAACTCCAGGGTACAAAGTGTGCTCAGCTAAGCACATGCTTTCCTGCTGTCAAATCAAGAATATCACTTTGTCTCCATCCAGGAAGTTGCTTCTCCTCCTCCTTTCTTTTTCCTGTCAGCAGCTATCACAATCCATTAGGAAGAACCCCCCCAATCCCTCCTCACACACTTTCCCATTTTCCTGTTTTCCTCATGTGCTGTTTGGCACACTGATGTTTAATAGCTTCCAATATTTGAATGCCTTTATAAATGTTATTATGGCTGTTATTATATAGTTGCTTAAGGCAATCTTAATAAGCACGGTAGTTTATCAGGTCAGGCAGCCAAAGACTGTTTCTATTTTTATTTTCTTTCCCCATTCAACTTGTTTTCACAGAGGTGGCCATCAAAAGCACACTAAACTGAATATGTGCTTACATCTGAATATAGCCAGTTAGAACCTGATATTTTTTTTCGAATTTGATGTAATTTATACACTGTTACAGTCGTGTATGCCCACAATAAACATTGCCAAGTTTCAAATAATGAGGTCAGCATGTACAAGTAAACCCCAATTAGCCAAGTGTCTTGGATCTGTCTGATGGCAACGAGAGCGAATATCCTTTTATACTAATTTCAGACACAAAAATCCCCACCAAGGTCCTTCAAGAAACAATTTTTACCACTTTTCTCTGTGTGGTTCTATTGAAATCAGTATCTAAATGAATGTGGAGGAAGCCTCATCATTTTTCTTTGGCCACAGGGATATAGAAAACACATTTATGGAAATCAAACCTGATTTAAAAACACTTCAGAAGTTTGGTGACTTTCTCCACAAAAAAGGTTAAAAAGCCATTTTCCCACCTGTAAGTTATACTTCTTCTACACACAAACAGTGTCAGCCAAGTGAGTTTTACTCTTGACTATAGATTTACATGGAGCAGCAGTAGAGTACAACATCTGGGCAGGTGTTTAAAATGAAGCACCTGGCCATACAGCTAGGAAAGAAAAGGTCGCCCTAAAGAGATCGCTGAGTTTTTTAGCAACAATTCAGTTTGTGAAATTTCTTTCCTACTAGGTGTTCCAAAAAAATAGTAACACTGCAAAATGGAAGTTAAGGAACCACAACAACTGAGCCCTGAAGTGTTGGAAAACATAACATTACAGTTGGGTTGCAGAGTGTGGAGGCGCATATTAGCTGCAGATCTCCAAACATCCTCTGGCATTAACATCAGCACCAGAGCTGGGAGCTGGGAGCTTCATGCCATGGCTTTCCATGTAGCTGTAATGTATCAGTACTCAGTACTTTTGTCCACGTAGCGTATAAATGCTTGCCACCACACAGCTGAAACTCTACCATCTGTGTCAGTGCAACAACATGGTTGCTAATTTGTTTCTGTTTCCAGATCTAGATTGGCTCTTTGTGTGCTTTAGTGTTCCTGAATGATCACATCATTTAGTTTTCTGTCACTGGCTCCACCAGCCTGCTGTTTTTCTGTTTATGAGGGACAGAAAGTGGGCTTTAAAAGGATAGTGTCCTCAAAGGGAGAAGGGCTAAAACAGCATGTTTTAGACAGTGATCAAACACTACGCTACATCAAGCATCACTGCAAAATAAATAAGGAATGTTTTTAAATTGTGAATCACGCAATGCTACCCTAGTAGGGTCCAAGAATACAATTAAGGAGCTGGAAACGAGCAAATTGGGGCCCATTTAATGAAAATTGTTTTTATAACCTCCAAAGGTTGTCTCATTCTGGGAAAAATCAGTGCCTGCTTCTTTTTGCAGAATCCATGGATCTGTTGATTGCCTTTCAGAGCTCACTTCCTCGCGCCTCAGTCATCCTCTGAGTGGTAAGAATTCTGCCTTCATTACAACCTTTGAACTACGCTAAATGTGACTTTGCATTTATTATTCTGTGTGTTTGTGTTGAAGCAATTGACTCCTGTTTTTGCCGTGCAGGGACAATTCGTCGCAGTTTCAGCACATCATCGGCCATCGCCACTCCGAAGGAGACGAACAGAAGAAGCCCCGTTACCAGGTGTGTCTGTCTTTCCTGCATATTCCTCGCATTATTCCCTCCCTAAGCTTTCCAGCTTTATCCGAATCCCCTGCAGCAATGACTGAATCAATACTGATAAGAAGCAGTGGTATTAGTCAGCAAAAGGTTCTTTTAAATGGCCAGTGCATGATTGTGGTTATAATGAGCGAGAGCAGGAAACTGAAGATCAATCCCTCAAACACAAAGCTCCCATGAATCTCCTGTTTGCTTATGATTTATTCTGTCACACTGCCTGGCTTTTCTCATAAATCTTTCTTACTGTATTTTTTTTTGCTCTGTTTCCACAAACAAACAAAACAAAAATAAAATAAAATAGGAGTCGTTCCAATCCTCACCGCCGGCGTTGGAGCACCCTCAGTGGGGGCAGTGGAAGTATTCCTGGAAGCACCGCAGGCTCAAGTCCCTCTCCGAGCTCTGATGGGCAGGTCCACCTCCATGTGGGCATGCAGGTCCTGCTGAGCAGCGCCAATGAGATGGCAATCATCCGTTACCTGGGCACAGCAGACTTTGCCCCAGGCCTTTGGCTGGGTCTGGAGCTCCGAAGCCCCAAGGGCAAGAATGACGGCTCAGTGGGCGGCCGTCGCTACTTCAGCTGTCGACCCGGCCACGGTGTGCTGGTCCGCCCCAGCCGTGTCACTTATCGTGGCATCAATGGTTCACGCTTGGTGAATGAAACCAGCTGAGGTCTGTGGGACGCTTTCTGTTTATGATCCGCTCAAAGCAAAAAAAAAATTGGGGTGTAAACGTCTCCATCATTGCATTGTGCTCAATAATGTTTTCAGTCATGTGCTGTTGTAACAGGAATAAAACCAGTTAGTAAGTACTTATTTTTTAGGAATTAAAGGGGACTTGAAAGCACTTTAAAAAGTTAACTTTAAATTCTAAATAGAATTTGTTTTGCAAAATGGGGAGGTGGGTGAGGGGGTCTTAATAAGACATTAAACACTGCACTACTTTAAATGTAATTGCACTGACAAACATTACTATGATAGATTAGAATAGGATAAAGTGGATGTTCCGCATGTCGGCGAGTAAAAACGTTTTCTATACCCAAAGCTAATTTTGATCACATCAAATGAGATTTTTATCAGATAATTTAAGAGTCCACTATCTAACCAAAAGAGTGCATGCGTTTGTGTGTGTATGTGCGCATGTTAATTAAGAGCACTTTGAAACAAGAGAGAATGATTGATTTTTACCACGGTCGCTATATGGCTTACAGATAATTGGCGGATACCGAATCTAAACTGAATATTCGCTTTATGAATCAATGAGAATTAAAAAAAGAGATTTAATTAAGCTCAGACCTCCATCAACCTCTGTTAAAATACAGCTGCATCAACAGGAAGTGTTTCCTCCTGTGTGCATCAGTGTCCCCCTCAGACTGTCTGTTAATTTGACGCAGACAGATGACGGTCGTATTGTGCTATGGCACAGCAAAAATCTATACCCATCTGACTGTGATTCCATTATGGTTGGCATCATACTGATAACACTTTTAAAGTGATGGTATTTGGATAGAATATGACATGGAATCAGAAGCTGTTCTCTTAAAAAGTGCATTAACTGCAGATGGGAACACACGAGATGAGTGAAAAGCAGATTTTAAAGAGACCTTTCACAATGAAGTTTTATGTATGGTTGCTCTGGACTGTAGTGCTATTTATTCATCTTCGACGTGTCTTTAATGCTTGTTGGCCAGTTTCACAGATAATGGCTGTAAAAGTGTCTCTTAAATAGGATGGAAGTAGATGGCACTTGCCCTGTGATGCTTAAAATGTCAAATAATATACATCTGAAAAATGCTCTTTCCAGAAATCATTCCAGAAATTGTATAGTAAGAGTCATTCATTCACCTGTTACTAAAGGCTCTTATCTGTGACAGGATGTAAACATTAATGGGGCCCTCATCAGTTAAGCCTGTAATGTTGGCTATCTGCGTGCTTTCAGTGACTGGCAAATGTAGAGAAAACATAAAGTAGAGCCTGAGATGACGGCGAGGGTCACGTCTGTCTGTATATCTATTCCTCCACATAGATATACTGCGAGTGTTTCAAATTATTCATGATGATTTGTAAGATGTAAGATCGTGCAGTGCACATGCATAGTAAATATTATTCCAACCTTTTTTTTGTTCGGGGATGTAGATCTGTACTGCAAAGACACTGAGGTTTGAGTTGGAAACGCATAATTAAAAATGGTCTCGGATGTTGCCCATCTAATGGAAGAGAATACGAGTTAATAATATTCATGAAACTGACCAGGTGTTTGCTCATAATTATTACTGAGTGTCCGTATTTTCTTCTTTAGTGATGCAGAAAAATACTGTCACGAACAGTGTGCCTCGAGTCCATAATTATACATAATGTGGTATGCTTCCTCATTGACCTGTGCAGCGAAGCACATCCGACACTTGGTAAGATTTAGGCTAATTTAAAAGTTGGCTCATTTTTTTTTTAAGTGGATTGTTTATTTAAATACACTTGATAATAACCTCCCAAACAAAATGACTTGTTTTCTAAAGCAGGTTGCTTTTGCTGCGAAATAGCCTAATATTAAAAAAAATCTGCCATGCAAACAAATTCGAGTAGCTTAATACGATTCAGCACCAGTGTGCGGACAAGTACCTGCTTTTTGTTTTTGTTTGACAGTGTGGCTCTTCAGGAGACAATGTTCAGTAGGAGAAAAACAAAATCCTTCATGAAACGACTCGCAACAAGATTTGTGAATGTTTTTGACCAAAAAGGATATGCTTTCTGGAAAATGGTGCTGCAGATTCTTTTAGTATTAAATCCGTTGTGTTTAAGAGAACGTGGACATTTCCAAAAGAGACACATGCAAAAATGGCAAAAATATCACTACAGGCCACAGGAAAATGTACCTTTCTGTTCTCTCCTTCTCCTCAGCATTGTCTAGACTGGTTTTAGCTGCGCGGTGACAGATTCACATCTTTTATCCGTTGGAGGGAGCATTAAATCTGTCAGAGCTGTCACACTTTCAATTTGCATTATAACCCGAATGTGAAAAAGCTCATTGTGATTCTATACTTTGAGCTGACTCCTATCATTTTTGAACTGTGTAATCTGTTAATGCCAGGTGTTAAATGTGTGAGATTTAAAGAGTGTTAGCAAGTGATCTAAAAGCCCTCTTGAATGTTCCCACCTTTGGTATCTAACAGTAAAATATGATGTCGTTGCATTTGTAGAGTGATGAATGGAGCGTAATTGTATTTGATGCTTAATTAAAAGCAGTGTGACACAGGAAATATGCAATCGTCCAGAAGCTTCAAGCGCAGAGTTTACTATCTGATTAGAGCCGTGTGAGCAGAGGAGTCAGCGGAGAACAAGCCATTGATTGTGCATGTTGAAAAACAGGCCCAGTATTCAGTAAAACGCTCATGTACCATCCAATTAGGGCGTGTATGCCACAGCAGCAGTTGTTGAATCACCAGTGCCCTTCTCTCATTGATCTGTCTGGTCAGGCCCTGTCGTGATTGAGGAGCAGTGGTGGGCAGACACAAGGTTGTCTGAAATACCCACCGCGGTGGAAAATATTCCCACTGAAACATTTTCAGCGCATACAAAAAGCTTCTCATTTACATTAAGAACACCGCTGTGGTGGTTCCTGCAACATTTCAGATCTCATCTTCAGACTGTGGGTGTTTTCTTGAACTCAATTCCCTCTACAAATGTATTTGAAGTGTGTGGCTGTGTGACACGGGGCTTTGTTCTGATGCATTTACATGTTGTGGGTAAAAAAAACAAAACAAAAGTATTTGTAAAAATAAATAAAAGTTTCCAATTTGACCTCTTATCTCTTTCCTCTTCTGCTCTTTGCTTTTATTGAGTGTGTTTGCCTGACATTCTCAGATTGTTCACAAAGAGCTGCCTTTAGGGACCCAAAAAAAAATGAAACGGCACAAGCACTTTGAAATGGTTACACGTCTGTTCACTTACCATCCGATTCCACCGGGGCTCATCTCCGTCAAAGCTGAAAAGCCTGGCGTGGAGTGGCATTGTTTGCCAGCCTGGGCACACAAATTCAGGTTTGAATGGGAGTGACGTGCGCTATTATACTGTGATTGTGGAACAAATAGATGTTTGAATGGTTGCATGAAATTGTTTTCAGTGCTTATTGTTGCTTATTTTTATAGTCCACACACAACAGAGGGGGGGGGAAAAGAGGGCAAGGGAGAGGATCCAGTGAAGCAGCGTCTGCCTGTCCAAACCACTGATCGAGTGATGGTTTCAAAGGTGAGAATGAAACGAGACGCGCAGCCATTGTAACTAAATAAATAAATATAGCCAAGTGGTATTGTCAGACATTAAAAAAAAATACAAACTGAGTGCCAGGAACTCACTTCAGTAAAAAATGTCACATTTAAAATTCAGTAGTTTGTATTTATTTGGACAAGCGTCTTCTATTGTGGAACGCCGATCGTGAAAAACGATCCCCTGATGACTTAATCTAATATTTATCTCACGCTAATTTAAAAGTAATCATCATTGTGTCTGATTTGAAGTAAATGGAGAAGTTGTCATGTAGGGAATGAACAGTGTGCTTAAACTCTTGTGCTTAAGACTTCAGTTTAAGTGGGAGAATAAGGGCATTTTTTTTAATCTTATTTAATGTCCATGAAAATGAATTGGTGGATGCAATTTTAACACATTGAATTAGGGATGCACCGATACTGGTATCGGGGCCGATACTGTAAAATGTGTGTGTACTCATACTCGTAAAAGTTAACCGATACCATGAACCGATACTAACTTATTTCATTAATCAGAGGGTGGCTTGTCATTTTTGTTGTAGTTTTTTGGATTGGCCACTAGGGGGACATCCCGCGCGAGTCAGACTGGCAGCTCCATATAAAAAAGAGAAACTGGAGGCTGCTATAGCTAGGCTCAACAAAATGTCAGCAGTGTGGACCGGAACAGTCAACTTTAACTCAGGTTTTGGAAAAGCGATGAAAAATGTCAAGAGAAAATCCACTGGCAGTTAAAATAACAGAGGCTCTGACTCATTTTATGGCTCTGGATGACCAGCCAATGCTGGCCATGGAAAACATAGGATTGCACCGTCTTCTCAGCATACTCGAGCTGCGATATGAAATTCTCAACCGCCATCAGGGAGATAATGGCGCCAAAACTTTCTGAAGAGGTAAAGACAAGCAGTGTGTGCGTGATGTCAGTCCTTGGTTTAAAGGCACAGTGGACTGATGATCCACGGGCAGATGAGGAGTTTGTTTGTCAATGCCAAATACTTTCCTTATTTTGTTTGTTTGTTTACAATATGGACACTCTGCAACAATTTAAAAGTTTATTTTATTCTCAAACCTAATGTGTATTTATTTTATTCCAAACAGAAGTGTTTATTTATTATTCCGAAAGCTGGAGACAGTGCCGATAGTTCAGTGATATTTTGTTAAATTACAATGTGGAGACTCTGCAATAATTTAACAGAAGTGCTTATTTTTCACTTGAATTTTTTTGTGGTCATTTTTATTAAGATATTATTCATTATCGGCAGAGAATAAACTAAAACCTGTCTTCCAATTCATTGCATTTGTGTGTGTGTGTGTGCATGTGTGGTAGAAGTATGTAGTAGGTTTTTGTACTCTGTATCGGCAAGTACTCAGATCCAAGTATGGTATCGGTTTGAAAATATTGGTATCGTTGCATCCCTACATTGAATAGTTATTTTTGTCTGAAACATTGTGATGCTTTTGAATCAAAAAAATGGTCTGACTTCACTGTATTAAGTGGAACAAGTATTTGTTCCACTTAATTACTTCTGATCTTAAGGTTGCCATAATTACTGGTTTATAACTTATAACTGGTTATAGCAAACACATAACCAAATAAAGGGAGCCTTAAATGGAGATAGTGCCGTATTGCTGAACCTGAACTTTATATGCATCCTGCAGGTAGACTGCGTGACAGAGCGGGGAGTCCTTACACCGAGGATGTCCCTTTTACTAAATTTGTTATGGATTCTCTTCTGTTTTGAAAAAGGGGAACAAAGTGCACATGCTGTGCTACATCATTGTTGCTATTAGTGCAAGTGCTTATGTAAATGACTTGTAAATGTAAATGGAGGCACCGGAGGCAGCTTGCAGAGAGCTTCAGTTGATGGGAAAAGTTTTGAGAAATGCAGTGATGCTTCTGTTTCTAGCCTCTCTGCATGGTGATGTCTTTGTCGCCTAAAAACATAGCAGCACAAATGCTTTTCAACTTGAATATAGCCTCTTGAAATGATGAAAGGGCCTCCCTGGAGCACACAATGGCGCTGTTTAACTCATGCCCCACTGTGTGAAATACTTGGGCGTTAAAGGTGCATGCTTATTTTCAGATAATGGAAAAGCATCAGAAGGATTTGATTTGACTCAGGTTATGTTTATGGAAAGGTTTTACTGTTTTGGAGGGTTGTGTAAACCAGTGTAGGATGCTTTTGTTTTTTAGGATTTTGGCTGTTGTCATTTTATGTTAAGTGACATGAGAATGCAGGTTGCACAGATGCATGAGAGATTAAACTGCAGCACAAACTTCTGTGATTGGATATTACCACAACTAATCATGCAACGAGTCATATTATTTCCCAGATAATTGCATTAAAATGCTCCAAAAGACTCCAACACCACAAACACGCTTGATAGGTTGGGTTCAGAGAGTCAGATTAAGTGAGGTAGATCCCAGCAGGTAATAAATTCACTCACTTTACAGCAGTGCCAAAGGAGGAAATTACCTCCTGAGACTAAACTGTTGTTTGCACCAGGGGGGAGGCTGGCTGCTGTAAAGTCATGCATCTTACCGCATCATGGGGTAACAGACTGTACACAAAAGATGGCCAGAGTTACCATGACGTACCATGACATCATCCAATGTCCTTCGGGTCCTACATTTTAAGGGCTTAACATTAAGGGTTGCTTTTTTGTTTGTTTTTGTTTCGTTTTTAAACCCGTATCTGTTAATTGGTGCTTAGTAAAATTAAAATACTAGAATTTTATTCACAAACAATAAATCTGCAAGGGTGTTCTGTACCTATGCAGAAAACCATATTAGTCTAATAATTGCATTGTAAAAAATGCAAAACAGAAAAGGTCCTAGCAGACAACCACCACCTGCAATTTACCAGGTTCGCTTGATTTTTTATCTTTGTCTAAACATAAACTATAAACCATGCAATATTAGTACATGTTCAGCAGAAGATACAAGGAGGAGGTTATCAGTTGCTACCAGGTAACTGAGAGGAATTTCATGTGTAAGGAAGTTGCTTGCCAGTAAAAGTGAAATCCAGTCCTATATTTAATCACCATATAAATCCAGGCTCCTCCTCCTGCTGAAAATATGCTCTGTGCTGTATTTAATAGTTTATCAGTAATCTAAAGTAATTTTAAAGAAGCAACAAAACTCATTCTGTTCACTTTACTAAGTTCTCAGTTGCATGATCAGCATTTTGTACTGAGCATGAAGTCGATCCCCGATGTGAGACAAATGGTCTTCGTGAGACTATGAAGCGATACTTTCAAACATGATGGATCGCACAACTAGCACAGCTGGCATGTAAGGAATATGATTTGCTATTACGAGCTAATGTACACTGTCAGCTGCACAGGCCTCTACAGTTGTAGGCATGTTTACACTGCAGGGATAATCCTGCTGCGGCCTCCGTGCACCCCGTCGGCTGGCTTACGTGCAATAATGACCAGCTCTCTGTACATAATCCATGTTATTACACAGCTACTTTACCAATGAGTGGTAATGATTTGACACAATTAATTTTTTTAAATTATTTTATATTAATCACCCAACCATTAATGTAGTAGTAGAAACACTTAGAAATAAGCAGAAAGTGCATAGTGCTAGCCTCAAATCCATGGATCTTCGTCTCATATCTCTCCTGTCTACTGACCTCATTATATCCTGGTGTTTCCTCTTTTTCATGCATGCCACGCTGCTTTTCATGCTGATTACTGCGATGCTTGAGGCTTTTTGGAGAACAGCAGCTCTGTCCTTGTGTCAAACATGGAGAACGTTTCAAACGGCGAGGTCAACATTCTCCCAAGTAATCCCTGAGAGCAAAAGCTCAGTCTTCACACTGCTCTCAACACTCAGTTTCAGAAAAGTGTTTTCTACCCTTGGCTCTGTATGATATCAATAAGTGTGCATATTCCTGGTGTGGTCATTGCAGACGCATAAACCCCACCCACCTGCAGCCAGTCAGACAAGCGATTGGTTAAAATGCAAGGAATGGAGCTGAAAGGGTAGCTTCGAGATAACAACAGATTACTACAGGAGCTTTAAAGGATTTACAGTTTAGCGTTCAAGAATTCAAATGTGATGCTAAAAATTAGATTAACACGTCTCTGTGTGCAGGAAATCATAACGGCAGGCACAAATCACATGGCTGCCTAGTTGAATCCCAGATTAGGAGCTTTGTTCACGCTTTATCTCATGTTTTGTCTCTCTCTACATCTGTCTACTGTCACATAAAGGAAAATAAAGGCTGCGCTCCAGATTGGCTGAGCTGCGGTAAATCAGAGTGCTGTTGGTCTTTGCCAGCTGTCTTTTTGTGCAACTTCTTGAAGTAAATGCTCAGCTAATTTCTTTTTCCGGAAGACCACACAGGGTGCCAGTCCTGTCAGCTTGGACAAGGAAACTGAGGCTATACGGTTCACGCAGTTTCACCAAAATTGGACGAACGGAGTCTTTACTTCAGAATTTGTTGTAAATGAAAAGCATGGATCCATCATGATTTGTGTCAATGCTTCAAGGTCTGATTCACTATTAGCAAGATGTATCTAATGAAGTGACCCATCGCTGTGTTTCCAGTACGAGATGCAGATTGGCACTAGCCTCTTTGGCACGTTACTTCTGGCAATGCCTTAATTTCTAGTACTTGAGTTCAGTCTGACGTTTTTTTAAACGACTATTCACACAGGTCCAATTTTATTTTGCTGTAGTGGGCGAGAATAGCAGGAATCTGTTTTACAGATTTTTTTTCTTGTTCAGAATTTAAATCAAACCCGTTTCTGACACTCGTGTATGTAATTAGGATGTGTGTGATGTACTGGATAGAAATGTCGCATGTCATCTCGCGGCCATCTGTGGAGTTTGTTTCCAGGACATGTTGTTGACCTTTTTGCTTTGTGATAATATTAATTGCGACTTTGAAATATTAACATATTATTGAAAGAAAATGCAGAACAGAGAGTCCAAACTGTCTGTGCCGTTTGGCGTCTTTGTCTGCCTGCTGTAAGAGCTCATGGCAGCTTGTGAAAGAGTCTGTTATCTCGAAGCAAAATTCTTAAGTTACAGCATTTGTTGGAACTAAGGTCAGACTGAATGTCAGTGAAAACCAGCCTGGCATCTTTATAAGCACCAATTCATTTTCTCCTGAATTGTCTGTGGAGACTTGTCTTGCCCTTTTGTTCCTCCATTTTCAGTTCTCCTGTACTCCCAGAGAAGTCTGGTTTCTTTATCGAGCCATCGCACGGCTTTTGTATTAACACAGTGAACACATTTAAGATATTTCTTTTATACTGTTTGTGTAGTCTGTTGATGACTTTTTAGTTGAAAGACTGTCTTTTTTTTCATACCCTTTGTGTTATGTAAGGGTCTCAAGAGCAGTAAAATCTATCCACCACTTATATGTAGCGAAATAAGTAATGTAGACCTGCCGAGTCAAAGTGGAGTCTCTGCCCTCGCTTATTAAATGTTAGTGAGAGAGACAAAAATCCATAGTCTGAAAATTTGACCACCAGAGGACTGATGGCATTGAGTTTGAGCTTTGCAGACCCACGTCTACATGTTATCGAGGGAAGAGTCAAAAATATGTGAAACCACTGGTAATGTGGGCTACTGTTGTTCATGTTTCTGTTATTGTCTGTTTAGCTTGGCCTTTTTTGAACAGGAGATGCAAATAAGGATATACAGCCTTGAGCCACCCTGCTTTTCTTTAGTTTTTGCTAGGAAAATGGGAAATAGTGCACTTATTTTATTGAAATGTGTCCAAACATGCAGCATTCAAGGAAAAAAGTCAATGTTTGGGATGACCACCTTTAACTTTTAACACAGCCTGAAGTCTTTTGGGCAACTTTCTAGTAATTACTTTAAGGAATCTTCAAGAATAGTTCTCCAGGCTTCTTGAAGGACGTTCCAAACCTCTGTTTTGGATGTTCTGCCTTTTGTTTAGTTTTCTTTCAAGATGATCCCACACTGCTTCAGCAATGTTGGGGTCTCCCCACACTTGACTTGTTTCTGTCAATGGTAAACTCCGCTGTGGCTCCCTTTCATGTTCAAGCCAAGTTTTTAACCAAACAGCAGTCGAAGTACACCTGGTGTCATCACTGGTGAGAATTCAACCAACAAAGAGGCTACAGATACAACAGTCCTTCTCTTTGCATAACCACAGTTCTGTGCAAACTCAGGACCGTGAATCTCGAAAGAATCTTTTCCCCATACAAGTCAGACGGGAGGCTTCATCACTAAGCTTAAATGGCTGAGGCCAGTGGTTAGTGCATAAATCAAGGAAACTGCAATCATTCTGCTACCCCACAGGCTGTGCAATCAGAGTAAAGATCAGATATCTAATCCATTATTTTAAAGACCTGAAATTTCCATACATTACCACTCTAATGTTTGGTGCATCATCCATAATGTGGATCATTTTAAAATATACTGCTGACTGTATTCATTCGTGAACAGTGTATTTCCACCGCGGACAGCTGACAGATTGGTGAACGCCAGGGTGAATTAATAACATTCAAATGTACCGTATAAGCAGGCTGTTTAGAGCCGATGGAAGGTATCAATAACGATAAAAAATAAATATCTAATCAAGTCAGAAGATATTAAAATGCTGAGTGATAAACAGTTAACTTATTAATATTCTGCAAGTTTTTTTTTCATGCATCGATGCTTCTGACAAACAGAACCTGCTTGTTCGATAGTTGCTGTGCCATAAAAGCCTTTTTTCAAATAAAAATATCAGATTATGAGTAATCTAACCAGAAGAATAGACGGGACTGTTTCTAGTAACTAATAGTGGGTAAAATCACTTTTTTGTGCTGTCCTGCTTCATAATAGAGACCATTTCCTGCCTCATTAGTAACAAATACTTCATAGCTATGAATTTACCCTTAATTTAAGCTTTTGAAACGATGAAGAGATGAAATTTATTAGTTAATACACTTCGAAGTGTGTGAATGAGCCACTTTGAAGGCGCTGTGCAGATTGGTGACGGTTTATAGCACTAACTAGAGATTTAAATCTGTGGTCCGCAGACTGCTGACTGTTTTTAATTGGCCTCTGCTCTCCAGCCCATTACTGCCAGCTTTTACCAATACTACTCAGTCAACACTTTTTCTTGTGCCAGTGCCATTTACAGCTACTGCAGTCAAACCACGGGCTCTAAAGTGATAACGCTTATCTGCAAGTACATAGTGGACATCACGTTTAATAGCCCTTGTTTTAAGCTTTACTGCAGGAAGACTTTTTTTTTATGAAGCACCATCTACTGTAAATATACTGTAAAATGGTGTAAAATGGGAACTGTTGTTGGCTTTTTTCGGAGGTCACAGTTTGAAGGTTTGAGCCTGCTGGTTGTTCAGGGCCTTTCCGTGTGGATTTCCATGTTGTTTTTTGTGCCTTTGCCGGATTTTTACGCCACGTCTTCCCAAAGACACTGTAGGTCAGAGGCTCTGAGGAAATGTCCACATTAGTCATTGTTTTCATTTTAAAATGTATACTTTTCACGTATGTGCATATTAACACTACTCTGGGGTTTCAGGACTCCATAATCAGAGACTTTTGAAAATGCTACTGAGACAGTCGGGCGATCGTGGCTCAAGAGTTGGGAGTTCGCCTTGTAATCGGAAGTCTCGGTCATTGTGTCCTTGGGCAAGACACTTCACCCGTTGCCTACTGGTGGGGGTCAGAGGGCCCGGTGGCGCCAGTGTTCGGCAGCCTCGCCTCTGTCAGTGCGCCCCAGGGTGGCTGTGGCTACAGTGTAGCTTGCCATCACCAGTGTGTGAATGGGTGGATGACTGGATGTGTAAAGCGCTTTGGGGTCCTTAGGGACTAGTAAAGGCCTACACAAATACAGGCCATTTACCATTTACAGTCATAGTTTAACAACTCCAGGTTTGTGTGTTCGAAGCTTTGGTAATACCTTACCAGTCACAAAAACTGAGGCTGAAACATCACAGGGTCATTCCATGAAATGTCAATCAGTGCCTCCCACCTGAGCCACCTTCCCGGGGAAGCTTTCAAGGGTCATTTCACCACGTGGGACGGGTAGAAGGCTCGCTATCGCACATAAAAGGTTTAATTTTTACTTGCATTTTGACACCAGGCTCCTAAACTAGCTTTGATGCAATCACTTCTATTTCTAATACAGTTGTTTTGTAAGACTTGTCGCTTTCAGCTGTGAAATTGAGGAAAAGCTTGGTGTTAACGTGTTCGACTTTCAGGCTTTTCCAAATTCTCACGTCGTTTGAGCGAAGGGTCTCAGGTGGCAACATTTCAGATTTTACTGATTTTATATGGACCATGTAGCCAGGCTGAGGTACAATTTCATGCATTGTGGAGTTTTTCAATGCTTTGATTTTTTGTAAATTCTATGAAGATCTTGGAATTCACGTTAGTTTTATGCCACCATTGGCAAAAAAATCCACTGCACCGCTCTAATATGTTGCTGTATTTGTTTTGCAAAGACTTCCAATCAATTTTCTGCTGAAATAATCGTCCATAAACCTTTATTGACAGCTTCACCTCACTGTTGATTCTCCCCTAAAAAATCTCTGCCTTTGCCTCTTGCTATTTGTGCTCTTTTTTTGTGCTATTTTCTGCAAATTACCAGTCATCTGCTTCCAGTTTACAGATTCTAGCTGGAGGTAATTTAGACTTTTGCTAAAAGGCATTGGTGTGTATGTAGTGGACTATCTATTAGCGGAAAATGTACAGCAGCTGACAAGTCATGTCCTTGGAAAAATAGGGAAAAATTTCAGCAAAGACCTGACACAGGACCTGAGAGATGCATCTGGCCCTTCAGCTGATCCATCTAGTGTTCACTGAAGCCTTATCAGAAACAGTCTCAGTGGAAGAGTGGCTGTCAAAAAGCCATTGTTAAGGAAGGGAAATGGGAAGAAGAGGTTGTGGTATGTCAAATTTACACAAGAAGTGGACTAAATATCCATCTGTGAAGGCTACGTAAGCGATTGGCAAGATGTCAGCCTAAACTTTTTTAAGCAGCTATGTTGAAGAATAAGAGTGGTGATACCAAATCCAGCCTTTAAGCTTGTTGTACAAATTCTATTTTTGCTTTTTATCCTGTGCATCTATGTACACATCCCCTTATTTCAATTAATCGCTGCACGTATTTCCGTTTTTCCTTCCAAAACATGGCTCAAGATTTCTGCACAGTAGCGTACTTTATAAAAATTGGACAATACTGAGATCAAAATCCTGCAGGCTTTCCATGTCGAGGGAAACAACTGAGAAGTCTGGGAATGCCTTTGTCCGGTGTTTGTTTCTAATATGAATCTAAAGGAAAACAGGATGATTTGTCTTGAATGCATTTATGCTTTTGCTTCTAACCTTGAGATAGGAAAGCTGATCAAAATTCAGTTATCTAATAAAAACAAAAAAAACAAAAGCTGAAGTGATTAAGTTTTGATGAGACAAAGAAAAGATTAGTGCGAGCAGGAAAGCTTTTCCTCTGGGGCGAGCCAGTAATTTTAAAATAGTGCTTCATGCACTGTTTGACGTGTGGCACACTGATGAATTCTCGGCAAAATCTAATCATCATCATCAGAGAGTCATGATAATCAAAAACCTAACACAAAATCACTGGAGTACTGCACGTATGAGCACACAGCTGCAGAATGAGCTGCTCAATTTTAACGCCTGAATTATGTTTGCAGAACAAACAAGCTGCCGGACGTCTATAGTAAACGCCTTTTTTCTTAGAGAGGTAATCTTATTTGAGTTAATTTGATTAAGTTGGCTGGCAACTTCAAAGATGGAAACAGAGAGAAAATACGGCTGTTATATAGTAATTTATTAATTTTGCCGAATGTCTTCTGAAGGGCAATGTACAGCTTTTTACCAGAGCCATAGTACAATACTTCATAATTACAACATTTACAGGTGCAGTTGGGTTTGTCTTTTTACATCAAACGACGGGGATGAGCAGTGAAGGGAGCACAGAATCAATAAAATGCAGTTTAACACAGACAAAGCAAAAACAGTGTTCATTAGCCAATACCGAGCTCGCCTGCAGGAACGCGTTTATCACCGAGCATCATGACGCTCGCGCGACGGCTCGTCGTCTCTTTACAGCAGATGGACTGACAGCCGAGTACCGGTGAAAGCGTTAAAAAAAAATCGTCATTAATTCACCTAAATATCAACACACTCGTGGCATCGTTTGATAGATACGCCGAACCGAAAGAGGCAGATGGTAAACACAGACTATGCGTGTGAAAATGAGCGGTTCTGGGTTTCATTCACATGTGGAGCGAAAGCAGTTTGTACTTAAACTTTTTCTCTCGGACTCATTTGTATTCCACAACAGCCATCTTATAATAGAAAAGATAAAATATGCAAATTTAAGAACGTGGAGTGCCTCGCGATGGCAAATTGAAGGTTAAGATTGATTCAGCAATATCCACTGTTTCTATAGCCAGACGAAACAAAAAAAAGTGGGAAAGAAAATAATAAAAAAAAGAAAACCAAGATGTGAATTAATTAATAAAAGGTTACTCAAAGAAGCAATAAGTAAGTCTGTCTCAAAGCGCTCGCTCGACAGAATGGAGCTGTGAACAAAAGAGTTCAAAGAGCAGCGATTTCAATGAGACCGGGGGGCAACGAGTAATTTCACATCTTTAGCAACAACAAAAAGCTCAACTCCCAAATGTTGCTGAGACGGCTCGTTTTCAGTCACATAACGCTCAGTGCTTCATTTATCCAACTATTCCGCTTAAAAAGAGTCGCTGCTGTAACAAACCTTTTAGAATATTTAGTTAACTTCTTTTTGTAAGGAGTTTCTTCAAATAAAAAAAAACTGAACAAAAAAAAAACTGCTTCCAAAGGAATTTGTTTGGATCTGGAGAAGCAGTAATAATTTATAGAGCCACTTCCAAATAATAAATAAAGAGATGAATAAATAAACAAGCAGGCAAGCAAACATCAACAACCACATTTTTTCCCAGTATTATTATTATTATTATCATCATGGATTTTTTTATTTCCTTTGTAGAAATGTCTCTGGTAATCCAGCGTCAATCCTGTGATATTCTTGAAAAATAGTCTGATACAAGCTATTTACCACGCTGCATTTTTTTTCGTTTCCCAAAGGGATGAGGAACAGTTTGAGGGCTCTGCAGAAGAATGACACATGTGGCTGGCAGCTACAGTCAAACTGATCACCGAAGGTGGAGAGTCAAAGTCTGGCAAAATATAGAGATCTATTCCTCCTCGTAGTCTGTTTCTGATAGTCGTGAAGCCTCCTCAGCAGAACCTTAGCTTGACCTCTCCTAGTCACAATCGTGTGGAAAGTCTTCCAGGTGATTCTCAGTTTTCTCACTCAATCGCTCCAATGTTGAAAAAATACATTTTCTTTCTTTTTTTTTTATATTCTTAAAACTATGTTTGACTCTACATTTTGCCTCCCAAAGCTTTTTAGTTCTCCGATGTGCTTTAGCATCCACTGGGGTTTGAACACACCTCAAAGGTTCTGGTGTAAAAAGCCAGTTTTAGAGAGATGGGTTCTTTCCAAAATGGTGGGACGGGAGTGGTGAAAAATAGTCTCTCTCACGGCACAGTGTTTCTTGCTGTGTGACTCACACAGTCTCCAAAGACGGGGCCTGAAAAAGAAGACTTTCTGCGTAGGCCTGTGGGCTAAAGCACGGTGGCGTTGTGGCCCTCCATCCTGGGCAGCCGTGGGTCCTGAACCGTCCCCATCGTAACTAGCAGTGGGCGGCTATCCTCGGATATACCTGACTGAGCCATGGACACTGACGTAGGAATGGGTCCCCCCCTCTGGTGGGCTGCTGAGGAGGGCATGCTGCCCTGCTGGGGTGGAGGAGGTGGGTTGGTGTTACTGTGACTGGACTCTATGGGGAGGCCTTGCTCCTGGTAGCCGTATCCGATGGTGCCACAGGGGAAACGTCTCAGTCTGTAGAGGGGGACTGGGGGCAAGGCGGCTGAATCTAAAAGTAGGGGAGACTGGCCAGCGGGAGGAGGTGGAGGGGGTAGCAGAGGTCTGCAAAGACCCTGCTGCTGCTGCTGCTGATGGTGCAGCAGTTGGAGTTGGTGCTGCTGCTGAAGCTGATGCTGGAATTGCTTGTGCTGGTGCTGGAGACCTAACGCCCCGGCCACCTCAGCCACTGTCCGGCCCACGTGCTCCTGCCCCTCTCCAGGAACCCTGCCACTACTGCTTCCTGCTCCGCCCACCCCTCCTTGCCTTTGCTGTTGCTGCTGTTGCTGCTGCTTCCTCTGCTGCTGCTGCAGGAACCACGAGCCATACGTAGGGTTCCACAGACTGCTGCTTTTCCCAGTGTGGGCGTCCTTCTCTGAGGGGTGTCCCTGGGCGAAAGCCAGGTTGATGTGTCCTCCCTCTGAGCTGGGCTGGGTGGTGACATGAGGTCCCTTGGCAGTGAGTGTGGAGGGGGCAGCAGAGGTGACTGTGTTGGTGGTCTGTGTGTGAGGGTGCTGGTGCATGTGGAGGTATGGCTGGGGCTGAGCCGATGATTGTGCTTTGGCCTCAGGCGCTGTGCTCGTCACAACAACGTGCTCCCCTCCTCTCCGGTTCTCCTCTGTGGGGTAGGCGGGAGGTGGCTGTGGAGCCTCCCCATCGGGCACCTGGGGATTCACCAGCACAGTCGGAGCTGAGGGGTCATCGGGGCCCATGGGGGCATGTTCCTCCTCCTCGGGTACTGGCCCATACTCGATAGGCAGAGCCACGTTCACCACATCGGGGTCCTGAAAGATTCAAAGATCATGGCTGTGGATGAATGGTCATAACAGTTACTTCGCTGGTCTAATACTTTTGCTTGGAAAATGTCACGAGGTCGAGCAGAGAATTAACGAGAAGGATATCACGGAGAACTGCAGTGTGCTGACAGTCTGGCTGCGCTAACAGTAATAAAGGGCAACAACGTCCCAGCAAGCAGATTCTAACAAAGTTGTGGAATATTCACAGTTCGCCTGTGGGTCCAGCAAACTGAAAGCTGCGCATCAACAACTTATGGCATAAGATGCAGCAGCAGTTTACATTATAATCTTAGCCACTTGTCAGCTGTACTGATTGATTCTATCGTCCTGCAGAGTCCAATAGAGCAAGTAGTCCACTACTGCAGATTATGTCTTCCTCTCAGATGGAACACTCCTTTTCATGCACACATACGCTTTCTCATGCTCTGTACGAACTCGTGTCTTTGCATGCCAAGAGCTTATAGTAAACAATCAGTCACAGTTAGGTTGTTTCCTCTGATTGCTCAGCCCTAATCAGTGCCTGCATGACAGTCAGGTTCCCATACGGTGCTCAGTTTAGTTACCTGTAAGCAGTAGTCGATTCTCTCCAGGATTGTTGAGAAGTTGGGCCTGTCTTCAGGCTGGTGCTGCCAACTCTGAGTCATTATACGGTACCTGAAATGCACATGAACGAGCAGAAAACACGGAGTCAAAACACTTTCTCCCACTCCATGCAGAGAAAGCAGAGACTCTCCAGCACTGTTTCTCCAGCTGATTTAATGCATGCTGGGTAAATCTCCTTTGACTAAATATTCTTAATAACTTGTATTTTTTTTTTTTTTGATTTTATTAGGTTTTTGTAATGCAGATTTAAAGTGTAACCTCCCACCACTGAGAGCTATTGTTAAATGGGCGATGTAAATTACAGGAGCGAGTTTTAGTGATGTTAAATCCTGAGTTATGGTTTTAATTGGTGATTAAATTTCACTGTGGCTTTCAGAAAAACTTCAGTTTGATAGAGCACTTAAGGGATCTGCCTATTCTGAGAGAACAAAAAAAACCCAACAACATGTTTACAGTGAACATGAATAACAAGATTTGGGGAGGGAACTTTTTTTCAATTCCTGCTATACCGATTACACTAATGCGCACATCAGAAGATACGTCGGATGCAAATTTAATTTCAAAATACATTTGCACTTCAGGGCAATTTTCTTTTTTATTATTTTTATTTATTATTTTTATATAGAGATAGAGATATAGACAGCTGGATCTATAGCTGGATAGTGGTGTAGTGGTAAGACTCCACGCCTTTGGAGCGGGAGACGCATGTTCAAGTCCAGCCTGGGGAAAACAACTAGTAGCTAGGGAACTAGCTAGGGAACTAACTAGGGACTGCTTTCACGGCTAGAGGTACAAGACACATGCTACGGCAAGGGGGAGCCAGGACGCCAGGACAAGGGGGAGTTCATCACCCCCCCACCCAAGATTTATAGACGGAAGTTAATAGACGGATCGACTTCACACTTGACGAATCAAGTGTGATCACGCCACAGGAGAATAAAATAGAATAGATCGTTAACAAGGAGGCGATAGACAGAAGTGGTAGAGTGAAGTGTGCTGTGTACTTGTACTCTTCCTGTGAAGCAAAGGCCGGCAAGAGAGAGAGAGAGTTAGGATCACGTGTTCAGGGAGGTAAGGGGCAGAATAGAGGATAATAACCTCCTCTACTTGTAGGTTAACAACATCGATGATGGTCTACTGTGTTTGCCACCAACCAGTATGTTTTGT
Organism: Neolamprologus brichardi; assembly: GCF_056152115.1. Lineage (NCBI taxonomy): Eukaryota > Metazoa > Chordata > Actinopteri > Cichliformes > Cichlidae > Neolamprologus > Neolamprologus brichardi. Next base: position 6,091,537 of record NC_142122.1, read on the forward strand.
TTTTGTTGTTTAAAAAAAATAAAACACACGAAAAATAATTATAGTATTATATCATAAAAGTGGCTGAGAAACAGTCTATAGTATAGTACAATCCCCGTGACTATATTTCAATAACATAGGCAAACATGGAAGACACTTGTAAAACATTTTATTTTGTTTTATTTAGCAGTAACAGCCTTTATCAGACATTTTGTGAGACTTGATCAACGATAGAAGAACTCTGAATTATTCCTCCAACTGTGCTTTCAGCCCTGTGAAGCTTCAGGTCACCGGCTGCTCCCTCCTGTTAAATTTCATGCTTTATCTTTGAATTAGTAGCTTCAGCGAGGTCCTGAGCTACCAAGCAGCCTTGAACCATGATGCTTCCTCTCAACATGCTTCACAGCATACACAAAGCTTGTTTTTGTTGTGCAGTTCCTGTTTCTCTTCAAAAAAAACCAAACAAACAAAACAACATCATTGTGCCAGAAAATTGTAAAATGTTACCTCATCTCTTTTCATTTTTGAAAGCAGTGGCCTCCTTTGTGGTTTTGTTGCATTAACACAATTCTTACTTTGTTTTTTTCTCACAGTGAACACCAGATTGTTGTAGAGATTTTGCTGGCGATTTCATGTTACTTTTGGGTTGTTTTTACCCATTTTCAGGACTGAACAATGCCCTCTTACTGTGTTCTTTGCATGATGCTCACTCCCAGCGGAAACAAACTCCCCATTTAATGGATAGTTTGTCTTATTATTGTAGAACTCAGGGGACCCAGGTCTTCAAAAGCTCTTTTCAGCTTTGTGCACATTTATAATTTCTTTTGTTTTGAAGGTCCTTTGAAAGTTGCTGTGATCGAGACATGATTCACACCCACCAGTCTTACATTAGAGGATCAGACTCTGTCAATAGAGACTCTATATGTCTTTATTTATCGTGAGTGGCACCTTTACAACCTCCAATTCATCTCTCACGTCTTTAACTGCAACACCTGACTTAGAGTAGCTTTTAGAGAAGTCGTTAGCACAGAAGGTCATTTATCTTTTGCAGCCTTGATCCTGAATGGCTATAAAAACAGGAAAAGTACAATCTGCTGGTTGCTGTTTGATACAAACTATGGATAGTTTGAAGACAACTAGATCAGTTGTTCTTTCTCACAGGCAGTGCAAAGCAAGATGGTCTGCTTCAGACACATTCACACTCCTGGAAATACTTTACGTGGCTAAGGTGAGTGAGCTGCATGGATAGTGTGTGCATGACACCTTCTCTCGAGTGGTAAATGCACTGGATTATCAGCTGTGATATTCCCATATCACTGCAGTCTGACTCGTATTATTATTAAAGTGGAAGGTTCAATTCAATTGTCTTTTTAAAGCACCAAATCATAAGAGCAGTTGCCTCAAGGCGACTGCTACATCCTAAGGTAGAGACCCTGAAATAATACAGAGCAATGAAAACAACCCATTTTGAGCACGCAGTTAGTGACAGCAGGAAGGAAAAACTCCCTTTTAACAGGAAGAATAATCGGGCTCAGGGAGGAGCAGCCATCTGCCTCAACCAATCAGGGTTGATGGGAGGAAAACACGACAAAACTTTGGCTAATCTGACTGTTTTAAAAAATTTTGGTGTTTTATACAAAATTAGACAAACTGTGAAAGAAGCAGAAGCTTCTAAACCAGCGGTCCCCAACCCCCGGGCCTCGGACTGGTACCGGTCCGTGAGTCGTTTGGTACCAGGCTGCGAGAGTTGAGGCTCAGGTGTGAAATGTATAGTTTTCAGGGTTTTTATCGGTTTTCAGCGTTATTTTGTTATCGTTTTTATCGTTTACTCGGTTTTCCTGGGTCTTTTCATGTGTGTTATGAATAAAGTTTCTTTTTTTCGGTACCGGTACTAGTTTTATTTTGTTGTATTTATCCGCGACACCTTAAAGGCCGGTCCATGAAAATATTGTTGGGCATAAACTGGTCCGTGGCGCAAAAAAGGTTGGAGACCGCTGTTCTAAACTAAATCTATAGTGCTGCTTTCTTACAGTGACAGTGAATTTACCGGGCTAGCTGGATAATCTGCATTTGTTTTCATATATACCTATGTTGGGTTTAGCAGTTCAGTGCATGTGTGAAACTGGCCTGTGCAGCATTAGCTTAGTCCACAGTTGTGACTTGGATTAGATGCCATGAGCAATAAGTACAAAAAAGTTGATAAATTGAAGCTCTTTCTTGCAACTGTGGTCTTTCTCGTCTGTGTGATCTGCACTTACACAGGTCCAGGACAGTTTTTAGGCGGGTCCATTCTTCCCCCATTTGTTACAAACTCCAGCACTTCTTGGTTACTGCGGCTCGGATATGGCATGTAGCCCAACGAGAAGATCTCCCACAGCAGGACCCCAAATGACCTTCGAGAGGCGATTGATGAGAAAAAAAAAGATTAGTCGGAGGGAGAGAAAGAAAGCTAAGGACAATCAAGTCTTAAATTACAGGCATCATCACCGCTGAAGTGGTGAAGGAGGAGAGCAGAGGACAAGTATGAGACGGAGAGAAATGCAGCGAGGGTTCAGCAGGAGGTGAAAAAAACAGACAGGTGTGAAACCAGTGTCAGTCTGAGAGATGCGTGCAGGGTTCTCACCATGTGTCTGTTTTAGATGTGAAGATGCCCTCCATGAAAGCTTCAGGTGGCATCCATTTCACCGGCAACATGGCACGCCCACCCTTCCTGTAATAGCTCGCCCTGAACACACAAACACATTTGTGACGTGCTTGCATAACCGTGTGGTTAATAACAGATCAGACACAGTATTAAAAAAAAGGTGAAAACTTCTCAAATCCAGCAATTAATTCAGTGTTTTTCGGCAGCTTTATCGGCGCTCTGATCCGGTTGCTTTTTCAGCCTTCTTACATGTTGCTGTGTGAGACCTTCTAAGAACTCCTTATCTCGCAGAAAGGAACGACACAGATTTCTCGCCGGGCTGAGCCGAGCCCCGTCTGAGCCATTTTTAATGCTGCCTTGCCCTTTGCATTGCTAGAAAAATAATCAGATGTGTGCTGTATCTGATCTTTGGTGCTGATAGAGGTCGCCGCCTGGTTTATCTCGCCCTCCCCGAGATGCACAACAAGGACAGACGTGAAGTGGCTCCCATTCGGCTCCACGTCCGTCACGGTGTCCACAAAGAAAAACGGACATGTGTCAGGATCACAGTTAAGTGGTGTCAGCTGCTGTCAGACGGGAAAACTTTATTTTTGGCACCGTTTTCTGTTGCGGAGGAGAAAATCTGTTTGCCCCCAGTAATACTGTCATAAAAATATCAGCATATTCCCTAAGCACTTGTTCATAAACATGGCAATTCTTGATAATAAATGAGACTGTGTGACTGGCTGGGTGGTTGCCAGTTCAAATCCCTGGGGCCTAAGGAATAACGCTCTTCCTCTGCTGAAAACAGCAGCTGCTCCACTGAAGCTGCACATGGCTGCACAGGAATGAATTGTAATTACAGTGGGCAGCTCCCAGGTGTAACTAGTGTTCCCTGGTCGAACACATAAACATATAGAGGAAACAAACGCATCAAAAACAAGGTGATGAAGAATAAATAGGCAGTTGTAGTTTGGATAAATTATGGGACAGTCTCAGGAGCCTCAACTTTTTCAATGCACCATCTGACACCTGTGCACTTGGCTCTATGTCCTATATTTGTCTGGACAAGTGCTCATATCCAGCTCCATATCTTCATTTTTGAAGTCAACAACAGCAGCTTTGCATGATTTACTTCAAAGCACTGACAGTTCCAAATAGAGATACTGTATCTTATCCAGGGCTTCTGAAATAAGCTAGCTTCACTGCTCTCCCTTTAAGCCAACTTTTTTCTGATTGGCTTCTGCTTGAAAGCAGACGATTTAAACAGTGTGTGTGTGTGCTTTTTGTGTGCGGCCCGACTATATTAAAGATATCCTCAAGAACTGAGAGAAGAAAAACTGATCATTTACAGCAGCTTGACGCCTTTTGGCTCACGGGAAATACTTTTACATCCACCAGCTTCATCATTTTGAACACTGGGCCATAATTAACATCCAACATTGGAACGGCATATAAATATGTGATGGAAAATAAGAAAAGGCATAATAGTCCCGCTTTCCTTTCATACTCTCCTGGGGCAAAAATGTCCAAACTTCTGTTAAAAGCCACTGCTCTGTACCTACTGTATAACCTGGAACTGACATTAAAATTAAATCCAAAAATAATATGAGATGAGTGCCAAGAGGCTAAAACGGAAGTAAAACGTGCAATATTTATGCAGTATTAACAATCTGCAGCCAAGGCCCAGCCTCAGTTATTAAATTTTGGTCATAAAGATGGAGTTTCCTTTAATTACAAATTCAGGTGAGAGCGTTAATAGACTGCTGCATTTCCTACAGTATGAACCCAGGGCAAACAGCAAGAGCCAGCACTCATCATTTACTTTAACTTAGCTGCAGCTGCGACTCTTCAGGGGATCCACGAGCAGAGATGAATATAAATGATATGCAGACAGATAATACGGTTAAAAGGGAAATATAAACTATTGGCATAAGACGTTACCCTTGAGGGAAATTACACATAATCAATGAAGCAGAGAAAACAATCACTAGTGAAGTCTGTTTGCTTGACAGATTAGCTGAGAGCTACACTGCAGGGCAGACACTCAGATATGCACCCAGCGACTTAATCCATCACTTAAAATAACATGCCCCAGTCAGTGATGGGAATCAGTTACCAGTCCCATTTTTAGTCCCGCAATTACAGGATTGAATCGTGCTAGCGTCTCATTCCCCTCTCCGTCCTCGGTACCCCTCTAATTTTCTTGTCCATCCTAATAAAGAAAACGGTGAGCGAAGTGGAGTGGCCTCTGTAAATAGATGCAGTAAGACCAAACTGCTGCAGGAGCTCCTTTTATTCTCCTAAAATGTCCTTTTTTTTTAACGTATACTGCGTCCACCCTTGATGACCTCTGCAACCGAAACAAATAAATGCAGATGATCCGAACTCTAATTTTCTTCCGCCCTGTCGTTTGTCAAGCTGTTAGAGAATGCTGAATCATTCTGAGAAAGATCGAGGGACGTAACATGCAGAACACGAGACTGATAATCCCGCTATCGCTAGATCAACTTCCTTTTCAGCACAGGGTGCATGGACATATTTGTTACTTCTGCTAACACCTCCAACACCGACTGAAAGCTGAGCTGCAGATTAAGGAGGCTTAAATACAGTCTCAGGAAATCTATAGCTCAAATGGAGGTGTTTTATGTTTATGTGTGAGCAACTCTGTGTGCAAGAGGCGAGCTGCAAGATAGAGAAGTATTAGAGGGAAAAACTAACAGTAAGAGACAAAGGCGCGGAGCGGGCTGTGCTGAATGGAAAGTAAGATAGTTGCATGCACCTAAGGACACAATGGTGGAGGCTAATGTTTGTGTCTGCGGAGCTGGATGTCTTTGTTCTGCTTTTATTGTGCGCCTGCATGTGTGTACGCCAGGCTGACTTTAATAAATACAGCCTAGAGTGGTGCTATACAGCTACTGTTATTAGACCCTATGAAAATATGGTCATTTAAGGCGAAACAGTAGATTTCTCTTCATACTGGCAGCTGTTCACCTTAGGATGACGGCTGTCTGCCAGCTATTGTCTACCCAGCTTTTTATTTACCACCACATCACTGGTGCGCAGGCATGCGTGAAAGACCGTGTGAGTGAAATTCTGCAAGTGCAAGTATGCCTGTGGCTCTATCGGAATATAAAAAGCTGACATTAAGCCGTGTCCTGGTGCCTCACTGGGGGCACCTGTCCCCCTGTGATCGCCTCAAAAGAACCCCACGTCGCTTGTCACATAGCAGTATGGCCACATCATGAAACGGCAAAAATAACACACCGGCAGCCTGGTAGCCATGTGTGCAAAACAACCCGCCTCTCTCCGAACACAATAACAATAATAATAAAAAGCCCCTGCACCAGAGCTTCAGGCTGAGAGATAACAACAAAATCGCAGTGAGGCACCTGAAAAACTGACATCAGCAATTAAATCAAGCGTTCCTAAAGTGGCTCCCCGGGGATATTGTGCAACAGCTTTTTCCGGATGCTCTGTGAGTGACTTTGCTCTCGTGTGACTTTTCATCGCATGATTCAAAAGCGCTGCGCTGATCTAACTGAATGTTGTGACATATTTTCCTTGCTCTAATTTCTTACCAGATGAAAGGCTTGGGAGATTTCCCTGCTGGATTGTGCGTTCATTTAAATGATGCCACGTAAAATAACGGTAGCTATATTAAAAAAAAAAGGGATGAGAACAATGACTAAAGGGGAGCTGGTCTAGATTAAAAGAAAGCTTCAGTCCAACAGTATAACAGAGGATAAAACAGCTGAGCTGCAGTATTTACAGAGTAAAAAACCCAGGACCCTTTTTTCTTATAGTCACACAAGAAAGAAAAAACCTTTATGCATCTATGACCTGCATTGAACATATCAGTAACCGAGAAGAGGTTTCTCCACCTGTGCATACAGTCTTGCTATTTGCCAATAGCATGCAGCAACTGCTTTTCCAAGCAAACGTATCCCTATTTCTAAGAGCAACGGGCATCTGAGAAGTCAGCGGCCAGTCTGCTCAATGATTTTCTGGAAAGAGCTACACGACTTCCTTCCAGTCCTGTCACCTGATGGAAGCAAAGCTGTGACAAGTGGTACTAGGTTAAAATCCAACAATTGCTGCTCAGGTCTTCCGGTCATCCTACTCTCTGATTTTACTTGCCATTAGGTCAGAGTCGTAGACTGTGTAAAAGAAAAGTATGATCTGACATGTTTGTTTCTTTCTGTTTGGTGTGAGCTGCATCCCTTTGGACTTGATCTGGCTTCCAGTTCAGCTGAAGCTAGCCAACTGGACCAGAGTGTTCTTGCCCGCTGCCACTGAGCTGCGTCAGTATTGTACCTGTAAATGTCTCGAGCCATCCCAAAATCTCCGATCTTAGCCACTCGTCCCGGTCCTTTGCAGGTCAGAAGGCAATTCCGTGCTGCAATGTCCCTGGAAGAACAGAAAAAACCACTTTCAGGTTATGTTGCACACATGCATGGACTCATGCTATTAGAAATCTTTACCCACGGACTTCAGGAGAATCAGGCAAGGATAGCTTTCTCACATCTAACACACAGCAGGATGCTTTACACGGTTCTCACTGCTGAAATTCTCTGTGGTTTCAACGCAGGTGCTGCCTGACCCATTGTGAATTCATCACTCAATATACAGACTTTGTGCTTGGGGTACTGGCAGGTTATAGACTGTTTCATATCCAGTCCCACTGTATTGTACATTTGTATTCTTACATGGTGTGCATGTGTGAAAATAGCTTAAGCCTGAATTATACAGCACGACAAGGTGAATACTGATGCTCGCAAAGCTCTGCTCAGAAGTTTTTCATACATTTGCATCTATAACATCTCCATGTATGAAACACCTACAGATGCTCCCTGTTGGATCTGAAGTTCACTGTAACTACCAAGCTGCTCCGGGCAAGCTGGCAAAGTGTATAGTTTCCTATGACTCTGCCCACATGGTGGATCCAAAGAAAAGATTGAAATGTATGTGCAGGCTGAGTGGGTTAGAGGAGAAAATTCATATTTGCACTGTTCTGGGCTGGTTATTCTTTGAGCAAAAATACAGTAGTTCTCACGCCGTGCTGTACTGCTGTCTGGGGAAAAAGGAGCCGAGCACACACACTTTTCTCTGCTCCCCAGGCGTCTAACTTTCTCAACATCTTAAGAAGTGACGTAGCTCACTGCTCGTCTTCACACTGCAGACAAGTGAGCACCAAAGGCCAATAAACAGCCAGACTTTAGCATCAGAATAACATCATGTGGCGGCGCTGATCTCAGACTAGATCACGAGACAGGATACGGCTGGAAACCACCAGCGATAGAAACACACAGCACCGAGCTCTGTGTGTAGACACGAACGCACGCACATGTTTTGATGTTTGGCCTCCAAGCTCAGATGAGAAATGACACAATGAGGATAAAGTAATGGTTCAGACTGATTTAAACGGGGGGCTTTTCAACCACTGTACACAGCTGCCCCACTTTAGTCCACCGCAAGAGATGTAAGCTAACAGTATGAGAAACAATAAAGTCCTCTCTAAGACATCAGTTCCACTTTCTCCAAGTTTCTTTTAAACTTTATATTAAAGTAGTTAAATAAGTGTCAGTGTCTGTAAACTCGGTTATAAAAAACAGAGACGAGAAACTTTCTCCATTTTCTTTTTCAGGAACAAGAGGTGAAACAATTAATCCATTTAAGGTCATCTAAGCCGCTTCAGGAAAGCTGCATAATTTCTATCGTAGCGTGACTCTAATCAGCGGGCGAGAGTGCACGTGCACGCACACGTGCGCACACAGAGTCATGAGGTGCTATTACTAAATCCAACTTGCTTTGTTTAATGACTCGGAAGAATTCATGGAAATGATTTGCTTTTGCTTGTAGGCGAGGAAGAGTCTTGAAATGCAGCATACTGCTGTGACAGACTGTGGTCTAAAAGCTTAAAGGAAGGACACAGATGTGTTGTACGTGCAGCACAGCGATATGAGAGGAGACTGTTGTTAAAATATTATTAACCGCCCTTATAATGTGAACCTTATTTACAGTAAATTTTCACTGCAGCTTAAAGACCCATTTCATAGCAGCACTTACAGAACAATATGCGTTAGCTTATTTTAACACCTGCAGTTGCACGAAACTGCCCAACTCCTCAGTACAGCGATAATTTTCAGGTGGCTACAATTGCCAGGCCGCTTGTAAAATGAAATAACCAAAGAGCAACACTGTACCATCCACTAGCCATAAAATGGAAATAAGCAGAGAAACACACATAAGCTGGAGTAAGTCATTCTCAGATAACATCAACCCTGTGATTTAACCTCTTGGTGAACATAACAGCTCTTCATCTAACCCAGTAAGCCCCGAGAGAAAGCTGCTTTCTTTTTTTGGAGTAGCAGCCTACTTCACTCACATGCCCTTTACTCACCCCCAAGAAAACACGCTTCTATAAAAATGAAATTAGCCTCAAGGACAGCGTTGGGGGGACTTTTAATACAGGTTTAAAGGCAGAGAATCAGGTTGAATAGAAGATCACGAGGCTCCCGAGAAGAGTCGGCCATTAGGTGGATTGATGGAGCTTTACTGTACCGCGGCGGGGCAAACAAGGTTTTATAGGCCTCGTCTGTCATTGGCCAATCTCTGGGAAGTCAAAGGCAGAACTCAGGGAAGGTGGATGTGCTTTAATTGTCCTGATTTGATTGCAGAATCTATTTTGACCTTTCCTCGTATTAACACGTACTTGACTTTCCTTGTGCGCGTCCACAAAGGAGATTTTTGTAAGTCGGGTTCAAGAGAGGTCTTTTAAAAATTCTTTAGCCACATCATATGGCTCACCAGCCACTGCGAATATGAGCATAGAAGGGGCATACTCTTGACTTGCGCCTCGGATACAGAGCGGAAAAAGGCAAGCCGGCTAGCCCATCTGGCTGCTCCGATACTAAACTCATCACTTGTCCTTTCTGCTATCTCAGGGAAGGCAAAAGGCATACTCAGTCCATATGTTCTGCTTGGACAGATGCAGTCAGTTCATTATTCTGAGTAGATGTTAGATGAAGGCAGGGAACTCTGTTTGTTTGAATGCACATTTGCATTCCATATTTATACAGTGGCATGCACACCCATATGTTCTGCATATTGTTCATCTGCCAAGGCAAAAAGCCGAGGCGGGGGTTTGTGATAGGTGCCGTTTGTTTGCCTGTCAGCTAGATCACGCAAAAACCCCATATCAAGACGAATTTCATGAAACTTGGCGACCGGGGGAAAAGAGGGATACATTAAATTTTGATGCAGATCTGAAAACACTTTCTTTTAAATTGTGAAATACCGTACTGACCTCAGTGAATGAGCTCCCCGAATATGTCAGTCTGATCGGTTTTGCTAGGGAGACTAGAGAACCACTGAGTTCACTGTATTCTTTCATAATAATATGCTCCATTTATTTTTGCCAACGCAAATTTGTTTTTGCATAAGTGTATGCAAAATGTGCAGCCATCTGCTGAGGTACCTGTGTATAAACTGGTTCTCCTCAAGATACTGGCAGCCCTTAGCGATGTCTCTGGCCACATTGAGGAGGTCCACCATGGTCAGGCTGGATGGTTGATCCTGATTAAACAGAGAAAAAAACAAAAAACTGAATCTGGGGCTGAATCAGGAATAGTATCTTTAAGAATTAATGAGCACTATATTTTTATGACAACAATCCTCCTTTAGCTCGTTGCTACAAACTTACCATTCTGGTTCAACCTCACAGTAAAAAAACCCCTCTAATAACACAGCAAAAGAGACTAACCGACACTGCCCATCACAGATTTATCTGTATTGGCATATGGATTGTCGGAAATGCGCCGAGATTATATATATAAATTACTCATCAGCCACTTTGTTCGTTAGTTGTGGCAGACAGGCTGGCCTGAGTATTTCAGAAACTGCTGATCTGCTGGGATTAACCCTCACAGCCGTCTCTGGGGTTTATAGAGACTGCTCCAAAAAAGAGAAAATATCCAGTGAGCTGCAGTTCTCTAGGTGAAAATGTCTTGTTGATGCCAGAGGTCAGAGGAGAATGAGCAGACTGCTTCGAGCTGAAAGGACGGCAAGAATCTTCTCCAAGAACTATTTGTTACAACCAAGGTAGAAGAAGATGCAGAAGTAAATCTCTGAAAACACAACATGTCAAACCTTGAAGCAGATTGGCCACAGCAGAAAACCGTGCTGTGTGCCACTCCTGTCAGCTAAGGACAGAAAACTGAGCCTACAGTTTAATTACCATTGCTTTTTTTAGTCTGGAAATGTGCTCACACTGACAAGTACCCAGTTGCTGTACTTTAATAACAGCCAAAAACAGTAAAATACTTGCACAAATCAATGCAATCTTGGCCAAGAGTGTAAAGTGAGGCTACATCAACAGAGCTAATGGCAATGCTGACGCTAGCTAGCTTACAACAGAAGTTTTTTTTCTTTCAGACGCTGAAATTACAGCTGTTGTGACATTGTTTGTTGTATACAGGTGTTACATTTTCACTCAATGTAGAAGAAATGTGTATTAGATGAGCGGTACCGAGTGCAGCGTTCACTATTGGACGTTGCAGCTTGGTGTGTTCAACTTAGCTACCCCATCAAACTTCAAGCAGTACACATATAAGTGTTTAGTTTATATGGAGTCCAAAGTGAGACATGATAACGATGTTAGAGTTAAGTGGCTGCAGAGCCAGTTTGGAGATTAAAACAAGAGAATAAATGCTGGATTGCATCAGGTGAGCATGAATATAAGACCGAATCAATGCACTGTGTCATGTGATGTTTAGGCGCTTAGCGCATACAGTAGTACATTTGTGCAACTCACCCTCCTGAGACCCCAATTCCTCACAAAGGAGCTTCATTCTGCTCAATTAAATGTTTTAGACTTTGTTAACAATTATGAACTTTTTGTATTATCCTTTAAAATAAACCCACATCCACTATTAAAAAAATACTGTCTGTTCACAGATGATGCTTAGTTTTTACTGTTATCAGGCCCAATCAATCCCAAACTGGGGGCTGGGTCTCAGGAGAATAAAGTGATATGTTCACTTGAGTGCCAAGCAGCAGCGTGTCTCACCAGCCGGGGTCTGGTCTCCCTCAGGAAAGTCTTGAGGTCCCCTCCAGCCATCAGCTCGAGCAGGATGAACCGAGGCATAGCCTGCAGACTTACTCCTATACAGCGCACAATGTTCTGGTGGTTGAACTTGCTGCAGCGACACAGCAGAGAAACACAGGTCAGATTTCTGCTGGTGCTGTACGACAGACTGAATTTTCTTAATGCTTAAATAGCTCCTACCTGATGATTAGAGCCTCCATGAGGAAGTCCAATTCATCCTGCTCAGAACAAACCTCCGGAAGAGTCTAGTTTAAATGGAAACCAAATCTCAGTGCAACAAATGGTAATAAGCGAGCTGTAATTGGCTTCAAATTAAATTGCAATTCTTTGTGTGGCACTTAAGGCTCCACGCTTTACAGCTAAAATAAATCTTTTTGCAGACGGGTACAAAAACTGCTTTGGTCTCTAGAGCCACTTCCCTCCGGTCACGACGCCTGGGGAGAACTCCTTTTTTTAAAATAACAAACATGTTTTATCTGTATAAAGGCTAAAGGTTGGAATTATTAGTGGCCTGGACATTGTGAGCGACAAGCGGGTTCTGATTAAGCCGCTAGCAGTCTGCTAGGCTTCACCTCAGCTAATTGGAGTCGTTGAACTGGACCTCTCGACTGCGTTTGTGCCGTTGGTGCCTTTTGGAGCATTTTTAATGTAATTATCACACAAATAATATGGCTCACTGTGCGGTTAAGAGACCATCCAAGAAGAATGTGCTCCAGCTTTGGCAAGTGAAATTCTAATATTTCATTAGTCTGTTAGCGCTAATTAGCAGCAATCTGTGTATGAGTATGCAACCATCTATTAATGCATATTGCTTACCAGGCTCACTGTGTCTGCTGACAATTTAGCACGACACCCTCTCGTCCAAAAATACTTTATTTTGGTCCAAAACAAACTATAATGCTACAAATTGTCGCTTTAGAATGGAGCTTTATAAACCAGCTGGTGGTGTCCCAATGGGTATATCCATCTTTTATAAAAAGTCTGTGGTAATAAGTCTTGCATACAGTATTTATGATATTTTGTATCTTGAGCTGAATGATGCTGAATGTAGGGCAGAGAAAATAACTGTTACAGTCGTTCTGTTACAAAGCTTTTAACTGAGTTTCAAAACAAGTCTTCAACTCTGTGATCGCTGGAGAAACGCCGCACAAACATCCATCACATGTAACCCCACTATTACTCTTGCGTCATGACTCACCTTGACTGCAACTTGCAGTGGACTTGGTTCACCTGGTATCCCCACTGCAAGACCTTCATAGACCTCACCAAAAGCACCGTGACCTAGACCCCTGCAAACAAACAAACACATAACAACTAGTTTTAGAGAGAAAGATTTAAACAAGAACAGTGCTGATACCTCTAAACTAAAGACGCTTGAACAAGGCAGCAGAAAGACACATCCTAAATAAACCTTTTGTCCAAACATCGATTACCTGAGGAGCTAAGCACCAGGTAAACGAGTGGGAGTCATGTAGTAAATCCAAAAGAGTGACTTCTTTCAAACACGGTGGTTGAGATGCTAGTCAGTATTCTAATTTAGTGGTCTGACAGCTTTTCAGCCCACAAAGAAAACAACTCTTTATCCTGTTGCAGCAGTGAATTTTAAAATGAAAATGCTGCTTTATAGTTTCCATTTTTTAAACTTTTTAAAAAAAGTTGTTTCAGTTGACGTGACTCTCGCATAACTAGATAAAATAGATGTGTCATGAAAGTAAAAAAAAAGAAAACTATTAATGATTTCAAATGATTAAAAACCTCAAATGATGAACTGGCGAACTATAAACACAGAGACAAGATCATTCTGGAAAAAAACGATTTTTCAGAAGCTCGGATCCCTGCGGTGAACACCGTGAGACGTCACACTACTAATGTTGTTCCCTCTCACACCATTCTGCATTTTTGAGTCTAACATAAGTGGATTTCTACAACTATTTTGTAGGACTGACATCTTCAGTAATTGCACATCAGCCCATCCCTGCCCCACAGTAATGAGATTACTTGAATCTTTTACCGGGTGAGAGAAATGTTTCGCCTTGGCACTTCCTTCAGGTCGTTGACCGAGGCCGTTTTGCCAGCGAAGCAGTAGTTGGGGTTGTAGTCTGTCATGATGGTGGAGGCCCGCAGCTTACTGAGCTTGCAGTCTGGACTCTGCAGCTCCAGCTGAATGGACTGCAGCTCTGTGTGTTTACGCCGATACACTGGTGACATGAGAATAAAAGAGGAGTTTTGTTCCACTACTGAGATATCGACATAATAATAACAATAATAAAAAATAAATAAATAACAAAACATAAGTCCTTTTTGTAAAAAATTACTACTGGGAGCCAAAGCTCACAAAGCGGAAAGCTTTTCCAGTTATTACGTCTCCAAAGAACACAAAGCTGTACAGCACCAGTCACTTAGATAAAGCCCACTGTGTCCCTGAGCATCGATTCCTTTCTATCCGATCTAAGATTTGTCCAAAATATCACAAAGAGCATATTTCAGATTTAAAGTTTTTCATCCACTGTACATGTGCACCTGTTAGATACATGAACACATATAAAGTGCATAAACAACAATGGGCCCAAAGCGTAAGACCCAAAGAGCTCACATCTTTTCCCTCAATACTGCAAATGCACGCACCTCATTGAGAACAGCATGAAGTATGAAAACTCAGCTCTTTGTTTCTCTCCCACACACCCACACACGGCAAACTTCACACTTTTTAGCGCTAGAAGCCTCAACCTGGACTGTGAACATATTAGCTTCGGGGACAATCATTTGTGTGTGTGCTTATGTGTGTGCAGGGGAGTTATTTATTTACCAAGTGCTGTCTAATGTACGAGTGCTGTCAGCTGCTGGCTAAGCAGCCATCCATCATTAGCGTGTTTCATTCATCAGAGAGGTTGTCCCACACCTCGTCTGCCCCTGCCTCGTCCACTAATGTGCGTTCAAAAGTGTAGGTGGGAGTCTGAAAATATGCGTCAGCCTGCAAGTGATGGCTCAATGAGAGTATACTGTATGTCTGGCGGTAATAGTCTGAAAGCAGGCGTGCAGAGGGATATTTGATGGCTACGAGGCTCACCTCCCATTCTGGAAACAGCCTGCTAAGGGCCATTTAAGATGCGCCAGGGACCACTGGAGAAGTTTCATACAGAGTGAAAATGTGTTTATTTCAAAATGTATAACAAACAAGAAAAAAGGGTGATCATAAAAACATCTCAAATGAAAAAAGAAATCATGTCGGGTTTACATTTGGCTTTAAGCTTGTATCCGTGAACCTCTGAACCGTATCCACCATGTAGTGAGAACAAATTCATGGTGTACCCTGTGGCTTGCTAACTTGAGGTGCCAACCTCAGGCTTAGACACTATAGAGGAGAGGAACAATATGGCTTATTATCAGTGCTTGCCAAACTGTGCATCTCAAATAGTACTAGGGTGCATTAGTGCCTATGGATTTGGCAGCTTGCTCATCTGGAAAGGCACAACCAATGCTGAAGGTATCAATGAGAGGAAAACACAAGTCTGCTCCCATCCAGACTTGATCAGGGAAGACCTTAATATTTCAGCAAGACAATGCTAAACATCACAGTGAATCTATTCCAACAGCATGGGTTTATAGCACAATTGCCCAGTTGCTGAACTGGCCTTCCTGAAGCCCCTGAAAACATTTGGATCATCATGAAATAAAAAATGCAACAAAGACGAACAGGACTATTGCACAGCTAGAATTCTCTATCAGAAAAGGATGGGAACAGCTGCTCTCCTTAGTTCCCACATGTTTATGGCCTGTTGTTAAAAGAAGAGGGGATGTTACCATGGTAAACATGTCCCTGTGGCAACTTTTTTAAGACATGTTGCTGCCATTAACTTTGCATGTTCTACTGTAAATAAAATATGGGTTTATTAGATTTGCAGTTTGTTTTTATACACATTTTGCACAGAGTCCCCGTGTTTTCTGGAACCCCAACCCTTTCTCACAATCTCCTAATAAAATCTGTAATATTTAATAGAGTATGTTGCATTGCGGTACTACTGCGTATAACTTGGTTCAGTGATTGGGCAAGTCAAGTGTTAAAAATCACAGTGCTCATTACAGAGCAAAACACTTTATGTATAGCAGGAAGTACTGAATGAGTGAACAAGGGAATACACCTCCTGAAATTAGTCTCAAATTAATTATGTTGTGTCATCCTCCACCTACAAACCCCCAGCTGCAAAGCTGAGGAAGGGAGGAAAAAGTGCAATGAGAATAAAACGAGTGCAGACACTTGCTGATCCAGGCTTTTGCAGATCATGTCAATTTTCATTGTAAAAATTCTGTAAATTATCAAACAGAATAATGTCGGCTGATACCAAATAATAATATTAGTTGCTGACAAAGATGTGTCAATGCTTACTTATCATGACTCCGGACACAGCCAGCAGGAGGGCAGCAATGAGCGCCGAGGTGCCCACAGACAGACCCAGCGCCAGGTGCGAGAGAGATGGCTGCGGAGGCTGCTGGGACTCTTCTGCAGGACAAGGGGAAACAACGGTGTCATACAGTTGTTATCTTCCCCCAGAGGAGTATTAACATTCACTTCACCACACTGATCCCCGACTTAATTAATGATGTGAAAGCGATGACACAACAGAGCTTAGGAGCGGCGACGGACGCTGCATGTCAATTCCTTTTTCCTGTGCGGAGGGGAGATCGTTTCGCTCGTCTAAGCCGAGGAACAAATCTGAACACCGAGAGAGACCATATTGAGATTGTGACCTTTTTACGACCTAGCATCGCAGAATTATCTACCGCTTGTCATTACAAAGAACAGATTTGCAAATCATCGGTTGAGGAGACAGTCTAGGTCATTAAGATATTATTGAGACGGTAAAAGCCCTGTTATTTTGCTTGAAATTATAAAGTGACACTCTGCCATATTAATTCATTTCAGATCTACATTCATAAACGTGTTATCTGCCTCAGATTACAAATCATAATTGAGGAGGCAATTCTGGGTCTGTAGGGGTTTGTCTACACCGGCTTGTTAGAGTTTAACCCAAGAAGAACGCCGTTTTCAGACATTTCTGAAAGCTGATTTTTAGTCGATGGGCCTAATGGGCAAAGCTAGCTCCATGAAGGCTCATTAAGCCCATTATGAAACACATTCACAATCCACAGTCTAATGTCACCACATCAGTACCGAGGTGAAACCTTTTATCCTACATCCTTGACATCCTGAGATAAAGAGCTTTTATCTGACTGCAGCGCCGACAGTGAAACGACAGGACAGGAATCCACACTATTACTGCTGTGGTTACATTCATTTTCAGTGAGAGGTTAGCTTACCCTACTTATTGATAATTATTACGAATGATTGAAGCGCTATTAAAAAACATTTTCTCCGATAAAGATTCAATAAAGTACAGAGCCTTCCAGGCTTAATTACTTTTGTGGATTAATTCATTATCTGTTCTCTGAGTCGCAGCCTATTACAGGTACAATTACATTCAGCTCATTTGTGTGTTCAGATCATTTCATACGTTTGCATGGAACAGATAGAATTAGTCTGTGGTTCTTCATTACTTGGGCTCCACTACTGTTATCGTCTGTGTCAGACCTGTGGCGTTGATGCAGGAAACTTCATCCGGTGCCAGGGTGAGGCCTTCATCACAAAAGCAGATTGTGGAATCTACGTCTATCTCGTGGCATTCATTGCTCTCACAGTGGCTGCAGTTCTGCACCGGGCTGATGATCACCTCGCCATCCCCCTCCATACCTGTAGGCATCCACGCACACACACAGACACAAAAACACGGCAGAGCAGAGGTTTCTAAAGCGAACGGGATTTGATTAGATGGCTCTAGGATGTACTCTGGTTAAATGAGCCAAAGTTCAATAACGCTCCTGATGTAATTTACAGGAAATAGTCCTGATTAAAGGATCTATGAAAAGAAAAAAAAGAAAAACTTTCCAAGGTTTCACTCTTCGTGATCCAGCATATGGTATCCTCACTCAGAAAGAAAGGAGATCACCCGCATTTTAACTGTGTAAGCGGTAAATAAAAACAGAAGACGGTGACCTGCAAATCAAATAACACTTATATTAAAAGATAAACATCAAATACTGAAAGAGAAATTTGACTGGGTTTGGGACATCATGGTGTAAATTTGAAAAACACTGGATGAGGCGTCATATCTCATTCATGATTCCTTCAAGTTTCCCAATTTTTAGTTATTTTTAATTAAACATATAGTTTAAATAGTTTCCAAATTGCTCTATTCTGTTTGTATTTACATCTTATAACATGAAACACGGTTGCAGCAATGATAAAAATACTGGTTGCTGTAAGTTCTAGCCCTAAGCCTCCTACGCAGATGCGCCTGTGGTATGAATTTGAAAATCCTAGGTGACATCTTTCTCCAGTTCTTGTGTTCACAAATCCTTGAGGTCACTGAGATTCAAACTTGTATTAAATTTTTAGTAGATCAATACAATTTCAAAATCCTCAGTGACTTCCTTCTTGAGTTTCAGAAGATTTTCAGAAAACCTGACCTCTGACTTTGACCCCGAGTTCAAGGTCGAATACCCCTTCAGCTGATATGTATGTATATATATATATATATATACATATATATATATATATATATATGTACACACATATATACATATATAGATAGATAGATATACATAAGTGAACAACAAACTGCTCATTACTGCTCATTAGTTAACATTACTAAATGTTACCAGACCTGTGACTTTATTGTGATAGGACAGCTTTACAGCACATGGGTCACCTCCATGTGTTTCCTCTGCTCAACCCAGTGATATAAACTGGTGCCAAATGTTGCAGAGCTTTAAGGATTTAAATTTATCTAAGCAGCTCAGAGACAGCCATCCACTTTGACTGTCAATGAAACAGCTTGTTGTGGAAATGCTCCAAACACACACTCACACTCCCACAAAGACTAACATTAGTTTGTTAAGGCTAACCCAGCGAGAGCTCATTATGTTAACTTGGTGCTCGTTGGTGGGCGGCTGTCGCTACGGAAATACATTCGTTTGATTGATTGAGTTGTTGTCTCTAATTTGGTAGCCAGAAATTTAAAAATATTTAAAAAGGTTTTCTGCAGAAAAATGATCATATTCATATTACTCTTATCTACGTGCATTTACTATCTGGCCAGTTCAAACTGCTGTAGAGCAGTTTATAGAGGCAGGTGGGTTGCTTTTGTTGCGTGGGGAACTGGGAGCTTGCACATTTCCATAACAGCCCAGCCTTGACTAAAATAGATGAATTCAGTAATTGTGAATGGAGGTTTGAATAATCAGAAAAAAAGATCTTCTGGCTAGAAGAAAAATCCACAACCTCTCTGCCCTCCATAGCCCAAAAGCTTATAGCCACAAAGACTTTTAAAAGAGATTTTTTACAATGTTATTTATTTTATTTCAGATTTGGGGAAACCAGTTCTCTTGATTGTGAACTACAGTAAGCAGGGACAAGGCGGTGCAGCACAGATTAGTTATTGGTTGTGAAATTCTGTACTGTTTAGTAAGCAAAGCAAATGCATTCATCTGTAGAATCTATTTTCTCCCATCATTCTGTTATCAGCTTCATACGTACAAATACATAAATCTAACCCAAAAACACAGAGACGGCTCTAAGGAGGAATACAAATGTGTCGAGAACAGCTGCTGACTGCATACTAATATCAAGGCGTGTTGTGGCTCTTTAGACACAGGCGTGCTAAGTGCTCCTTCATGTTCGTGAAGTGAAGATGGTGATGATTATTGTTACAAACATTTCTAAGACATCCTGTTGGCACACCTGACTTATATTCTAATAATATAATATTCTAATAAAAATACCTTTATGTGCTGTGCTGCAGTTGTTTCACTATCAACGCTAGACAAGAATCCTGATAAAGAGGAGTGATTTTTCTCCTCAAAAGCTTCTTGAATAATGATTGGCTTAGTCTCTTACCATACTCATGAAAAACCGGGCACACTCTTACACACCGGTGCATCGACAGAGACTCATTTATATGCTCCTGGCTTCTAATAACATTCACGCTCTCCTCGGTGCCTCCCTGCATCTAGTGGCCAGCTGTGCAACCTTATCTGTATTACAAAGGATTTGAAGCAGTATGCCGTATTCGGTGGATTAGGAATCCGTATTGCAAACTGTTGCCTCTGTCAATATTACCAAAATAATTTTTGATCCTTTTTAGGTCTATCAGTGCACACAGCAGGGCGATCCTGCATTACCCACTGTTTTTGTTTGAGCTCAAGAATCTCCCAGTGCAGCTCAAAGGAAATTGATGCCGTAGAGATTTGTGATTACAACTTACAGCAATGCCCTTAAACCTGACCTTTACTCGGATGATATTCTTTTTAGTTATCACATTACAGATATTACAATAAGCCATTTGTGTATTTTGATAACAATTCATGCCTTTCGGGGGATTACCCAGCTGCAATTTACATCACTTTCTCTCTATGAATCCATACAACACTTCTGCTGCAGTGGTTTCAGGAAGTGAACAGTTCAAAACTCATATGGATGGCTATAAATGCCTGTTTAATTGCATTACCTGTCACATAGGGTAACATCTCATTTGTTATAATACTGCCAAAGTGCAGCTATAGCTATCTGGTACATCCTAAAAAATGTGGTAAGTAGACACTGAAGGACAAAATATGAAACAAAGTGTGAAGACAAAATGATGAGGATTAGAGGATTCTTCCAGCAACCTTTCTTGGACACTCAGTTGTAGCTTAGGTGTATATATATAGGGATAGAAAGTGTCGAAACACTTTAGCTAAACTTAAAGAAATCCAAAGTAGCATTTTGATATTTGACTTTTAGAGCCAAAATGTTTGCTGTACAAACATGAAAGAAGTATAAATGCGTAGAGGTGAATTGCATAATAGTCTAGTGCAGCCGTCCCCAACCCCCGGGCCACGGACCGGTACCGGGCCACGAGTCGTTTGGTACCGGGCCGCGAGAGTTGAAGCTCGGGTGTGAAATGTATGGTTTTCAGGGTTTTTATCGTTAACTCGGTTTCCCTGGGTCTTTTCCCGTGTTGTAGTTGTGCGTCTTATTTTGAAAGAAATATTTATGCGTTACCATAGCGAGCAGAGAGGAGGATGTTACTCTCAACGTTGTAGGCGCATTTCAGGGGGACGCTGCTAATAAAGTTACACAGTTACACAGTGAATTCGTGTTTATTATTATATTTACAGAATACCACAGTTTTTGTCTTGGTCGTATCATTTTGTTTTGTTGTATTTATCCTCCACATTTTAAAGGCCGGTCTGTGAAAATGTTGTCTGCCATTAAACCGGTCCGTGGAGCAAAAAAGGCTGGGGACCGCTGGTCTAGTGCAAACTGGATACATAAAAGCCTATCAGCTGAGCCATGAAGGTTGATTCTGAGAGCAGCTGATGTGCGCTGGATTACGTCTCTAATGGTGCATTACAATTTGGAATTTTGCTGAAATTTCCTTCTGTACTTACAAAGCCAGAGTTAGAAATACAGAAGACTGACTCTGTGCGGTTTAATGAAACAAAATTTTGCTTTTTTATTAAAGAAATTAATGTCCTTGATTTACTTGAAAGGTTTTGACAAATTGAGACACACCATTGTCACAAGTGACATTTCTGCAAAAGAAATAGAAGAATCTGAGTCAAAACCTTTTTTTTCTTCTAAATGGGAAACGCGCCCTTGTTAACACTTGGTTTTAAAATGTGCCAGAATCTTGAATCTCCATTGAAGCACAAAGTGATGCTGTCACTCAGACTTCACGCTGAGGTGGTTTCAGGCACTTTGGACTGCATATCTTTTGTGGTGCAAAAGCAATCATGTATTGTTCCTCTTCAGGAAAACCTGTCATTAATGCAGTACACTGTGTTTCTATTTACCTTTCCCCCCCCCCCCCCTTTTTAGCAAAGACTTTTCCACAGATGCCTCAGCTGCCCAACAAACACATAAATGGCCTATTTCTCTATAAAACTGAGCAAAGATAAAGTCTTGGGTGATGTATAGACATGTATAGATGTTTATACAGTCAGGCTGTACTTCACTTCATACCAGGTTCAAAAAAACAAGAAAAATCTAGCAGTGATGGATCAACAGGTTTCAACTAAATTAATTTACAGATCGCTTTATTGTCTCCATCTGGAGGCACGTTAATCAATAAAACAATATGTTTTGTTTAAAGTGAATGCTCCAGAGTGTCCCTTTATGGAACAGCTGTCCACATCTGCAGTGTTATTTTTAGAGGCACATTTTTTTTTATTTCGCCGAGTGAAGCATCCCGTTCTCCTCTTGCTCTACACACCTCTACAAGATTCTTCTGCTTATTCTGCTGAAAGCAATCTCAATGTACCATGAAAAAAAATAATTTAAAATGTCAATTGCAAAAACAGTTTTCTCATCATTCTGCGAAGTACAAACACATTAACTCTCACCTACAGACACTACAAAGGCATCAAATGCTGCATGCTAATATGCTGATGATAGGTGCTGACTACTGACTAGCCTGGCTGTATCTGAAACACCTGGCATTACCTTTAAGGGGGTGGATGAAGGGTTCTCCCTTGAAGAAGGACGAGCCATCCTCACCATCATGTTTAGGGTTGTTATCTGCGGAGGTGTTACCACCTGGAAAACAAGGGAGGCAAAGAAATCATTGCAATCAACACATTTTGAATATCATCCATATAAAAACTAAAGGATGGGACAAAAACAAAGGTTTTCTGTTAGTCAGACTTCCTCTGAATTTTTAAATATTAGCTTAAAGTGCTTTAAAAACTATACTTAATACAAGAAGATACATGTACTACATATATATTGTATATGAGGAAACTCTGATCCAGATCAATTTGCAGTCGATTGAGCAGTAAGAGGAAGAGGACATGCAGCTGTCTCTGGGATTGGGTCTGATCCCTGATCTGTATGAACTCTGCCATCCTGTCACAGTCACTATAAAAACACAGATGGCCCTACAAGATTCACATTTGGCTCGTACCTGACAGCTCAAGGCAATTTATTTATTAAAACTTTTTTTCTGTGAAATCTTCTCAAACTGACCTCTGTAGCCTCCCCCACCGCCGCCGGACATACAGCCACCTCCGCCACCTCCAAAGCCGCCACGGGTCTGCCAGAACTTTTGACAGGCTTGCCCTCCCTGTCCCCCGAGCACCAGCGGTTTGCCGCCCTGGCTGACAGGAGTGCTGTCATTCCAACCTCCTCCTCCACCTGTCGCCAAACACAACACACATTTGATAATGACAGGGAGAAAGTGCAGCGTGTGTAGCAGTGACATGTAGTGAATAAAACTAAGTTTGTGAAAGAGACAAATGACATTAGAGTATATTAAAGGACTTTTGCATGTCTACAGGCAAAGAAGACAAGATACCAAGTACAGACGGATACATTGATCAGCCACAAAACTAAAACCACTGACAAGTGAAGCGAATAGCATTGATCATCTCGTTACAGTGCAGCGTTCTGCTAGGACACCTTGGGTCATGGATGTTACTTTGACACGTGCAACCCAAATCTTGCATTGGCAGCTAACGAGATCAGCTGCTTTCGCCAGCAGAATTTTGCGTCACAAAAACTGCCCAAGGCGTTGACCCTGGCTCCAAATTCAGCAGATCCCAAAATTCTCCAAGATTCAGTCGTAACCAGGGTCCCACAAACAAGAGAAACTATTGTGAAGTAACTGAAGTAACATGAGCATTTTGACACATTATTTAACAGGTAGATTTGACTGTAAAACCATGGACACAGCAAGATCATACTTAACTAGCCATGCCCCAAAGCAGTGGTGTCAAACTCAGTTTTGCTAAGGGTGATACTAGGAAGTTGCGATCATATTAAGTAAATGCAAAACCCTCCAAAATATCATAGATTATAATGTTTTTCTGTGTATTACACACGCGTATAGACTTTAGTAACTCAGCAAAAATGCACAATGTTGTCTAGCCATCATATAGTTTATTCAAGCACTACTATTATTATTTTAGGTATTTCTTAAAGGCCATGACAACCTAATGGTTATATGGGCGTCTTTAAAATATAAAAGTTAAGATCTTTGATTGTGTAGTTTATATGTACAATAAAGTGTTTTCTTTGCGGTGTAGCAATTTAAACACCTTTTATTTGGGAAGCAAAGGTTGCTGGTTCAATTCTGGGCCGCATCAGGAATCAAATGTTCTGTAGGAATCATTTGTGACAAGGGAGCAGATAAAAGTTGCAATTTGCAACCAAAGGAGACACCTCCTGCTGGCCATTAGAAAAAGTGCTGGTTTATGGCAGTTCTGCATTGGTTTATGGCCCTAGCCCGCAATCCAAAGGACTCGAAAGACAGTCTGGATTTTATGAGTCAGGATACCCGCAGAGGTCTCATGTCTATATGCCAAAGAATCAGAGCTGATGCAAGCACTAGAGGGAGGACATAATTATGCAGGTGGCTTAAATGTTGTGGCCAATCGGCATACAGTATGTACATACACAGCAACCACTAACCCATTAGTTATAACAGCTGACAACAGACAATTTTATTTTCAATTTTTCCCCCAAAACCTGAGGTACAAAAAACCAACCCCAAAATCCCAGCGTCCCAGCAGCCTCCACACACAGCTAACATTTCATTTTTTTATTCACAGAGTTTCCTCAAACTGAAACCTTGGGCTTTGAGAAGATGTAAAAATCAATACCTTATATGCTTTTCGGCTGCTCCTTGAAGCACATGATTAATGAAACCTGCAGCGAGTGTGGATGTGACGTTACACCAGCAGTGCAGAGCGTGCGGTTCTGCCCAGCAAACTCGGAGGCGAGTCATGAGGAGGGCCGCGCCGGTTTGTTTTTGTTATAACACAAATGCTGGCACACAGAGGTGGGAAGTAAACACCTTCAGGATAAACTGGTGTGTTTCCGAGGACGGGCAGACATGCAAATAAACACTTCCACTGTCGAAGCCCAATTGTAAACTTTATTATTTTGCATGCACGCAGAAGAAAACAGAACAGACACAGCCTGGCTCATCCTAGAGCGAGGAAAGATAAGCCGCACACACTGCATTACTCACCTACTCTCATTATTTCAACCATTTTTTATCTTGTTCTCTATAACTCAAACTCACACAGTAGATTGTCTCTCCCTGTACCCAGCTCTGTAACTCACGCACACACATAACTGCAGTCACAAAGGTTGCACTTTCCCACAGGGGCACAACGCTGTGATACATACAAACACAACCAACACTTACATCAAAGCTGTGTGTAGCATACCTGCAGCGTGTGACTTCCCATTGCGTCCAGGTTGGCTAGGGTCATAGTCCATTTGCTCCTGCTGGGTCTCTGATTGGCTGCTGTATCCCCGGCCACCTCCCCCAGCAGCGATGATGAGAGGGATGTACACTTCTCTGTCCACCTGGGTCAGTATTGATAACAGTTACTTTATGTAGTGGCACAGGATTTGCTCTTCAAAGGTGTGGTTATGTTTTTTGGGAAATTCGCCTCATTCTCGTGTGTGTATGGTCCACAAACACGAGAATCGCAGCTGGTTGACCTGGGAAATCCACCGCAGCTTACGCTTACTGGACAAGGTACCTCTCATTTGTTTAATCTATACAAACTGATGGGCCTCAAAGTGAGAATCAAGGAACCAGCAGCAAACCAAAAGAGTGTTTTTGTACAGAGTAAACTAATTAGAATTCATTTAGTGAGCTTTAGCAGTGGAGACAGGAGGTTTTTGTTACCTCCTCTGTTCCCTCTGGTTCCAAGCTGTCGTTCACAAGAGCAAAGTCCATCATTATCATTATACAGCAACTGAAATATCTCCCCGAGCTGAATGCTAGACTTCCTTTCTCTTGTTTGCTTATTTATTTATTTTTATTGTCTGAAAGCATTCTGATGTACTATTCAAAAACAAGGCTTCCGGTGCAATCATAATCCTTTCAGCAGCTTTGAGAGGTTTTTCTTCCTGACACTTTGGACAATAAATACACAATTCTAAATCCAACCTGAAGGTCTTTTCTGATTATATATCATTTTTTTTTCCGAGTTGAAAACAGGCCTTCTCTTTGAGCTTAGATTACACACACATTTCTGTCCACAAGACGCTTCGCTTTTGAGTCTTGGCAAGAAAGCAAATAAGCGTATTTTGCCTGCTTGGTTTTAAGGAGACTGGCCTGCTGGTCAAATCATCTGTTCAGTGATGAGAGTAAACACATGGATAGGAAGACCTGTGTCCTAGATTGGGGTGCTGGCTCTTTAAAATGATAATCTTTGATATACTGAGCAGCAGGCCAATAAAAATATCTCAATGCCATGAATCAGATGAATGCTGCAGTGACCTGAATGTTCTATTAAAATGATATTTATTGATTTTACTGGACGATCAATTTTGCTGGCTAAATGTTCAAAGACAGCATAACAGAACGTGAAGCTCAAGGACTTTAAAGTATATATTTCAACAAAAGCATGATAAACAAAGAGATGAACATCTATAATGGCCCAAAATGGTACAATCAGTAAATCCCTTTGTTGCACATAGTTTTTACCGGACTATCAATGAAATCAACGTTCGTATAAATGAGCAGTTGCTAAAAATAAAATTTCTGAGCACATCATCATCCCCTTCAGCTCCTTCTTACTTTGAATACATACGTAGCCCCTCCACCGCCTCCTCCCCCTCCTTTCACTTGTGTTTTGTTCACCATTGGGCCGCTCTGTTCCAGGCATATCTTATTCAGCATGCCGTTAGACTGCGGAGAGAGACGCAGAGAGAGAAACATGTCAGTTTGCCACAGAATTGCCTTCGTGGATGTCGGCCGCGTATGAAAAGGCTGAGCGGTTGCCAGACCGCAGCTGTTGTGAGTCTGAGGATTATAATGGTGTGCAAATACCAAGCAGAAATATTCACATGCACACAGGAACTGAAAAGCACCGATGCTCCCCTCGCAAGACTGTTTGAAAGTGACTCACATGTTTACTAAGTCCATGCTGACTGTATAAAAATAATCTTGTGACTCAGTTGATAATGGTGCCGGCTCTAGGGTTGTTATACAAAAATAATCACGCGATACCAGTGTATTTATCATAATATTTTTTAATATTTTTGCTTGTGGTTTGTCATATTTGCTTTTAAGTATGATTCGTTCTTCTTCTTTCAACTGCTCCCTCTAGGGCTCGCCACAGCATATCTCATCATACCCTCAGCATCCTCCTCTGTCACACCAACCCTTTGCATGTCCTCCTTCACTACATCCACAGGTCTCCCTCTCTTCCTCCTACCTGGCAGCTCCATCTTTAACAGTCTTTGTCCAGTTTATCACATGTCCAAACCAGCCTTGCCTCTTTAACTTTGTCTCCAAACTGCTCACCCTGAGCTCTCCCTTTCATTTATAATCCTTAATTTTCAATCCTGGTCATTTCCAGTTAAAATCTTGGCATCTTCCACTCAGCTCCAAATCAGTCTTTTTGTTAGTGCCAAGATCTCCAGACCATACATCATAGCAGGCCTCACTGTCATTTTGCAAGCCTTTCCCTTCACTCTTGCTCTGATTCTCCTGCAATTTTATTCATGTTTGAAGCTGGCTGAGTAAGTTTGAATAATTAGACATTTCCTCTTAAAGGCGTGTAAAAAACTTTTAAAGAACAGCCCATTAATTATTTGGTGTACAGCCGATTTATCACGTTACCCATTAAAGACAGCCTCTCAGTCAGCGTGGTGTTGTTTCACTCTTTCTCAGTCCCCTTGAAAAAAATGAACCTGGATGTTTTGTTGGCAAATAATGTCAGAGGCAGGGACTTTGCCCCGGCCGAGACCCTGTGAATTGATGCGTCTGCCCGGTGTGCGCTATGATGCTGAACTGCCTGGAGCGAGTCCCACTTTAAGAGTGAGAGGGCATAGGTTTACCTCACTCGCTCTGTGAGTCTCATACAAACTCTCACAGTCACTCATCGCTCTCTCAGCTCCCTCCGTCTGTCTCAGGCAACACTCTTGAAGGCTGTCTGAAACGGAGGAAGGGGCGGGACTTTTGTGATTGTGACTGACAAGTAGACGGGGTCGAAAGGAGTGCATTCAAATGTTCTTGGGAAAGTCTTCCTCGCTATTCCTTCCCTCTCAGCCATTTCTGCCTGTGCAGCTTCTCACTTTAAGTTAACTTTGTGTTTTAGAGAGAATAAGAACAGAAGGCTGGAGGTGTGTGTGTGTGTGTGTGTGTGTGTGTGGCACAGCAAGAAAAAGACATAGTGAATAATTCTAAAGACGAGGGACATATCATCATTTCCGTCACATAAGGGAAAGCCAGGTGTGAGAAAACACTGTTCTGCAGCACAAATCACTTCCTGCACGACCCTTTGGAGAGAGCTGCTGCCTCTCGCTGTCAGAACTGGGGGAAAATAAGAGAAACCTTAAATGACTTCAGTTTCACTTTGGAACAGCCAAGTCTCTCTCAGTGCTGTCTGTACAGAGCACTTCAAGGAGCACTGTGTTAAAAACTAATAACTGCATGACAGTGGTGAGGACCCGCGGTTGCAAGGCTAGACAGGCTGCCTCGAGAGAGCAAAGCCACAAAACTCAAACAGGCACTTGGGCAGCGTCATGTCCAGCTAGTGTAAACTATCTGAGATACACGAGGTTCTCTTGCAACCCTGTTTCCAAGTTGCTTAATGCTAAAAAAAAAAAGAAAAGACTTGGTGGAAAATCTCACATTTAAAAAGATTATTAAGTAACATTATTGGGTAAAGCCTGTGGGGGAAAATACTAACAGTAAAAATAATGAAGAATATTTTTTAGTGACTTCTTCATTTAGGGTGAAATTTGGAAAAAGCTCTGCAGGCAAAGCTGAAACCCAGTACTGGCACCACTGTACAGTCAAAATCACTCTGTAGGGAATCATCAATGCTGCGTTCTGCAGGCTAAAAGACGTTAGGGACCATCCACCTTGTTGTTTGCTCATAGTTCAAAAGCACCAACCCTTGGTCATATCAGACAGGGCGGCAAATTTATGCACGCTGCATGGGACAACTTAAACATCTTTGAAAGCTTCATTAATCAATGCTGAACAAAATATGACAGTTTTGGAGCAACGTATGCTGTAATACTTTTAAGGGAAGGCCTGATTTAATTCAACAACTACCAGAAAAAAGACACGTGTGAACTATTTTAGGTTTTATGGATTTGAGATTCACTTTTGACACTGTCGACCATGACTTGCTGACTCTAGACACTGTGCAGGAGTCGTTTGTCTCTTAACTGTTTAAATCTTGTATTAAACAGCTGAATTTCTCAGTTAATGTCGGAAAATACTGTCAAGGGGAGACAGATAGGATGCTGATGTGCATTTTGAATGTAGTGTATCATCAATCTTTAGAAAGTCATTTATTTTAGGAGTTTTTGTGACACGCTGGTTTTAAATGTGCTCTATAAATAAAGATTTGGGATCCTGACCTGCTGAATGGTTAAAATCCCATATCAATTAAGAATAGGAAGAAAAGCTACAAGACATTGTTACATGAAAAATAATGCAACACAGTAGCAAACCTTACCCTTTCCAAACTTTTAGAAGGCATGTTGCTTCCAATTAATCCAAAATGAGGGCATATTGAAAAAGAAAAACTGCGTAACATCACATTATTTCCTCCACTACTTTGGAAATGTGTATGCATGTCAAACACACCAGATTATGCAACGTTTTTAAACATTACTGGGTAGATGGATGCATCTGAGTCTGGCTCAAGTGAGCCTGAGAGACACGGCGGGGCCATCACTGCAAACTTGGAGCAGAAAGTCGAACAGTTTTTGGAGGCCATGAATTGTCTGGGTTTCCAAAGTCAGACCTCAGCGCACTTGAGGAAGGCTGCAGGGAGTTAATGATCTTGTTTTTTGGATAATGTGTAATGTGAGAATATGTTAGTCTCACTACGGTGTGGACAGCAATATCATTCGAGCGAATTTAGAATCAACTTCAATCTTCTTACACTGACACAGTTTGGGCAATGCTGGGGATCGTAGAAGGCTGCTGTATGTATTTGTGTGTCCATAAAAAAGAAATGTTGGGACTCCTCATTCATAAAGCTGATTCATTGCAGCATTTACAGCTATTTTACTCTCATTTTTTAAGTTTATCTTGCTTTTATGACACGCTGTAGACTATAGAGTCCCAGATGCAACAGTATTCCTATTTACTGCGCGATAGCTGACTTACGAAACTGCCGTGAATTATTGTAAAGACGACTCACATTGGGGCAGGCATCCTCTCCTCGTTGTCCTACGAGGATGTAAAGCAGTTCTCCTTTGTTCAGCAGGAGGTCTCCTGTCATGTAGGCACCGTGTGACCTGCTCGTTGTCAAGACACTTCTCCCGCCAGCGGCGCCATAGACGGTGACCCTGGAGTTTAATGAACATAAATGAATAACACAAAAAGTCATTAACAGGAAAACGACTCTAACGAGACAAGAAAGTGGTTTTTTTTATTATTTCTGTTTGTGTGAAACAAGAGGCATGAAAAATATTGTGAGGCTGAGTCCTCGTGCATTCCTCCTGCGAGTTGGTGAGTGCACAACAAGTAACAGCCAAAATTCATTGGGATACACTAAAACACACCCACTCTGGGTGTTTTTAATAAAAAACATTTGACCTACTGTGGCACATTACACTGAGGGAAAAACCATACAGAACCCAGACTGCACGGGACACACAAACACACACCTATGTATCGGAGAACGCTCATTTCAAATGCTCCAGTTTTCTTGCCAGACAAATAAAAAACAACTTGATTGGTTTTTGGGAGCACCGCGATATTTTTCTTCCCTGGTGGTCGAGCTTGATCGGGAGACAGAACATTGCCCAGTGCTCAGTAGCAGCTACCTCAGCTGTTTGCCTAATGACTTGTGGGAGATGCAGAGCGCATATTCATCTCTGTGGCCGTCTGTCAGCTTCATTTAAGCACTTTGGAAGCTGGGCCAGGCTGCATCAAGAACAATTGTACAGTTTTGAGGAGACAGAAGGTGCTTTCTAAAACTCTGGACATGTGTTCAGGCCGTCCGGTCGGTGCTGTTAGTCAGGTATTTTAAGACATGGAGGTTTTGGCTGAGCTTAGCAGTGTGTGTGCGTTTGCTTTTGTGCTGATGTGGGAGGCTTGCAGCTTTCAGAGAAATTTTTGTTCCAAGTCAAATCTAAGTTAAACGGCTCATGTTGTCATGAGAGCCCACAGGAGGGATATTGATCCCTGGAAAAAAAAAAGGCTTTGGATATTGCAGCATTAATCTCGGAGCAGTGTGTGGCAAGGGGTCAAGGTGCTAAAGCTGATTGCTGAGCTATTTTGAAGGCTTAAAGGCTACCAACGAAGAAGCGGAGGTGGGTGTTTTTGGATTTTAGAGTCAGGTGTAAAGTGAATCACGCCATTTAGCTGCCATTACTCCAGCCTCTGCTCCTTCCTGCAAGAATCTGATAGCAATATTTCACTGCTTGCTCTGCTGCACTGAGGAGCAGAGGTGGGCGTGAGGAAGAGCCGGCATTGGAAAAATGTGAATTGCATAGAGTGCTGATGTCTAAGAAAGATAGGTTAAGTGTGTACTGTATACAGAATGTGTTGAGCTCTCAGAAGCACACATACCTAATGACTTCACAGTGAGACCCTTCAGAAAAAGATAAAATTATTCCAGAGTGGGTGTTGAGTGGAAATTCAGTGTTCAAATGGCTAGCTCTGATGTTTGTGTGCTCTGAGGCTTTATAGGCTGGCAACTGTCCTACCTGTAGGAGCCGGTTTCTGGGACCCGCCACATTTGAATGCCTTTGAATGGCCCCCGGGTTCCAACTGTCACGTTGACATTGCTGTTCCTGTAGGAGTTTAGGCACTGAGTGGGAGTTGGACCTTCAGGGCCCACAGCCCCACAGGTATGAAAAATCCATTTTTTGGCTGCACATGAAGAAAAGGGAATTAAAGGAAAACATTTAGTACTTTGCAGAGCTTAGCAGTAGAGGCACATACTCTGTGTTCAGTCAGGCATGCAGCTAAGCAAAGTTAAAGATGATGAAGAGGCTGAAATTACAGTTCTATTTGTCTAACATTCATTCCACTTCAACATTCCTCACTGCTCCACTTTCACTTCAATAAATCCAAATATAAAGATATGTAAATTATTGGAGCTTCTTATATGAGATGCTACTATCGTCACATTCGCAACAGCAGCAGGGGGTTTGGTTGACGGGATCACAGGTGACAAACATTTCTCCTCATTTTCCATGTAATCCCATGTGTCTGCGCTAATTGGCGATCTTCTCACTGTAATTAGCATGAGATTAGTCTTGTCAGATGGACAGAGAAGGACTTAACGCTGCAGGACTAAATCCTTACTTAAGGCTTGTGAACACAGAGCGGTGAGGTAGACACCGGGGAACCTTTCTCTCTCTCCCTGAGACTACTTCTAATTCATTTCACAGCAGGGTTGATTATTGAAAATGTGACACTGGCTAAAGTGAAAGTCATTTCTAAGGAAGGATGAGTTGAATGTTGGCTTTCATAACCTCAAAATGGATGCTCATTGTGAATGTAATTAGGCTTGGGGGATATTACGTATACAGAAAGAGCGCTTTGAAGTCATTTATCATCTTGTGCTGGACACAAAGGCCACCAGAGGGCAGTCTCTACAGGTAGAAGATTAAATTGAGCTCAGTGAGCTGTGAAACAAACCAAATGCAAAGTTTTTCCCCTTAATAGAGCTGTGTGGAATATTTGGCTCTCGCCATTTGAAACTCTTTGTATTGGATACCCACAGTTTTTCCAGTGTCTGCTGAAGGAACCACGAGGAACCAGTGGGCTACACATAGACTGTACATAAAAGATGGATGCAGCTTCCACGCCTGAAAAGTAAAGGCAGTGCTGAACTGTCTTCAACCTGCATTCTTTTTAAACAGCCAGCGGGAACAATTTCTGTAAAAGTTTTCCACTTGTACACTCATCAGCCACTTTATTAGGTACACCTCTTCAACTATTTGTTAATACAATTATTTAAAATCAGCAAATCACATGGAAGCAGTTCCTTTTATTTTGCATGCAGGCATGGTCAAGATGACACGCTGAAGTTCAAATCAGGCGTCAGAATGAGGAAAAAAGGTGATTTAAGTGACTTTGCTGAGGATTTTGAAAACTGCTGATCCACTGGGATGTTCCCATGAAACCATCTCTGGAGTTTATAGAGAATGGTCTGAAAAAGAGGAGCAGATGTCTGGGCGCAAATGCCTTGCAGATTTCAGGGGTAAGAAGAGAACGGCCAAACTGCTTCAAACTAGGAAGGCAACAGTAACTCAAATGACCCCTAGTTAATAACAAATTCAATTCAATTCAATTTTATTTATATAGCGCCAAATCACAACAAAAGTCGCCTCAAGGCACTTCATAGATACAGAGAAAAACCCAACAATCATATGACCCCCTATGAGCAGCACTTTGGCGACAGTGGGAAGGAAAAACTCCCTTTTAACAGGAAGAAACCTCTGGCAGAACCAGGCTCAGGGAGGGGCGGGGCCATCTGCTGCGACTGGTTGGGGTGAGAGAAGGATGAGGAAGAGCATTCTGGTGTGAAGCAAATGGGCTATAGCAGCAAAAGACCACTTCTGTAAGCCAAGAATCTGAAACTAAGACTACAATTTGCACCTAAGCTTTGACAAGCTTGAACATCAAAATTTAAAAAGATGGTGAAGTCAAAAACATTCACCTTTCAAAGCCAGAGGTGGAGGGCTATATCCATTTTTAATAAATAGTCTATAGTTGGACATTGATACATTTACAATACATAAAACAAACTACTAACTCTGATGCCAGATAGTGACAGTAATGGTTAAGGCATTTAATCTCTCACAGCAGTAGATAATAACTTCTACTGCCACAAGGTCAGCTCTTTAAATAAAACTAAAACACAGATAGTGTCATATACCAAAAACCTAGAAGAAAGGAAGGTATGAAAACATGAATACCACCCAAGCCTAATTGGAATGCTGCTTATACTTGTCTATGAACGGTCTAAAAACAGGTAACAGTAGCACATTTATTAAATATCAAGAGGATAAACAGGAAAGAGAAGACACGTTTCAGAAGTGTGACTTAAAGCCACGATGCTCTCACTGTAACACCTTCTGCTGTTCAAGTTCCCTGCTGTGTACTACCTATTGCAGATGAAGCCCTAGAATTGACATCCCAATATTTACCAGCATCTCTCTCTAAACTCCAGTCTCTCTGACTGAGCAGAAACTGCAGGAAGCTGTTGTTATGAGCGACTGTGTACCTGTTTGTCTGTGAACAAGCAATGTGTGAGTATAAAGTGTTACAGTAAGAAACAGAGTTCTTCCAGACATGATAATTTGACTTCGTCTTTAAAACATTAATCCAGATGACCTCTTTTTGCCCCTGCCACTTCAAACGGAGGCTATTTTTACTGATGAAACCTTGCCTAGACTGCATGGTGAGCATCGCATTAGTCAGCCTAGTTCTCATGAGTGGTTCGGTCCAAGGCCAACGTCCAAGCTTTGCTCTGTCTCACCACAAACATCTCTTTCGAGTTTAGCAAAGTGTTGTCAGCAGAGACTATTTCAAGGAGGCCACCGCTTTCAAAAGCACTTTGAAACATCACTTCGGTAAGAGAGCGATTTGGAGTTTAGCCCAGTCTTAGCAAATGCACTCCTACTGTAAAAAACACTTGTAGTGTGACTGCAGTTTTGCCTGACTCCAGTACGAAGTAAATTGACCCATCAGGCCAGTATTTTCAACACTGTTGGAAAACAGTTAAGACTACTGGGAATAAATCTGTCACTGGAGCGGAACAGCCCCAAACCCTATCTTTAGATGTAAATCTTAATATACTTAACAGGTCACTTTGAGATGTTTTGGAAGGACATGCTCAAAGAAAAAAAAAAGGGTGAAAGTTAGATGGCCTGATTTGTTATTTTTTTCTAATTTGGAGAAATAAGCTGTTGGCTCATTGCTCACTTACAGTCAAATTTCCAAAGCCTCATTAGAAGAACACCAACTCAACCAAGGCTTTGGATGCAGAATTGGTTTATGCGCTGCACTGGCGGCTAACTGACGAGAGATGCTGGAATGCGCGCTGGAGTGATCCTCTTGTTAACAGCCATGTCTCCCTTCACATCCCCTTGTTGTGGGAAGTCTGTGACATGAGTGCGAGAGAGGCACGTCCCAGTTCATGCAGCATGTCCCAGTTTATGCTGTGTTACAGCGGTCGAAGGTTGCCAGCTAATGAGCCAGGCGAGGGAAGAGACGCGGCAACATTTAAAAGTCTGTGAGCACGAACCAGCAGCAAACGCGGGCAAACTTCTTGAAAAGCTGCATAGAAACGAGAAAGATCAGTGAAAGGAATGCTGGGAATTTCACTTTATGCATTCCTTTGTTTATGTTCATGCATTTACATTTTGGTTCAGTTGCTGATTTGGGGGAAGCCCTTCAGATTTAAGATCCTTGTTATAGAAAACGAACTTTTCACACGATCACTGCTGGTACTGAACGCAGATTCCTCTCTTGTTTGTATTCTCTCTCCAGTCTCCCTTGGGTGCAGCTGGTTTCACACTTCAACCCAGCTGATTGATCTTGTTGGTCCATCAACATGAATTCAGACGACCACATGTGCACATGGATTATACACCCAAACGCACTGCACAACTGGCCTAATGAGCCATTCACTAAACAAACAAAACAAGATGATAGCCTTCTCCAGTAAGTGGTGTACAAACTCTTCAGCCCCCTTGACTTACAAGACACACACACACACACACACACACATACACACATACACATCCCTAGGGAGAGTCTGGCTCTGCCTGACTATTACATGAATCTCGTTTTCTGTGAACTTTGCCACTCATGCTATGCCATCATCATAACAAACAGTGGCCTCCATCAAAGAAAGGGGCAAAGCTGCACACTTTCATCAGCGAGAAATTGTTCCAGACAAGTCGCATCAGAGGGGTAGAGAGAAACAGAGAGACCCAGCGTCTCTGATTGGGTTGCACCACTGACAGTAATTCCAACAGTTTTTATCCCCTCTGAACATTTTTCAAAACAACACAAACAACCTTAGGCGGTCCTGGGATATTTCACAGGGTGTTTCAGTACATACACAAAAGATTCCAGCTCCAGGAAGCTCTCACTATCACTGGGAGACTTTCTGTGAGCATGCTTTCAAAGGCATAAATGCTCTAATTCTAGTATTTTTAACTTTAACTTCAGCCATAATTGGCTTAGTAGGGTTCAGATCTGCTTTTTGTCCAAATGGAGAAAGGCCTTGTTCAGACCGACCGACCTTATTCTGGCTTCATTCAGACTCGCAGGTATGCTGTGAGAAAGAAAAAAAAAGCAGCCCTTTCATTTATTTGAATGGACCCAGGCGGTCGACGCAGAGTGGATGGCAACGCACGAACAGGACTGCATGTTAGAAAAGTTGAATATGGGTTAAGCTTTTGCTGCAAAGTAACATAACATCAACGGACAAGGTTGAAAAGTCCACGTTCACCAACAAAAAAGCATATTTTAGCTGTTTATGGTGGCGTTTGTCGAGAAGGAAACACTTTTCCTGCATTACCCACCCACTGAGCGGAACAGCGGTGCAATGACAGAAGAATGAACCTAACATGGCTTTGAGAGGGGAGAAAGCACTTTCTGTTTTTGCCCCGCGACCAATCATGGTGATTAAGTACAAACTCAACATAGTGAGGGCCCAGTGGCTCAAACCCAGGACCAATAAGCTTTAAGACAACAGTGCTGACCACCAGCCTGTCTGGTGTTCACTCGATCTTCATGTATCCTTCATGTATCCTTTACTCAAGCCGGGCTTCCTGGATCACATTCTAAAATGCTGCCGCCTGTTGTTTTTGTGCAGTTCTGTGTCAGGTCTGAGCACCAGCCTGAAAACAAGGATCTGCTTATTCCAGGGAAAACACATTAACTCGGCTATCTCAAAGCTGATATTTTTGTTTTTCTTTGGGGTTCACAACAAAAAATTATTCCAGTTTTGTTATCAGTCCTCTAAAGTCAATGTTGGTCTAGCTTCATTTCCACTTCATTGCCGCGACAGCTACAATAAATTATGAGTAAACTATTAAATTTTTTTTGCAAGAGCCAAATTAATCCAGCCCTGAATAGAAAAAATAAATAAAAAAAACAATTGGGTCTGATTGTGAGCCTAATAGGCCATTTTTGGAACAGAACAGACTCCGATCCCTTATTTCAGTTTTCTATTCAAAAGAAAGCTTTATCATGCTATTAAATGGCATTTTCTCCAGTACCTCCAGAAAAGTCCAGGCCAACAACTTTTGAAGCTACAGGAATCGTCACAGACACACTGTAAGCAAAACGCAAGTACAAAGACTCTCCTCTCTTAGCATGTATCGTCCTTATCCAGTGACAGTTGTCCTCTCTGGGCCAACAATTAGAAAGATGGATCAAGGCTGGCAAGCTATGAACAGGATCTGAATGCTAAGCACAGAGCTTATGAAGCAAACGAGTCCAGTTAATTACAAGAGCCTGTTTTGCGTACTTATCAGTCTCAGATCTGTCTTAGTAACTAACCCCACCCTGCCAAAATATTATCAACTAGTTAAGTGATTGCTGCAGGCTGGTGCTGATAAACAAGTAACCAATGAAGACTCCTTCTCCTCTGTGCAGCTAATTAGTGAGCACAAACGGGCCAAAACTCCTTTCTGCATGAATCATTCAGGGACCAACAGCTGCTGTCAGTTACTCTCAAGAACCAATCGGATTGTCTTTGATTTAACGCCAGTTTTTTTTGGGTTTTTTTTATCTACTACACAACTTGTTCTTGTTGTCTGCCAATGTGTGAATGAAAGTCGGACACCTAGCTATAGAAAGGTACTGTGTTCAAAGAAGCTAATGCTTGTACACATGTATTGCAGCAGTGCATATTGTAAATTTGTTTTATCATCTAAAAAAACCAATCTTTATCAAGCCAAACACCCACACACACACTCTCATAGAGCACATGGTCACAAAATAGGCCTGGAGCTCATTTTGAAGTTAGCGATATATTTCTTTCTCATCGGACGAGGTAATCAGAGGAAGAAAGTGAAGCAAACTAATATAAGTTGACTTATTCAACCCTCATCCCCCAAAAGCAGCTGATGAGTCAGCAGTGAGTTGCGGGTGGCATACAGCACGGTGGTGGTGGGAAATAAGTGTCTGTTGCCAAGATAGAGAGGAATCAACGGGGACCAGGGGAAAGAACAAGAAGACAGAGAAGAGTGAAGGTGAAGTCAGGGTGAAGGGGGGAAAGGGATCAGAAGGAAGAAGTGGGACAACACACGGAGATAAGAGTGAGCTCTGACAGAGAGACCGGGCGGCTGGGTGAGAAGGCAATAATGTGAACTAACAGAGACTCAATAACGGCTTTTCCGTGGTGAAAATGGGAAGCAAATCTGGAAATAAACGGGGACAAAATGTCCAGGGAGCAGATATGGCGGGAGAGTGAAGGGAGAAATGAAGGAGAGAGTGAGAGGAGACAAGAGACGTTGATGTTCGGTGGGGTTAATCATTGAGCGTGTCGGAGGAAGAGGAGAGCCGTGTTGGAGTGACAGGTCTGCTGAGCTAAAACCCTCATCAGGCTTGCCGTCCTGCCCTGGAGACGTCAAAGCATCAGCTCCAGAAGGGGCGAAGAGAGACGCCCCACGAATGCTAACCGCTCAAGGCTGTCGTTGAAATGGCCGACATATAACCGAAGTTCAGCTTCTTTCCCCTGAGTTAATATCTATGATAATCACAAGGGCGAGAGCAGTGTGATCTCAAAGTCCCATCTTTCTCAGAGGAGATTTACTTCTGCTGCCATTTTTATTGTAACCATGCCGAGTATTACCTGTGTAAGCACATTAAAATGGCCTTTTTGTTGCTGCCTGTGCAACAAACACTCTCATTTGTATAACGCTCCACTGAAATGCCATTTTTCTTGCTTAGCATTAAAGATCAACTTGATAGACTGAGTTGCTCTTGTTTGCTGACCAACCCATGCCCTCCAGTCTGCAAACATTAACAAATAATGTTAGCTGGTCAGCACTTATGTATGCAACCGTCCCTGTTTGACCCTTCAGAGATAAACAGCCTGCTCTGTGTTCACGACTGCAGAGAGACTCACATCACAGATCAGATAAGCTGCATGAAAAGTGCACAAATGAGCTCATTAGATCCTCTACACACCAATTTTTACTCAACGCTGGGTCACTTTGGGCTAAGTGTTCTTGCATCCGATCACCAGCGAAACTTTATATGTAAAAATATTTACAGCATTTGCACTCTGGGTTGGTGAGCATCAGCGGTTCTGGGCTGAGAGCAAAGTAGTTGCATTGATCAGCTGCTATTCAGTAGATCGAATGCTCTTTGTAAAATAAGCAGCCGTCTGATCAGCTAATCACTGAGTGATGTCACCGAATTACAGAAGCTCTTTTTTAATATATAGCACAATGCAACGGTCTGAAACTTAATAAAAAAGCTTTTCCCGTGGTATGTTTTTAATTAGACCTACAGTATGGTCAAATTAAGTGTAAAAAAAGATATGAAAACAGAACAATGCCGGCCAACTGCTGCGTTTTCTGTATCTTAGCACAGAAAACCCATAAAACAGATAAGATTAATTATTTTCCTTTTACGAGCTTAGAAAGTGTTGCAGTGTGGTTAGAATGTAACAGCTTTTCCCCCAAACTACAACTAAGAAAAAAGTTGTATAACCAATCCACATCTATAACAAGTACACATGCTTGCTCATATACGGTTTTGACAGTTATGACAAATTAAATGTTTCTGCTTTTGCAGTGCTGTGTAAAAGTCTTGAGCCACACATCATTTCCTTATATTCTCCTTCTAGCGAGACAGTTTTTTAAAGTGGCCTCAAGCAGTAATTCCTGAAACTTTCTGAAGGTTTTTCAGTCCATTGCTTGTACCTGAATGTTTTCACAGAAAGGCTTTTTCTTTGAGGTGAAGGGTTAGGCCATGTTGACCTGTGAATCATTCAAGCATAAAAAGAGGCCTGTGTATTTTTAGGCACTTTGTTACCAGCAGCCTCTCCAAAAATCATTTTTTTCATCTGTGAAAAATGCCTAAAATCATATGTTTGTACCAACAAGGTGATAACTAAAGAGCTATTAGCTAAAAACATGACAAACAGCAGATGAACAGAATCTGAAAGTCGTGTTCTTATGAAACAGGTTAATAAAACCTAGCAAGACCTGACATGGGACCACAGTGATGCATCTGGCCCTTCACTTGATCCATCCACTGCTCACTGAAGCCTCATCAGAATTGGTCTCAGTGGAAATGTGGCTAAGAACTGGGCTGAAAATCAGTTGCAAAGGGTCTTCTGGAGTGATGAATCCAAATGTAAAATTTGGGTTGTAATCACCATTAATATGTACAACAAGTTTGAGTGCCTAAGGCCAATTGTAAAGCTACTCAGTCATCCATGAAGACTATTTAAAGAAATAAGAAGAAAAGCTAAGAGCCTAAGAGCTCAGGCTGTACTGAAGAATAAAGCTGGCCACACTAAATATTAACTTTCCAGCTTGTTAGCTTGTTAACAAAGTGGTGTACATGTGAGAAGTGGAATGAAAATCATACATGACTCCAAACATTTTTTACAAATAAATAACTGCAAAGTGGGGTGTGCGTAATTATTCAGCCCCCTGAGTCAACACTTTGTAGAACCACCTTTTGCTGCAATTACAGCTGCCAGTCTTTTAGGGTCTGTCTCTACCAGCTTTGCACATCTAGAGACTGAAATTCTTGCCCATTTTTCTTTGCAAAACAACTCCAGCTCAGTCAGATTAGATGGACAGTGTTTGTGAACAGCAGTTTTCAGATCTTGCCACAGATTCTCGATTGGATTTAGATCTGGACTTTGACTGGGCCATTCTAACACATGGATATGTTTTGTTTTAAACCATTCCAGTGTTGCCCTGGCTTTATGTTTAGGGTCGTTGTCCTGCTGGAAGGTGAACCTCTGCCCCAGTCTCAAGTCTTTTGCAGACTGCAAGAGGTTTTCTTCCAAGATTGCTCTGTATTTGGCTCCATCCATCTTCCCATCAACTCTGACCAGCTTCCCTGTCCCTGCTGAAGAGAAGCACCCCCAGAGCATGATGCTGCCACCACCATATTTGACAGTGGGGATGGTGTGTTCAGAGTGATGTGCAGTGTTAGTTTTCCGCCACACATAGCGTTTTGCATTTTGGCAAAAGTTCCATTTTGGTCTCATCTGACCAGAGCAGCTTCTTCCACGTTTGCTGTGTCCCCCACATGGCTTCGGCAAACTGCAAACGGGACTTCTTATGGTTTTCTGTTAACAATGCCTTTCTTCTTTCCACTCTTCCATAAAGGCCAACTTTGTGCAGTGCACGACTAATAGTTGTCCTGTGGACAGATTCCCCCACCTGAGCTGTAGATCTCTGCAGCTCGTCCAGAGTCACCATGGGCCTCTTGGCTGCATTTCTGATCAGCGCTCTCCTTGTTCGGCCTGTGAGTTTAGGTGGACGGCCTTGTCTTGGTAGGTTTACAGTTGTGCCATACTCCTTCCATTTCTGAATGATCGCTTGAACAGTGCTCCGTGGGATGTTCAAAGCTTGGGAAATCTTTTTGTAGCCTAAGCCTGCTTTAAATTTCTCAGTAACTTTATCCCTGACCTGTCTGGTGTGTTCTTTGGACTTCATGGTGTTGTTGCTCCCAATATTCTCTTAGACAACCTCTGAGGCCGTCACAGAGCAGCAGCATTTGTACTGACATTAGATTACACACAGGTGCACTCTGTTTAGTCATTAGCACTCATCAGGCAATGTCTATGCACAACTGACTGCACTCAGACCAAAGGGGGCTGAATAATTACGCACACCCCACTTTGCAGTTATTTATTTGTAAAAAATGTTTGGAATCATGTATGATTTTCGTTCCACTTCTCACGTGTACACCACTTTGTGTTGGTCTTTCACGTGGAATTCCAATAAAATTGATTCATGTTTGTAGCTGTAATGTGACAAAATGTGGGAAAGTTCAAGGGGGCCGAATACTTTTGCAAGCAACTGTATACTGTATTAATGTTTGCACACATTTCAATCACTTATTTCCTGTTTTTCTAACAATACAGAAATAAACGAGAGGTGGAACAAGGCTTTTG
Organism: Neolamprologus brichardi; assembly: GCF_056152115.1. NCBI lineage: Eukaryota > Metazoa > Chordata > Actinopteri > Cichliformes > Cichlidae > Neolamprologus > Neolamprologus brichardi. The sequence continues at coordinate 6,133,407 of NC_142122.1, forward strand.
TAAAATAATAAACAATAAAGGTTACTCTTTTTTCACCTCTGTGTTATTTGCTTCAAAACTGCTTTTCTTGAGAATCTATATAAAGAAATTATCATCGTGATTAAGGCTAGTGGAAAGTTTTCTAAATACAGCGCTCCACTTTTAAATCTGAAACATTCTTCCACAAACTTAAAGACATCTAATTTAAATGTATTTACATGAATAAAAAGAGCATGATCGTAGTTTGCTTTCCTTTCACCACAGTTTCTCCAGCAATAATAATTTTAAATGCTCTTATAATTAGAAGTAATTTCCAGGGTCAAAAAAGTATGTCACACTTATTATCCAAGCAAATTTCTGCCCACAGTGTGTTAGTGTGAGTTGTCTAACCGGTTTCAAATACAAGATGAGTCTATATACACTACAAAATTGATTTGCTGGCTTTAACTGCATATGAATGCCATAACAGCCTTTTATGCCTCATGGGAGAGAAAACAAGATATAGATGAATCCAATTACAGTCCTAGAGTGAGAGAATGCAGCTCATACCAATCGTGTTTGGACTGGAAAAACAGCTCACATGTATTTAAAATTCGTATGAAGTGTTTTGTATTCTCGCTTGGTAGAAATAATTTCAGAATACAAAAGGCACCCATTCGAATAGAGGGAACATGTTCTTCACAAACAATTTTCCATCCTGTGTTTCAGTCAAACTGCCTGATAACTTTCAGCAGAAAAACCTCAACGACTTCAGCGTGTCTCAAAGTACTTCAAAGCTTCTAGCTGAAGAAATGTGTTTCAGAACAGGTATGATATGAAAGTAACTCCGAGTTATGACTTTAAATATAGAAATTGAATCTCTTGCTTGTCTTTAACCTTTTGAAGCACAGAAGTGAGAGAGTGTGAGGTGGAAAATGTCAAGCCTGTGTAACCGACTCCATTGACATTCTCAGGAGACAAATTGGCGGATTTTACACTTCAAAACTGCCCGTCCTGCTCCATTTAATGCCAAAGGAGAGCTCTGCAGCACTCGCTCCAATGTGGACGTGGGACACACCAGTAGGGGGCACACTTACTTTGTTGCAGTCCATGCCTTGTGGCAGGCTTAGCACGTGTGGGGTAAGAGGGAATCAGTATTACATGCGAGAAGCAGGGGTCTGTGTGAGTTTGATGTAGAAGGAAAAAGAAGAGAAGTGAAGAAAAAGAGACAAAAGGAGATGGAGACAGCTCTCCTGTACAATGAAACCGCATCTGAGCTGACCATTGCTCACTTTCAGCTGAATGGTAGCAATCAAACTTGCACTTACAGTAATCTGTGGTGGGGAAGATCATCGGTGGGCTCCTAATGGAAGGGGGCGGAGTCCTGATAGTTGGTCTAAACAGCAGCCCGGGTGTGGTTACCACCGGTGGAAACTCGCCATTGGCTGAAATAGAACACAATGGATTTATTGAGAAGGCTCTGTGTTGTCACACTTCATCTGCAGCAACAAAAAATAAATAAAAATCATGTTGCTCTTATACTGAAGAAAAGTAAAAAAGAAAAAAAAAAAGGCACAGTAACTGCAAACCCCTTGCTGGCACAGAAATGCAGACCCACCAGCAGGGGTCATTCTTTCATTTGTACCACCATTGGCCATACAGGAGGAGACGAATGCATAACAAGCGAGCCCCACTCCATCTCTGCCTGCCTCTGTCCTACTGTAGATGGGTAAGCACATTCAGTCTGGGTATTTTGTAGCAATCCATCAAGCCTCTGGCCTCACTGCATTCCCAGGACTGAGATCATAAACCTGTTGGTACCTTGATCTCTTCTGCCTCAAATTCAAACCCAGAATTAAGTCTTGAAGGCAAAACTCCCACAGATAAGGGCTCGAGACAGAGAGCAGGGACTGTTTTTTCTCCCAAAGATGTTAAAGTAAGGTAGAATTTTAACTACTAAAATGACTGGATGTAAACCTTAAAAAAAAAGCATGTACCCCCGTCCCCATTCTCTGGTTTTCAATAGAGGTGGAGCTCCTATTGTTGTTTGACTGAATCCATGTTTTTTGATTAGGTCCATTCACTGCAATCAGTGGTACAAAAGACTGGTGTTAAAGAAATCTGTGTAGGCACCAGGAACAATCGATGTATTGCTGTCAACCGAATGTGACGCAATTCATTTACGTAATGAGAAACAAATAATGTCCAACATATTATTTCAAAAGCCAGCTTCGTTTCAGCTCGTACATGTGTGGCTTGAGCTCCGTTTCCAAGGAGAGGCCATGCTTCTGTTGGCGAGTTCTGCCCAGCATCTCATTTCTTTGATATACCGTTGTGCAGAATAAAGCCCTCAGAGGTTTGTTACTACATGACCCCAGTGGTTTGATGTGAATGCACAGGACTCTTGTACAACTGAGATTATTTTCCAAAAATGTCAGATAAGCTTGAGATATGTTGCTCCGATAATGGTGCCGTCACGCAAATGTACGACAACAAATAAGGGGGCGGGTTCAGATCTCGACAGCCTGCTGTTGTGCTAGCCCTGCTTCTGATATGTCACTTTACAGCAAAGGTGCACACATGCCACACAGAGACGTCAGGCTTCCCACTCGGCTTTAAAACAAAAGAAACTGTTGCAGTTTGAGCTACACGGCCAAACACTGGCAGGTTTATTTTAACACTTTCAATGTGCTCAGTGTAGATACTTGAAGCATGCAAACAATAAATCATAAATGGTGCTCTTCTGTGCATATGACCTGCATATGAAGTTCTATTTTTTGTTTGCATGTCGAACAGAGAGGATGATTACATGGTTACAGGGTCTATTTGCATTTCATACAGCGAGAGAAAAGAGCTTGTAGCTGCAGACTGGCCTGTCTTGCTCACCAGCAGAATGGCACACAGTTTGTTTGTACTGTAGCTGCCTGATAGTCTCTATAGGGCTGCCCTGAATGGCAAACAGCAGCAAAGGATGATTTAGAGGTTCATGAGAATTTCTCTCTCCATCTTTGCTTTTCTGAGCCACGAGTAGTACTGGAGTAAAAGCCTGCAGCTCCATATAACACTGGAAACCCACCGATGAGTCAGTGCTGTTTTCAAGATGCTGGAAAAGACGTGAATAAGAAGCTAAAATCCAACTACAACTTCACTAATTGTGACGAGCCAATAAGCTCCCCACATCGTGTCGTTCGCCTCCACGGTGAAAACAAATCAGGCCTGCTCTCTTCGTTGTCATTATGTCAGTGTCGGGGGACGAAAACAACACTTTTCATCTTTATCTCTGTAATCATTTTACCACAACAACATTCCCTCTTCTCCTCTCTGGCTCCCCTGTCACTTCAGGCTGAAGGCTCACCATTTACGACAATATGGCAGGGGACTCCCTCAACAGCTGAAAGGTTTAGAAAGCTACTATGTGCCAGAGTTGCATCTGGTCAGGAAAAAAAACCTGCTCGCTTTAACTCAGAGCAAACATCTTGACCTTAATGTTCTGCACGCTTGAGCTGCAGCTTCACCTGAGTTCCTCTGGGTAATATGTATCATTAAAAGTTGGGCTTTAAATATACGCCAAAGCTCTGTACTGAATCACATGGCTTTGGTCTTGACTGAAAATGCCTCGCGGTAAAGGAATCTTGTAATTTTTGTCTTCAAAGCTTAAAAACCCTCAACACTGTTTTCTTAAAATCAGCCAGCATAAAAATCAATAGCTCATTCCCTAGCCCTGTAATCCTCAAATTAATATGACTGTCCAACTCTTCGCCGCTTGGGAGCTTTGATACTGATAGAGTTTATGTGCAGATTTGATGGATCACAGCAAGCAAGTCACCGCAATGTGTTTGATTGTGAGGGTAAGAAAAAAGAAAACCTACACACCAGTGAAAGATTCTTAGAAGTGTTGCGGCACACGAACTCAGGAACTTCTTATATTTTCAACAAAGTTGCTAATAAAGCTCACAAGCATTGTTATTCTCAGCATGGTAACATGCTGCTGCAGAACTAAGGAACACACGGAGCTGCCGCACACAGCATTGGTATGCCGCTGGAGCAAGAGAAAGACTCAGCAGGTCCACCACGGAGCAGCATGAACCACAGGGCAAGGCAACAGCCAGCGTGGCTGTCACTGTTCATTAGCAGGGTGCCGTAAGCTACCTGAAGCTCACCAGAGGCCAGCCACAGAGAGAAGGGTGGGAGGGTTCATCTTGTTACCTCCCAAGCTCAAAATATCTCCAGATTGTGATAGCTCTCAGAAGTATCCACACAGACTGATCATGTTGACAGTCAGTTTCTGACGATATGGAGACTAAATCTCCTACACGTTGTCTCAAATGCTGCACAAAAATACAACATTTTTTCCATTTATTTCTCTGTTTACTTGTGCATGCCATATCTAAACCTTCGCTGTGAATGTTGATTGATCCGTTGCTGCAAAAATAAGAGAATAAAGCTGCTGATAAACCCGGACCTGGCCACACATGGAATGAATAAACAACATATTCTCATCCGAGAGTGTCAAACAGTGCCCTTCTGTTATGATTTTCTGCTGCCACAGAGATACGACAAGCAACGGTAATCCGTGTTTGGAAGGTGGAGTGAGTCGCAAGCTATCTGCCAAAAGATTGAAGTTCATGTCTTGTAGCAGAGCTTTTTTTTTTTTTTTTATTATTCCACTGCTTCCTTATTTGCTTCTTACTTTCACTCTCACTTTCTGGTAAGGTTTAGGGTTACTAGATTAAGGAAAAGATCAGGATTTGGGGTACTGTCACAACACGACTTCAAGTAAGCCTCCATATGTAAACGTTGGAAGTGAGATCTACACCACAGCAACACTACTGCTGATCAAATATGGCATATTTGATGTCTAGGGAATGAAAAAGGATTTGAGCTGGCACCACATGGCGTTGCTCTGAATGCATCGGTAGACTGTAGAACGTTAGCACTTGCTGGTACATGCTGTGTCATGTTTATTAACACAGACATGTGCAAGTGATAATTGCTAAAATGAACAAATTTCTGTAGTCCCTTGATACCCAAGTTACACGACGGCTACACAGATACAGCCAATAAAGACATCACTACAAAACTGGTGATTCAGCTTTCAGAACAACAATTTAACTTCATCTTTTGCAGAGGTAAACGTTTGGAGAAGTGCTATTATGCTATTATGACTATTCAGCGAAGTCAAGGACCGGGTAGTGAGGAGGCACACTCTAATGTTTGGGGATCTCTATAGAAGCAGCTGCTTCCTCCTGTTAATGCATCTGAGTGCGTGGGAAAAGAAATTATGGCACATGCCAGAGAGAAAAGGATGAACTTCCTGCGCCGTCTAACCCAATAAACTAATTTATTGATTCTGCTGAGGATAAAATGATAAAAATGACAGTCTGGTCCAACACCTGAAGGGCAATGGATGCATCATCAAGCGCACATGCTTGCCAAACTATACATCACGCAAAAGCCCGTAGAAATGTAGGAAAGAGGCCACGGGTGGCTGATCCTCTGCATAATGTGTTCGCACTATGTTTTCTCACCGAAACACATTACAAGGCTGAGCCCTCCCGTTCAGGAATCCATCATGCTAATCAGTCACTGGGATCACTCCTGGAAATCACATCTTTTGCTGAGCTTCAGCATCTCCCATCAACCAGCCTGATTGATAGGCGATAAAAAGTGACTGTGTCAAGTATAGCAGTAGGTAATAGATACTGGGTCCAGATTAAGAACTTGCCATCTGAGAAGTGAGTGCAACAGGAATGAGTGATCCTTCAGCACTGCCACACCAGTGCCTCTGCTCTGGAGGACATAACACGCAAATTGTTGTGCAAATATCTGCTGGAAAACCTAATCTCTTTAAATAAAGAGTCCGTGATCCAGAAAGCCTGTACGGCACAGGGTGAAGGTGACAAAGCTCCAGCCTGGATCAACAACAATTTCTCAATTATATACACCAGATAAAGCTACGCTATCTGATTGCCTTTCAGAGTAACGGCAGTAGTGTTGAGATTATATCTCAATTTGATGAAAAAATTAATCATCTAACGGTGATACGGCACAGATTCTGTGTGCCATTCACATTTATTTTTTCTTTTACATTTGGATGAAAAGTGCTCCTTAAATAACATGCTTCGGTAGCTCACGCAGTGACTGAATAATTTTCAACATTTTATCTTTCATTGCGTTGTTGTAATTGTATCAAAGTCATAACACTTTTGCATTACTCGTTAATTTCATTTTTGTTTCCAATTCAGTTTAGTTTACAGAGCGGGTTTGCTTGTTTCATTTTGTTATTTTATTATTGTTGAATCAAGCACATTATTGGTCCAGGTAGGACACAAAGTAAATCTCAGGTGTGATCCCAGAACATCAGCTGTTCTCAAAACCTCATCGTCTGATACTGTTCTATTAACGGGGTATAAAGAGAAGGCTGTTTAAGTTTCTTTAGCCTGCCCTACCCTGCAAGCCGCTTTGCAACCCACCTCCACTACAATTCCTCCTTTTAGGCCGTTTCACTAGATCAGTGTCATATCTATTGTCCCTGATGCCTGCGCACTTCAGTGCTGCCTCCAGCTTTCCAGCTGTGCACGGAAGATCCCAGAGGCGAGCCATGCTGCCAAATATAAATTACTGCACATGCTAACATCAATCTCTTGTTGACTTCAGCGGTCCTGAACTAAATGTTTTTTTCCCCACACCTTGTTTGTGGCTTTTCAGTGGCTATAGCAATCATGTGTGATGCCACAAAAAGCTTTAAATTGGCCAGTGTTATAATCCACCAGCTATCACGAGATATCAAATTAAACCCGGGGAAAACAAACAACTGTCTGCCTGAGGGTGCCACTCGTGCCCTTGTCATTTTTGTTGTTGTTGTTTTGCCCAGGGTGAAGGCACTGTTATATTTAAAGAAAGTTCACATCATCAGAGCTATATTCAGGCAAAGGATGCTCTCACACATTACTATTCAAGTCACAGTTCAAACTGGTTCCTTCTGATAGGCACAGATGGAAGGAGACACTGAACTCCTAACCTTTCATTCTCATTCTTACATGGTTGTCATCTCACTCGTGTTTTTATACTGATAAACCATCTCAATTATGACACAAAAATATCTGGAAAGGTGACGGAAAGCTTGACCTTTATAAGCGAGCAGTGTGACATTGGAACATAAGCCCTCGTGAATCAGCAAGCACCAGTTCTGACATTTCAAGACACGTACGAGGTTCTCAAAGAAAGTGATTTAAGGAATTTACTATTACATATCATTTCCATAGAGATCTGTCAGTCTGTCTAAAGGGAAAGCAGCAGTACATTTAACGGAGAGAGCAACAGAGCAGGAATCTTTACTGAGAAGTCCAAAATAGGTCTCACGAAAAGTCTTATGCAAGCATATAGCTTGCCATATTATGGGTAGGAATGAATAAATAATAAAAAAGTAAATCCTTGAAGAATTCTTCCAAAGGTTTAAACTGATGCTCACTTAAATCTCCTCTCTGTGAAACATGAACACGAGGCTGACCTGTATTGATTATTAATTGAATTGGCTTGGTTAACTTCAACTGTTTACTTAAGTTTCGCTGAAGTAGAGATTCTTTTTAAACTTTTTATCCTCCCCAGTTTTTCCTCTTTGTACATGTCACGGCCAATCAATCAAGCAATCAGTCAAACTATTTCTATAATCCAGCCACAGCCTTATACGTAATTACAAAAAAAAAGGAAGGAGTAATGCTTTTTAAAAACACTCACATGCCAAGAAGCAGTCCATGCTGAAAGAGACGTTGTCCACAGAAATGGCAGAACCGGGTCCAGGTCCATTTTCAGTGCTGAAATAGAGAAAGAACCTGTGGAGAGGCAGAGGAGTTTTAACATCTCACAACCTGTGAATAGTGAGACAGCTTCTGTCTGAAATAATGAGAGAGATAATTTATTGTGCTTTAAGAAGCACTCCCACTGAGAATTGGCCTTTGAGAGTGTGCATTGTGTGTCACAAGGTTTGCTATTTAACAGACGAAAAAAAGGACAGTTTGACTTTTCCGAAGATTAAACTCATTGTCATGGTTATAGTTAAACATATATAAGAGAAGCGCTTTAATCGCAAACCTTCAAAGTGACACTTTTTCAAAGCTTTTGTTTTTCCAGATGTTAGGAGAAAAAACTGATCTCACATCTGTATGGTAAAAAGAAGACGTTGGATCAAAGCCTGTATGTAACCACCATGATGTCACCCACTGACTCGGAAACTGTTGTTTGTTGGAGTCAGAATCTACCATATTTTGATGAAATGATGGAGCGCTAATGTATGAGCTAAACTGAGCAAGCTTGAACCTCATACCCTCTTATTATCCTAACAGATCACTTCGCTCTCAGACTGAAGACTTATACTTCCAAGAGTTTTCAAAAGTAGAATGGGACGCTGAGTCTTCAGTCCGTAGGCCCTCTACTACAAAACCAGCTCCCAGTTTAGATTTTGAAGACAGACACTGACTCTACTTTAAAGTTGGATTAAAACTTAAAATGTATAATTACGCCTGGATCAGGTGACCTTGAGTCACCCCTTAGTTGTGATACAATAGGCTTAGGCTGTTGCTGAGCTTCCCATGATGCACTGAGTGATTCTTCTTTGCTCGTCTCTTTTCCCTGTGTTTATAAACACATACTTCTGCATTAATCATTACCAGTTATTGCATTCCGACTCTCTCTCTCCTTTAATTTGCCTGTTGTCTTGTTTCTCTCTGTCATCTCTCTTTTCTCTCATCTCCAGCCAGTCACAGGAGATGGCTGTCCCTCCCTGAGTGTGGTTCTGCTGAAGGTTTCCTGCTGTTAAATGGGAGGTTGTCCTTTTTACTGGCACCCGGAGTGCTCACTCATACAGGGTTTTGTGGCACATGCACAGACTGTATGGCTACATTTTAGAATGATCAGTTATCTATTCATTTATTTTTGTAACAGATAACTCAGAATAGTGCTAACTAACACCTACCCAGTCAAGGCGGCCAATTTATGATCACTTATGAACCTAAGATTCATATTGGACTGTTGTGAAAAAGCTTGAGTCCCTGGAGAAAACCCACATGAAACCCACAGAAAACCCATCCATATGTAAAGCCCACTTTGATCTTATATTGGCCAGACCAGTAAAACTCCCCTTCTGTTGGTGTAATGTTTATATACACACAAGAAAAAGAAGGGCAATTTCAACAGCATTTCTCAGTTTTTCAACATGATAAAGGAATGCTCCTTTACTAAATGAAAGAAATCTGTCAGCAAAACTCTCTGGACTTAAATAGTAAGAGATCAATGTGTGTTTTGCAGAATGTCCTTTAATTATAAAACAGACCGTTTTTGTTCACTCGCAGAAAGATCCCTTTAAAATATAAATTTCTATAGTACAGTAAAAAACTAGAACTTATCTGTAATTTAATTGCTATGTTACCTAATTACTTTGGTGTAGTTTGAATGGCAATGGGAGATGTCTTTTTCAGCAGAAAAAGCAATTAAACCTTTAAAAATACACTTAGAAGTCCAAAATTGGTGCCCTAACTCACATTTTCCAGTGGGCCAGATTGGAGTCTGTATCAGGCCAATTCTGGACCTCTGGCCTTATGTTTGATACCTCTGGTTTATAAGTTAAATATCAAATTGAGAAAATATTGACAGGGAACTAAGAGCCATTTCATAACATGTTTATCTGCGAGTATTAAAGAAGGTTTGATGGTGGATTTTGACCCAGATCTACTGTTTCCTGAGTCTTCATGCCAAGTCACACTAACCATATCCTGGCTCTGAGCAGAGCAATAGCAGTCCTGTGATCTAACTCTGCTGGGATATAGTGAATAAGTGCATTTGCTGATTGGTGCAGCAATGGCAGTTGCATAACCTGTAATAGATAAGAGTTCTATAAATCAAGAAACAGTCACCGCTTTGTCCCGTTCAGTCAGCTGAGGTTTGTGTCACTGTGATTTATTTGGGGTTTTGTTCAGTACATTACACCATGCCAGCCCACATGTTGTGCACGTTCTTTACTTTCTGCTATACCCTGACTTCTGCCTGCACTTTAAGCTGTGTTTCTGATTCTATTTAAGCTCTACAAAGGTCAATGTGCAAAGTCTGGCAGGTTCACCTCGTGGTTACGGACATGACATTCTAATTAAGAGCACAAGCACAGCTGACTACATAACCCAGGAATCAAAAATTAATCACTCACAGGGGAGCAGGATTATCCAAGCTTGAATGGCAAAGAAACTCCCAGTCAGGCAAACAGAGATGAAATACCGTATCTGGAGTTTCTTATGTGTGTGATTTTTTTTCTTACTTTTTTCTGTTTTTTCTTTTTTATTTCTCTCTTCAGTGAGGGGAAATCAGGGCCGTAGCTAATTGGAAGGCATAGCGAGCGGAGAGAGCCTTGTGTATTGATTTATCTTTTTTTCATCACAGACAAGTGGAATAAAGAGTGGATATTTTGTACAAGTGTACACATGGCAGGTCCATTGTATAAGACTGGGGTCCCTATGGGATTCATTAGTTTTTTGAAACTGAGAGGAAATGTTCCCAGAAAATGGAATGAAAATGCTGAAAATCTGCATTTATAAGGAAGAACTTCTCTATCATGTTTCTTAAGACTTCTTTTGCTGCGGGAGCGCTTTAGTATTTGTGTGAGCATGTCAGAGGTTTGTTGGGATCAGAGTCGGATGACTGACGATGACTGCTCTTAAACACTTCAAAGTGGAACTGTCAGTTTGATGCCTTCAGACAGTCCAAACACGTTGCCTCGATATAATCACAGCTGCCTGACACGCGGTGAAACAGGCAAGCACTTGTCATACCAGTCTGCCAGCCCGTAAAGGGGAAGTGCGACGAGTTTCCAGCCTCTTTCAGATTTGGATTCGGTGGCTGAATGCCACAGTTGGCGCGGCTTGTCGGGGCCTGTGCTGTTCTCCACGATCCACAGAGACAGCGCCCCCTTCTGGAAGTTTGCGAAGCACAGCCAGAATCGCACCTGTGAAAGTAGGATGAGATTTGAAATGATCACTGTGCACTACAGGTTAAAACAGAGCTGCGCTGATGATTTCTGAGACATATAGTGAGTGTTAGTGTAAATATAACTAAAAATACACCAGCAACTTTAACGTCCTTTGAGCATTTTAGAATTGAAGGAAACCAGCCAAATGTGTTATCAGTCAAGGGGGAATGCATTTAAAATTGCACTGAGATTAATCAGTAACAGCCATCTGTTCACTTCTAATTATTCTAAGATTAATAGAATTCAATCAGGATTATAATTTGAGTTATTTTGCAGCCTGCATGCTTCATCACATATCAGCCGAACATTGTCTTTTCCAGGAGGGATATGCTGGGTCTAAACCTGCTGAAAATTAAACAACACACAGGCTGTCACGAGAATTGAACAGCAAAAGCGAGTCTCAGGATGTGACCACGTCCCTCTCCAGCGTTTCTTGAAGCCAAGAACATAATTCTTGTTTCACCATTTAAGTGGAACAGATGCTGGCTTAAGCCTGATGACTACATTCAACACTTTTAGGATGAATGCTTTGCATTGTGCCAATGGATGGCAGGTTTTTGGTTCTTATCAACTGAGAGACCACATGGTGAACATTTAAACATCAAGATTACAGGCGCCACACCGTGCACACTGGGAATAACATGAAAGTGAAAGCGGTCTGTAGTTAATACCCAAAGCTAATATCCTCAACAAAGTTGTCCAAGAGCGGACAGGCCAGGCTGAACAGCACCGGTTCAGTGTAGAGAGACGGATTTAGAGCGTTAATCTGGAATCATTGCTAATCTTTGGCTGCGTGCCAAGAAGCTGTGAGCAGCGGCGCATTACAGCCTGCATTGCTCTCCACAAACCTAAGACACCTCCGATGTGCACCTTAAGAAGCAGCAACATCACTTTTGTTGTTCTGTTTTTCTTGTTTTCCTTCCCGTTTTCTTTTTCTCCTCCATGGAGTTTTTCTCTGTGTGTTTCTTCTAAAGTTGCGCTAACTTGTTCTCTTGTTTTACGACCTTTTTGACCTTTTAATCAGCTCAGCATATCCAACTTAACTTCTTCCATGTGCACAAAAGGTCAAAGGTCGCTGTCCTGAGAAATATTAATATCTGACTAATCAAAGATGCAGCAGCATCAATCAAGATGTCAAGTACAGAAGGTTTTTTTTTGTTACCTGGAGACCTGCTCTGTGCATATCACGATCTTAATAATGCATCACTTGCGATATGTGTGAACCTGTGACTGACGAGGTCAGCCTCACTGTCTCTCAGGGTCTCACAGGAAATACAGGTGGCTCAGTGCTAACCAGCTGTCGTGGCTGGTTACTGCTTGATTTCTAAAGATGTTACTGGGATCATATTCAAGACATAAAGTAAGTCAAGGTTATATGCTGATTCAAAAACATAAAAATGCTATTTAAGTTGTGTGTATGTATCCATGACCGCTTATGTTAATGAGAGTGTGGGGAGTGAATTGGAGGGCGGGATGGGGTGGGTTGTTTTTAACCATGTAAAGCACTTTGTGCTACATTTCTGTATGAAACGTGCTTTATAAATAAAGATTGATTGATTGAACTCATCTTACATTTTCAAAGTAAAAACAGCCTTACATTGTGTAATATGTATTAGCTGGAATTAGCTGGCTAACAAATCAATAACAAGTGTACTGACCTGCTAAAACTTAAACTGCAAACATTAGCATATCTGCCGTGTATCATTCTTAAAGATAAAGTGTATATCATCAGGTAAATATAGCATCATGGAGAGTTAGAGCTAACAATGACAGCAGTCCTGTTCTGTTTTAAAAAAATTAATCTGGGGTTAAAATTCAGCTTTGCACTATTTCAAGCTGCTTTTAAAACAAATCAGGTGGACACACTCCAACCAAGTGCCGGGCTTTTACCTGCTGATAAAGTCTAGGGGCAGCTGTGCTTTCAGCTGAGATATGGATGATTATCAACTAGAAATAAAGCCACATATTTTTTTAAAGAATCACAGCAGTTGTTGGTAGTTTGTAACATTTGCCCTTGGCTTGTTCTGAATGTGAGACAGGAAAGACAGACCGAGCGAGCAGTATGTGGAGGAACTCACGGTGCACGGAGAGTTTCTTAAAGGAGGAGGAAAGAGAGGACTCCTCAGTAATGCTGAGCCGCGCTGACCTTTAGACTGGCCTCCCTCCACAGTGAATGTAGCACCTTTAACACACACACACATCCATAACAAAGATAAGTGTCAGAAATGTAAAAGCTTTTTTTTATTTATTTTATTTTTTTTGCCATTTGTCTGCCAGCGAGGTCACTCAAAACCTACCTGGGTGAATTCAATAAAAGATAATGGAGAAGAGGAACAAAGGAAGAGCTCATAAAATTTTAGGCATTTTCTGGATCACATTGTTTGTTAGTGCAGGGCAGAGCACTGGCTATACTTGAGATCCTTTTAAAGCTCTAAGGGTGGGGATCACAGAGTATTACTTGATAGAATACTGTCATGAAACGTCAACCACAATACTCATGGTATAACAGTACATGTATTGGTAATGTTATAACCAGTGTTGGAAAGGTTACTTTTAAAATGTATTCCATTACAGAATACAGAATACATGCCCTAAAATGTATTCTGTAACGTATTCCGTTATGTTACTCAATGAGAGTAACGTATTCTGAATACTTTGGATTACATAACATATTATTATGCATTTTACAACTACATGAATGTACTATTGCTGTGATTTATTACTATTACTGAAGGTCCGCGGCTCCGAACCGTAGTAAAGGGACCTCTGACTAATAAGGTTGCGTGTGGGGCTTGTAGCTGAAAAATAGCTTTACTTTGTTGTCTGGGTCAACTCTGCTTGCGAGAGACAGAGAGAGGCGTTGAAAGGCTGCTCCAACGGAACTTATTGTTTCAGAGGAAAACACGAACACGGTGTACAGTCGAGTTTTAATAGCTTACTTACAACTGGGCTCCTCAGGCACTCTTCTTGGCTACAGTGGTTATTATTATATTTACATGCTTCCAGCTCCCGTTTTTGCTCGATGACAACTTGTACTTTTCGACTCTCCTTTTTCTCCCACCTCGCGCTCACAGACACATAACGGGTATGGCGGTCCATTCTCCCTGCAGCATGGACTACACTGCTTATGATGCTACATTCTTTAGAGCTATACCTGTAGCATTCTGCCTATTAGCTTAGCACAACAACAACAACAAAAAGGTGCTCTCTCACCCAGGAAACACACAGAGCGAGAGCGTCACCCTGTAACCATGGCAACCGCAATGCTGCCGCCTGGAACTACAGAACGTAGCTGTCAAACAAAACCCAAACAGTCCTGACCCACCACAATATGACCCGTAACAATATGAAACAGGGAAGTACCGCCGTGTAATCCATTTATTTCAACAAAGTAACTGTATTCTAAATACCACCTTTTTAAATGGTAACTGTAACGGAATACAGTTACTCATATTTTGTATTTTAAATACGTAACGGCGGTACATGTATTCCGTTACTCCCCAACACTGGTTATAACAAAAGGAAGATTGGAATACTGATATTTTGTCTTACAATATGTTAGTGAAAATTTAGAAAGGTGACAATAATAATTTAGTGACAGTTTTAATGGGTTCCCCCTGAATTTTCTCTATTCTGAACTATAACTGATTAAACTAAAGGCTTTAAACTCTCACCCCAAAGGTTACGATCACAGTGTAAAATTACAGTGCTCCATTTATAGTTCCCTCCACACTCTACTGAGAGATCTGCAAATAGTTGAGAACAAAAACGAACCAGAGCAAAGCAAGACTTTAAAATCGCATCATGAGACCCACTTGAGTAACTGCACTGATGATTAACTGGAGTCACAAGAGTCTACATGCTTGAGCTATATCGAGATGGGCTGTGTTTTCCTTCCTCGCTCACAAATTCAAGACTCAAATATTCAAAATTAAGATCAAGTGAAAAAAAAAATGCCCCGATAACTCGTTTGAAGTCAGTTTCAATGAGGTCACACTGCTCAAACTTAAAAGAGCCTGCAAACGAGTCATCTCACAGTTGGATCAGAGCTGTGTTCGTGATGTGATAAAAGGCGTGTCTGAGCTACCTGATGATGGGCAGGTCTGTCTGGTTGCCTTGACTGGTGACTGGAGTCTTTTCCAGGAGAGACCGCGGCCTGTTATTGACTGCCAGCTACACTCGCCCTCTTCAAAAGAGCAGTAGCTGCCATTGAGAAAACGGCCTGGAGAGAGACAGGAAAGAATATATCAGGGGAGGAGAGGCAAAGAAGATAAGAAAGGGGGGGGGATGGGGGGGGCACATAATGACTGGACAGGGCCAGCAGCAGGGTGAAAGAAGAAAGTGAAGTGAACACTGCCAGCCAAATTTTCAAGGAGAAAAAGGACAGGGCTAGGGTGGAGGAAGGCGATCAAGGAGTTGAGCGACAGTGAAGGCAGGAAGGTTGAGAGGAGAGGAGCACAAGGGGTGCAGACTAATGGCTCACAGGACTCGATGTGTTGGGGGAAATTAAGACTGAGCTGTGGTGAAGGTGGGCTCTCAGACAGACACTAGAAACAGAAGCAGAAAATGGAAGAGCCCTGATGTGTCTAGAGGGGGAGACGGGAAAGAGTCTGAGGGGAAATGAGAAAGCTGAGATGGTGACATTTCTTTTGGGATGCCGATGAGTTAGAAATTTCGCAGAATGGCACGAGCAAAGTGAGTCTGCACATCAATAATACAGTGAAAACATTGGAATTATTGGATTGTGTAGTGCGTACAACGCAATCCAAGAGAGGAGTGT
Organism: Neolamprologus brichardi; assembly: GCF_056152115.1. Classification (NCBI taxonomy): domain Eukaryota; kingdom Metazoa; phylum Chordata; class Actinopteri; order Cichliformes; family Cichlidae; genus Neolamprologus; species Neolamprologus brichardi. The sequence goes on from NC_142122.1 coordinate 6,149,156, forward strand.
GTCTCCTTGTTACAGTTTCATAACCAGAGCTCACAATACAGGTGCTTACCAATTACCCTTCTCTGGCTGAAACATTTGTGCATACATGAAAGATAACAACTCAATTTACGATGCTATGCTGTGACATATGCTATAATAAATTCCATAATAAGTTAATCATTTTAATAAAAAAATAAATATTTAAGTAAGGCTGACACACCAGTAAGATGTTTACTGAAGAAAATGTGTCAAACCCCGAGACGGCCATTATGTAGTCCTGATTAACATAAATGACTGGGAGGCAACAATGTTTGGAGAAATAAATGAACTCTACTATACTGTCCTCAATTTGCATCTCCTGGGTCTTGGTGTTTCTCAAGTCATAGCTCACACTTGTTCGAGTGAGGCCAGACATTATTAGAGTTGGCATTTATCCAGTGTTGTGCAAATTTAAAGTTTGTACAAGTACAAGCTACAAATGTGATGGTTACCCCACACAGAGAACATCACAACGTCAAGTGACTCGATTAATCTCCCCAAACATCGGTATTATTTAATCAGTACGGATTTTTTCTCCCTCTCAGTTAATTTTAATTGAACCACGCACTCTATTATACAGATATTTCTGAAGCAAGTTTCCATGGGATTATTTACTTCTCTAAAACTTCCCCAGGCCAGTAAAATGTTTTGAGAAACATGGTTAATTCTACAATTTTCCATGGTTTTCACTGGCACACGAATCCTTCATAACAAATAAGTGCAAAACTGTTGAGTAACAAAAGCCATTTCTCCTCTTATGCTCTGTTATAAAACTGACAGAATAAATTAGAAACAATTTTTGGTAGAGCAAGTATTTCAACACCTAGTGTTCTATCAAAGGCACATTTTTTAAATTCAATCTTTCATTATCAGGACAATTTTCTTCAGCCTGTGCTTCTTTACAGAAAACAGATTTAAAAAATAATAAAGTCAGTGAATCGCTGCAAATGCACCGTAATGACAAGAGTCAATCATACATACTGTTATAACTTGGCCTTTTTGAGATTCTTAACCTGAAAAGTTTTACTTCTTGGCTAAACAAGGATTTTTTTAAAAAAAGCTACTCCATTGGCTTTCAGACTGCATTAATAAAACAAGCGTACTCTGTCAATTTCACCCTTCCTACTTTAACGTTGGGTCGGCAGAAAACTGATTTGACTCTGGCACATCAGTCTTTCACGGAATCACTCACTTCTCTCGGGTGCAACAAAATGCTCCCGGCTTAATAGACGAATCGCTCGCTGGCACGTTTGGAACAATATTTGAGTCAGTTCACACCATCAAATGATGCTAAGCCCAAACGAGTCAAACTGAAGTTAGCACCGTCCTCCAAGAAGGACAATGAGATGTCCTTAGATACTTAAAGCGCTGCTGAATTTTTAAACAACTTTAGCTCAAAGTTTCAAAGTTTCCTCTATAAGTTTGCTTTATGTTCCTTTCATCCCAACTTCCTGTCTGCGAGCGCCTATTACCTGTAACAGACTGAGTGATGTGGTACCGCTATGCTTTTGGAAATAACCTCATCTAGATAATGGGAAGGAAAACCGGCTTGAGGAGAGATCATACAGCATGTATTTTTTAGGAAGCAAAACAAGGAGAAAAAATGTCTTTCTTCAAAAACATCAGCTCTGAAATGCTTTTTGTTATTGTAGAAAACACCAAAAGAGCAGTTTTACTTTTCAACACTAACAGCAACAGCAAATTCATGGGGATATTTCCTGTGATGTTTTTGAAGTAAACAAAAAGCTTCTCTGGACTTTGTGGGTAATAAGTATATTTCATGTTCTTGCCTGTCTTGTGATGAGCCAGTCCTTGTTACATAAACGCCTTAGACGGAAAGTCTGTTTATACAAAGGGAAGAGATTTAAACTCATATCATGCTTGCATGGAGGAATCTTTGATGATTTAATCTTTATCAATGTCATTCACTTTATAATGTCACTTTCATTCGAATGTCAACGCAACTTCAGTGCTGTCTGTCATGGCAATTTGACAAGAAGACAGTTTATAACAATCTGCACTGATGTTTTTTGGGACACTTGTCAGGGTTTTTTTTTTTGTAATATAGCAACAAAAACAAGTGGAGTGCTTTTAAAGCAGCTAATCACTACAGACACATCGTCACGCGAAGCAGTTTTGACCTGGTTGGTGCTAAAAATGCCACGCAAAAAGAAGCACCAATAAAATCTTCCAAGCCTGTGTCCTTCAGTATGTGAAGCAAAGATGTCTGTGAGTACGAGCAGCGAGAATTTCATCTTATTCCTCTGAGGTGAAACTAAAACTTGATTACTTGACTTCTCCCCATTAGACGGAGCCTCTGCATATGCCCGTGAGCAAATTATGAAGGTAACTCGTTGCTCCTTATCTGACTTTGTGGGCTTCATCGAATTATTACAGGCTACAACATTTTGATTTAATGTCCATTAATGAAACCTCAACTACTGTTAACCAAGCATTTAGGGTTAAGCCTCTTTATATATCTATATATCTATATCTATCTATATCTATCTATATCTATATATATCTATATCTATATATATCTATATCTATATCTATATCTATATATATCTATATCTATCTATATCTATATATATCGATAGATCTATATCGATAGATCTATATCGATAGATAGATAGATAGATCTATATCGATAGATAGATCTATATCGATAGATAGACAGATAGATAGATAGATCTATATCGATAGATAGATAGATCTATATCGATCTATATCAAGGTCTATATATATCTATATCTATATCTATCTATATCGATATCTATATATATCTATAGATCTATATCGATAGATAGATAGATCTATATTGATAGATAGATAGATAGATCTATATTGATAGATAGATAGATAGATCTATATCGATAGATAGATAGATAGATAGATAGATCTATATCGATAGATAGATAGATCTATATCGATAGATAGATAGATCTATATCGATAGATAGATAGATAGATAGATAGATCTATATCGATAGATAGATAGATCTATATTGATAGATAGATAGATCTATATTGATAGATAGATAGATAGATCTATATCGATAGATAGATAGATAGATAGATAGATAGATCTATATCGATAGATAGATAGATAGATAGATAGATAGATAGATAGATAGATCTATATCGATAGATAGATAGATCTATATCGATAGATAGATAGATCGATAGATAGATATAGATATATATAAAAGGTTGTCTAATATATCAGCAATGGCTGAACACTGACTCCAATCTTCTACTTTCAGTACAGTTGTAGAGAAAGTCATAAGAACAGACAAAACCCCCACACTTAACTTGAACTTGAGTTTCAATCTGGCTTTTGAGTCTCGACAGCCTGACTGAGATGAATATGATATGTCTAGAGGCCAGCAAATGTTTTTAGTTACTTGATCAGAGGGCTGTTTCTGATACATTTGATCACCAAATTCTTTTAACTTTCACATTATATTGGTAAGGTTTTGAACCAGTTTGCCAATTAACTTTCTGGCAGATGGTTCTTTGTAGCAACAGATGACTCGCTAAGCACCCTACAAAAATAAATCTTTGTGCCTTTATTTTTCTACCTCTGCCAAAGGAGGCGGGGCTTCTGTGTGTAGTTGCCGTTTCTTTGTTTGCCCGTCGGCAACATTAAGGAAAATACTGTCAGGTTAATTTGCTGTTAGAGAGGTGCAGCACAGGCAAAGGAAAAAATAAATAAATTTCAGAAATCAAAGTTTTGAGCTCTTTTGGGCTCTTCATTCTTAAATGACAGATTAGAGCAACTGTAAATGAAAGTCGAAACAAGATAAGCGATCAGATGTGTTACGGTGAAAGACTCTGGATTGAAATGTGGTGTAAGGTGGGTAGCATGGTGCAAACTTCACTTTCTGGCGAGCTAGGGGACCTGAAACAGTTTACAAAATCATCAGGGTTTAAGTGAGAACAGACACCGTAACCAGCACATTAGTAGCTTCACCTCCATTTTTCATGGTTACAGTCCCACCCTAATGCATTATTATTCGTTATGAAAAACAACTAGCACTTCACTAGGATTATTCTGCCATAAGAATGTGTCTTGAAGCCGTTTAAACGATCAACCAGTATTGTTGTTTCTCTTGCGGTGGCATCAACATACACGCTAGGAGAAGAAAAGAAAATTAAAAGAAATCTGTCTTCAATTTTGCAACTTTCTACCGCATAGTGATTGCACCGGACACCTGGTGGGAGGCAACCTGTCTCCAAACATTCACAGTGTGACTCGGACTGATTGGTGAAAGTCTGGAAATAACTGCTGCTTAATTAATAAACACAGAAAGGTTGCCAACATGTTCCAAACTAGCAGAGTCAGTCTGCGCCAGTGAGTGTAATGTATCTCTTTGCAGCAGCGGACTTAAATCAAGTGGTTGCATTCTGCTGAAATATTCTTATGGAAAAACAAAGTGGTCGAGCTACGTCCTACTGCAATAAAATTTTTGTCCTGCAGCAACTACGTCAATATTTGTAGCGGAATTTCTGTTTATGATTCTGGCTGGACTCTGAATGTAAGTAGTTAATGTAAATTTCTTTGTTTGTAGATAGCAAGAGAGTGATTTTTTGCCAGTTTATCATCACAAACAGACTTCATCTAATAGCAAACTTGACCCCATGCAGTCACCAACTGATAGCAGACTGACTCCCAAAAAGGCAATCAAAGCTATCACTGATAAACAAGCAAAGAAAACCATCAGCACTGGCAATATTGCAGCAGAGTCTCAAACATCAGTACTGTGAACTCCTACATGGATCCAGCTCTAACAGCATTTCGACACATGAGCAGGTAAACTAGTGTTGGAAAGAAGTGGGGTGTCTGCAGAATTTCAGCAGACTCAGGCCAACCAGAGGAAGTTCTCTAACAAAGAGTGTAGGATGTGTTCATGTGTAATGATGCTGAAGTAGGATGGCGAGGAAGAGCCACAGGGACTTGGTTTTTCTTATATGTCAGGAATCTTTGTGATTGACACATGCTAAGTTTGTTCCTCCTGCCTCTTTCTGCTTTCCCCCCCGTTAATGAGCTTTGCACAGCTCATGAAGGATTTAAATAGATCAAATCCAGTGACGATAACTTGTGGATATCACAGAGAATACCGTATCGGAGAGGGACCGCTGGGATTTAGCCAGCAGGGGTGATTATTACAAGTGGCAGTGATGTAAATGGAGCAAATATAGAACTTAAGCTACAGTAGTAGAAAAGTGCAAGGATAGACTGGGGAATGAACATATGGATAATTAGCCCTTGTCCTTAATTAAAAAGGATAAAGACTGTTACTTTTAAAAAAAGCAGAGACGGAAACAGAACCTTAATTCAGAGCAAACGACAGCTGGCCTTCATGCACTCTCAGCATTACAAAAGGACAAAGTGGAAAAGGTGTGCGGAAATGCACTCAGAACAATCAGCCTCTCTCTGCAGAACCCATTAGTTTGTGTCAAATATTACACATGAGTTTCCATGCTCTGTTCGTTACCGATGTACGAGTGTGCAGCCACCAGTCTGATTAATGTCTTGAAAACACAATTCAGGAATATTGCTACGACGCGTACAAACCGGCTTTGTGTTTTACTGATTGTTACTTATGCTCAGATGTCCAAGTAAATCTTCTGAAATCAAAATGTTACATACACATTGTATTCAAATGGAGATTATACCCATGAGTTCCTCAGGCCAATTAGCGCTGATAAGTCCTCCTCCAGTAGAAAGAGAGACGGCGCCTGGCTGGGATTTTCACCCTCTTATCTTTCAGCTCTCATTGTTAGCAAACCTATACACACGAGGGAGCAGCCATCATTTTAATAAGCACCACATGGGAGGCTGACCTGCACTGTGGGCAAATTAATTTTGCTCAGTATAGTATGGATGAAGAACTCTGAAATCAAGCTATGACATATGTAGGGGTTAAAGATCTCAACCGCGTGGTTATAAGTCACAGAAACAACACAAATACATTCGGGTAGGACTAAAAAAAGATCCTCGGGACTCACACGCACAGAGACACACACAAACAGCGAGGCCTGGGGGACTTCACTTGTGAATGAGATGTCAGCATAGTTTGGTAGTGTTCCTCCTAGGCCTCGAGAAAAGCACAAAACAAATGTGCAAAGAGATAGAAATAACAGCTACAGAATATGTCAAGGGTGAGAAATGCTCGCCAAGCTGGCTTTTTTTTTCTTGGCCTTTCCCTGCGCTTCTCTTTCAGGAAAAGCTCATAAAGACGCTCCGTTGCTGCTCTGCTGAGCAGGAAGCAACAGCTTCATTAAAGGTGTCTCACCACAGCTGACCGACTTCACGTTCGCTGTTTTTATCCAAAAAAAAAAAAAACACAGAAAGGGCAGCGGCTCGTGCGTAGGGTGTACTCACGACACACGTTGCCTTCGTCGTCGCCGAGCGGGCAGTCTGTCCTGAAGTCACAGAGTTTGTCCAGTGGGATCTTAGGCCCGTTGTTACAGTGGTACTGGCCTTCCAGTGTGATGTTCATGCTGGGCGAGGATGCTAAACAGAGAAGCAAGAAATAGAAATTGACATAATGGTTTGCAGGAGATACTCTAGCACTTAGTCACTGTGTGTGAAAACAAAGCATTTTCACAGCTCAGGTAGAGTTTAGGAGATGTTTTGCTTGTTGGCAGCAGAATCAAAAGAATGCACTGCATAAAACAACAAATGACAAAAACTCCTCATCTTTGGAGACAAGGAAAAATGTCTCCCGATTTAGGTTTAAGTTCAGACTGATGTGTTATTTATATGTTATTTTCTTGCTGACTCAGATAAATATACAGTTACTACATAAGAGTTTATGAGTGAGTAATAACGGCTAATATAACCCCTGAGTGTAAACCTTGTGTTACATCAGCTGACTGCCAGCACCATCATGATCAACTTGGCTTACGCAGTATGAGCATCTGGCTTTGAATACAGTACACATCCATCAGACAAGGAACACAAACACCAAAGAGAAAAGAAAAAAAAACATGACCCAGATACAGTTAGCAGATACACATGGAGTGGGAGAACACACATAATAACAAAGGCACCAATTGATATCACCGGTCTCAGCAACTCAATTGTAACCAGGAGCATTTGCATATCTATGCAAATCAGAAAAGTGATATCTCACCTTCACCTTAATAATCAGAAACTGATCACAGCAAAGAGAACAAAACAGACAGGCGGAAAGGAAAAACAAAAAAACTGTACACTGATGGGAATCTTGGTTTTTTTCCAACGTCTCTCATGGAGGAAAAAAAAATGGGAAGTGATTCTTATCATGACTGACTGGCTGCGCCTACTGTAGTCTGCCCTTGATCTGTAATATGCAGATTTTTTCTCTGCTCAGATGAACTTGGAGTTAAAGCCTGATAACGATTTCAAGGCAGGAGCGGCAGCGTGCAGCACAGGCTGGTAGCTGAGACAACTATTCTGGCAAAATTTCATCATGGAGTTTGTAATGAATTAACTTTTTGTTTTTCCATTTTGCATTATGTTCTGCGTGACATGATGATAAAACCTTTGGCACCATTTCTGCATCACAGGCTCGCAGAAATATATGCCAGATCAAGTTAAATTGAAGGATAAATCCACTTTTATAATCCCTTACTCTTTATTCGAATTGATTCAGGTTTATTTAGATGGCACCGAGTGACAACAATAGTTATCTCAAGGCACATTTCTATAATTTATATGATAAACACGCACCAGCATAACAGACTGAAACCAAATGACACCTTATAAGCAACCACTTAGCGACAGTAGCGAGATGGAAAAAACATAAGCATTCCTTTTAAGAGCAAGAAATCTTCAACAAAGTTTTTCAGAATGCTTTTTGGACACCCTGATAATAAAGAAACGCAACAGTCCATCCTCAAAGTTGGATTTAGTGTCTCAGGGTGATACTGACTAACTCTGAGACAGGATTTTCCTCAATTTTATGCTACACTTCACTATAGGTTAAAAGAAGTCACAGAAACATGTTTTGTATGTGAGATGAAAGACATAATCTTGGCTCATAATATTATAGGAGGTCAATATAAGTAGATACATTGCAATTATTACATATACAATAAGCCAGTTTCATCCAGGCCCACAATAATCTAACGAATATTTGAGCATGCAGTTTTTTATATTTAAAGATATGACTTATTTCTGGAACCTCCATCTCCTTCCATGCCCATATATGGAAATCCTGAGCAGGTATCAGTGAGGATAGAAGAAGGAGCTGGGGTGGAGATGGGTTGCAAAGCAGTATGCAGATGCGCACCAGGTATGGGTCAGCTAAAGAAGGCTAAATATTGAGCCTTATATGACATTTACCAATTGGAAGTGTAGAAGGGCATCAGCTGAGTTGTCAGTTAATGTGGGCTGGTATTGATCTGCCTGAACTTCACTTTGTGGCCAGCCATAACTAATGCAATGCCGGATTTTCATCTGAAGTGAGGAGCAAGTTAGAGGTGATCCAGGGCATTAAGTCTATAGATTATCTTTATAGTTTAATTACTTTGTGTCATCCAGCATCACAGATAAGTATAGGCGGGTAACTGCGCAGCACTGGTGAGTGCATTGTTTTAATATATCACTGGCTTAAACCAGTGAAAGCCACAAGTCAATATGTATGTCAAAAGGAAACAAAGCAAACAGCAAGAAAAATGCTAAAGCTCATTCATCCACAATAGTAGTATTATATTTTAATGTACTTCTTGCTTTCAGTTCTTTCAGTGCACCTTACCAATAAAGGCTAATAAAGAAACATAATTACTATAAGCGGATGCAGGTGTTGACATAAAGAACGTAAATATGTGGTAATAGATTGAATATGTCTCAGATAACATTTGGATAAGCAAACATCTAATTCGTTGCACAGGAATTACTGTCTTCTTAGTGTGCAGCAGAGGCCCAACATTTCACACTTATGGCGCATTCTCACCTCTTTTTTTTTTCTCCCACATTGTGGTGGAGAAAAACTTAAGGCCCAGCAGGAAACTGGCACAGTGAAGTCTTTGGCTTAGAAAGAGAGGGTGCCATTTTTATTGAACAAAACACATTAGTCAGAGGCCTCCCACAGCACACCATTGTGGTAAGAAAGTCACATTAACATGTCAGTGAGTAATCCAGTTCAAACGCCTTTAAAGCCTGGCCTGATTAAATGACTGATAACGAGTCTGCTTAATGTCAGTGTTTGTGAAGTGCATTCCTGAGCTTTGTTTTGTTTTTTGGAGGGAGCACATGCTTGCGCACACGAAACTGCAGCCTCGCTAACATGTGAAATTCACAGAGGAACGGAAAAAAAAGGCAAATACAGCATTTTATTCAAATGAGGGGAGGCGAAGTCTTGTTTGCCTAGCGCCCAGTGTGGGGGTATAAATGTGGTTTTGCCATGTGTATTCAGTCATGCTCAACACATGTATTATGCATTGCTTGTGCTCAGTGGCTTCCTTTCTGTATAATGTTGACACCGCAAGCTGAGCGATTTATCAAGAAAGGGAAAAAAAGTTACCAAGAGTACACTGAAGCCTTCGGGCGATGTATGTAAATTCATCGATTTATCTTAGTTTGATGACAGTGGAGTAAAAAGTATCAAAGTGGCAGTGTCGCTAACTTTAAGCTCCTGAAGCAGGTAAGAGCAGCCAGATGTGGCTGCTGCACTTCTGGCCTACCGCAGTTCTTAAATCACACTTGTCAGATTGTGAAAACAAGTGGGTCAGTGAGGGATGAATTGCCTGTGGAAGTAAGTGAGTTTTGTTATCCTTGTGCTCATGGGGCTGGCTTTGCTTTGAAAGGGGAATGATGTATGGATGGCAAAAAGCTGGAGAGGTGACTGGAGAGGGCACAGCTGCTGCTGGTAAGTGACAAAACATACAGAAATCCAGGAATCGAGGTGGTAAATGGTTAACAGTTAGTACCGCAATGCAGCGTTTTTAACTGAAAATCCACAAGTGGGTTTAAGATGGTTGATCTCATAATTCGGGAAGCCACCAGCTACTGTCTGATGATCTAGCGTCTGACCCCAGAGGCTAAATGGTCAATAAGCCAGTATTTCAGGGCTTGCAGTGGAGTCGGGATATCCAGATAGCAGAAAATAATTGTCAGGTTCAAGCCTTACTATTCTGTGTGTTAATTAAAAAAAAAAGGTCATTGGACACACTGACCTATGAATCATCATTCATAAAAAAAAAGCCAGCATTGTGTTTACAATGTGCAGAATGTACAAAACAATTAAGAAAAAACTGGAGAGGCCGAAAACACTACACAGGACCTAAGAGATGCATCTGGACCTTCAATTGATCCATCTAACGTTCGCTGAAGCCTCATTAGTAATGGTCTCAATAGAAAGGCGGTTATCAAGAAGGGGAAACAGGAGAAAAGGCCAAATTACACAAGAACTGGATTGAAAATCTATGCCAATAAGTCTTAAGGAGTGATCAGCCATCTATAAAACACGGTGAAGGCGCTGTGATGGTTTGGGGCGGAATTTCAGCCAGTGATGTTGGGAATCTTGTAAAAACTGAAATTAGAATTATAAGTGCAGAAAAGTACAGTCAGATTTTGATCCACAAATTGTCAGATTGGTAGTGATTGGGTAATGATCCCTTACCCACTGCCAGTGCAGTAAAAGCATACCTAGATAGAAAAACACACAAAGTAACACTATAAATTATGAATTGACCTCCTCAAGCCCAGACCTCAACATTATTGAAGCAGTGTAGGATCATCTGAAGGCTGCCAACATCCAAAAGGAAGCTTTGAATGGCCTTCAATAAGCCTGGAGAACTCTTCCTACGTCAGAGACTTCAGACTGCCTTGAAGAATAAAGGTCTTCATACCAAATATTGACCTTAAAGCTCACTAAAACTGTACAAACTCTATTGTATGTGTATATGCTGTATTTTCATATATGTTTGGACATTTCAATAAATTGATGCACCTGTTTCCCACAGTCCTATGAAAATATAAAGAAACAGGGGGAGTCTTGGGACTCTGGCACAGTATTGTAGCAAAAACAAAAAGAAATTAAACCCCTTAAGTCTGATTGCAACAAGTGCAAATCCCTTTAAGGCTGGGTGCAACATTCGCAAGCCTCTCGACTACGACGTTTTTGAAATGTAAGCATATAAAACTTTCTTAAATCGCGTACGGCTCTGAAAGGAAAAACACGCCGCTGTCACAGCGGGTCCTAAAGGGATATTCACTTTCATCCAGTGACAAAGCAAACCATTGCGGAGTTCAACAAAGATGCTGGATTTCTGTCACAGGAGGGGGGAAAAAAAGCTATGGGATAAGTTTCCATAAAATTACACAAATATTCTCTAGACAGACTCATCGTCTCGAGACAATTCAGCCTTTGCTTTTTTATATCTGCACATTATATTTTCAGTGAAATTATGTAGAACATAAATGTGCAACTTTTCTTTCCAAAATAATGCTAACGGCATCACTGACTTTTTTTCAAGGTCTACTAGAATTCAGAGTCGGAGGATTGTACTGACACTGGTATCCAGAAACAGGAAAGACCCTGAGAGAAGACCTTGCTGTTATATTACTTCTCAGCTATGGTGCTTTTGTGTAAGGGGTGTGTGCTGAACCCATTCTTCACAATCTAAAGCATTCAGGTTATCACAGCTGACTGTTAACAACTGTTAATGGATGACTGGTGAACAATTAACAAGTAACTAGACAAGAGTCATTTAGAAAGTACAATCAATAGGCAGCGGGAGTCACTTCACTAGTCCATCATAGTTAAAAGCTGCTTCCAGAGAGAGTGTGCAGGCCTCAGTGTGTCACTATCATTTAATTACTGCTACGTGACTTGTTGGATATCCTGGAAGACCTTCTGTATCCTCTGAGGACATAGTAAACAGGGGGAACAATATTTTGTTTTTGTATGCCAATGTAAAGTCTCATTAAAACCTTTTTGATAACAGCTCTGCAATACTTTGGATCTGAGTGCTTTATCATTTCTCTAAACGGAATTAAATTCATTTCAATTTAATTAAAAATGGGAAAAAAGAGCAGCTTTTAAGTTAAATATGGTTTTCGTGCATTTCGCTGCCAGTTGAGCATGTTTGAGTTCAGACGTGTGCTCGCTGGAGTTTAGCGTTCCGTGTTTGTCATCTAATTATAAGCCAAGTTGGTCTATTTCTTTTAAAGAAACAACCTTTTATTCGTGCCATCTGCTTACAGGATGAAAATCGAAGAGGCTTCATCTACAAGATCAAAAGCAAAATTAATTTAGAGCACAAATTTTGAAAAAATGACTTAGATGTCCAAACGTGTCTTAAATGCAGTTTCCTAAAAACCTGTTGAGGTCACTGACTGCAAAAATGTGCAATTTTTATTTATTTCTTTTAATGGTTTAAACATTGTTTGAATGTGCAGTTTGTCTCCCGACAAATGTAGACTGAATGTAGCAAAAAATTTCATGAAAATGAAAAATATAGAACTTGATTAATAATGTGTAAACAAATGAATACACAAACATCTCAGGCCAACCAAAAGATGAGAAGAATAATACTTGGACAACGTTTTAAAGTAGGAGAAAACATTTATTTGCATTGGCTCGTGCCAAAGCCAAACAATGGCTTAGGATGGGTTTTCTGGTTCAAGCATTTCCCTCATGGCAGAAACTGAAGCACTAGTGAGCTTAGCTGAAATCATTTCAACAATAGTACTTAACATTTTCGTGTTTTTGCATAACCCCAATAAAGACATCGCGTTTAGATTCCACTGATAGAGACATTACACTCGGCGAGATATCAAAAGATCTTGCAAACCAGTTTGCCTTGCCATTTGAATAAAACTTCTGACATGGTTTGGTGGATATCGCTTGTAGATTTGAATACAAACAGACGCATCCTTGTTGAAGACAAGCTGCAAAAACACAATCTGGAGTCATCGAGAGGGTAGACTCATCCAGATATTAATATGGTTTTTGTTTTCCTATAGATGAGCAAGCACGTCAGTCACATTGTAAAATCCCTCTGTGTGCTCTAAAACAACAACAACAACAAAACCAGTCTGAAGAACCGCCCGGCTTGAGATCTGCTTGTGCTTCGTGTGGATAGAATGCCAATAAGCAGAAAAGGAAACACAACAGAAACAATATCTTTGCAGACTTGATTGAGTCTAGCAGATGATTCAGCAGTGGTTAGAAGTCATTTATCCGATTTTGGTCATTCATTACTTCGCAATCTTCCATCTTAAGTGCCATAATGGTGGCCTGTCCTCTGTCACAGGGGACAAAAATCTAAAGGAGCCCGAGCACGGGTGGTGCAACTATCTTGCCACCCCATTAAAGGCAAAATTTAACGATATTTATGGAGATTTACAGTGGCTGCAATACTCAAGATGGATGCAGCTGGGTTTCCCGCTGGACAGTCGACAGGACAAGAAGTATTCGCTCATGAATTCAATTAACTGCACACAGCCACGCTCGATTGGTCCGAGCTCTGCCCAATCACCATCACTATCTGTCATGCTCCCTGCTGGAGAGAGCTGCACACACTCGAGCAAAGATGGAGAGGGAAAAACATCTATTCTACACTCCTAAGATTTTTTTTCTTTTTTACTGCAGAAAAATGACAGATATTGTACTGAGTTCTTGGATTACCCATCTGTTTCTTTTTTTTATATCTTATATACACACCTGACTCAAACATTGTCCATACATCTCCTCTACTTTTTAGGTTTATTGATATTTTTACCCTGTCTGACCTAAACTATAAATGACAGATGAGATAACAGCTTCAAAACAACGAGCAAGGAAACACTGATGTTATTGAACTGGTTCTAAGAATTCTCAACTACAGCTACACAACAAAGGCCACATTGAGTTTATAGCAATGTCACAATGTGAAACACTTGGCAACTCTTGAAAAAGTTGAAAGACAAACACAGCACTCTTCATCCGAGAAGCTAAGCATTTTGGCCTCTACCATCTTGGGACTTTGAAGTGACAAACTGGGGACACATATATGGTAGCAAGTTCATCAGTCTCAAGATTGCATTACTGCTCTATTGTCTATTTGACTCTACACTGGGACAAATTTACAAAATGATTAACCAAATGAACATTATGATATACTCAGTCTTGAAAATCACAGATAAAGAGGTAGTAGGGTTTTTTTTTTCACCCTATACAATCACTCTTTATGCAACCTTTGAAGGTTGAAGGCACTTTTGAACTGGCATGATCTATAGTAATTATTTGCGTTTTTACAGTAAATACACACTGGACCTGGTACAGGTGCAAGGTGTGTTTATATGTGTCACACAGTGTGTCCGCTAGCTTCAGTTACAGCTTCTGTATTTCCCACGGAGAGAAAAGAGTGAACGCTAACTTTACAGACAGAAAATGATGTCCTCATTTCTAATCATTGGATCTGTATATGATGTCTTTTCATAAATTTTGTAATTTAATATTGTAAAACGTCTGCAAAACAAACATAAGTTATAAGTTATACTTAATTTCTGTAATTCAAATGTTGCATGAAAATACTGGAGTTTCTAGCAGGATAAAAAGGTTAGTTTTCTGTACTGTGATGGATTTAGAGTGTAGTGCACAATGGCTGTGTGCTTATGGTCAGTACTCAGTTATGTAGCAGAGATTAATTTGCATTTAAGCTTATAAAGATTAGATTCATTCACTGAATTCAACCTTTATACGTTTGGTACAAAGGTAGTATAAAACAGGGGTGTCAAACAGAAGGCCCGGGATCCTGAATCGGCCCAGCAAAGACTCCAGTCAGACTCACTGGACGTCATTGGAAAAGTTAGGGAGGTAAAGATTTTAGACTTTTAATCGTATTTTCTTGTATTTTACAGCTTGCCCAACTAACAAAGAGCTCGACCATGCTCTTTCACACTGCACCAAAGTAATGAAGTACAAGATATACAATTAAATGATAAACAATTAAGGTGCCTGTTTTTTCACTACTAAAGGTCCACAGTATACAGTATATTAAAAATGCAACATTTTCTGTGGATTAACAAAAACGTTCTGCTTTATAATTCCAGGACGGTTTGGGCAGGAGGCTACCAGAAGATTTTACATCATTTCACACAGTAAATTTAAACCCAGAGTGTTGTGCTGCCAGATTTCTCTCATTAACTACAGCAGCATTTCTTTATCATGTAGAGAAAACTGAGACTTACTATTGAAATTGCACTTCTTTTTCTTATACTGAGATATCTCAGATTGATTAAATGTGCCGTTATACTCACCCTCTACAATGAAGGCAACAGATAATAGTTATTTTTTTGAAATTCTCTTTCACTGCTCGTGTTCTTCACAACAGATTCAAGCTGAGTACATTTATTAGAACTAGAATTTAGACAGGAATAACATTTATCTTCTCGTGTACTAATAGTAAGGTTCATTTACCTTTACACAACGCATGGCAGAGCTGTCCGCCAATGCATTACAAAGGCTGTACTTTTTCACTTTTACTCGAGTAAGAAGTTGCTTTAGTACTTTAACATTTACTGGAGTATTTTTTAAACACAGTGTCTGGACTTTTGCCATCTCTGTAATACTTGACCTTAAAAAATGGAATATTAAAGTTTGGTTTCTGTGTAAGCACTATAAAATAAATTCTACTTGATTTGACACCCTCTATACACAAAAATGAGCCCAAAAGGTTCCTCTTGTGGTGGAACAACAGCTATATTAAACAAGCCCATTCTAAGAGCTGTCATTGAACATAGTTCTTGCAGTGTGGGCACAAAAGATAGAAGTACTTTCTACAAGTTAGTAGAAATCTCAGAAAGTTCCGGTGTGCACTGCACACAGTCTAAAAAAAGGTATTTAAATATAAAACTATAATTTGCATATGTGTAACTTTGTTTTGTTGTTGACTTTCAACAGTTATAATGATACTGTATAATTCTTAGCATTGTTTCCTCTGGTTATTTTTCTCAGTTTGGTTGCCCGTGGTCTGATTTTATAAGACATTTTATACCACCACAAAGCTTTCAGGAAAATAATATCAACATTAGAGCCAGTGGAAAATTTCTCTCAATGTAGTTTTTTTTCTTTTATCTGCAATGTTGTGGCCATTTTCTTAAAGTATACAAAAGAGTGAAATTCACAAAGAGCATCATTGTATAAATCTCACATATGACTCATGACATGCTGGCTGTTCCAACTTTTGTTGTTTCTTGCATTACCACGACTCTGCATCTACAAAGCTAAGTAAACATTGTTACCAACCAATAATACAGATCAGCTTTGACATCAAAGCGTCTTTTCCACAGTCAGGGCGACTGTGGTGAGACTGTAGCCTTTGTTTGGTTTAAAATGATCAGCATTATGCTACGGGGTTTTGATTCCACAGCACTGGCCTTGATGTTTCATATTTTTTTCAGTCTGATGAGCAAGTTTGGGTTTATTTCATGGGAGAAATCATCTCAGTGCACTAACTTTAAGGTAAAAAGTCATAACCACTATTTTTACTCCACTACAGGAAAAATGTTTGCTACCCATTGCTGACACACTGACTTCTTCAGAAGGTGATGCAATTGCAATATATCAGAGGCTTTTTTAAGGACGTAAATTTTTGTTAATGCTGTTGAAATTTGTACCAGCTACAGATCAAAGTCATAAAACATCATAGAGCAATACTTTTTAGTGCACTGAACAGGATCAGTGAAATCGCTCAAAAACATAGAGCTTCCTCAAGAGTTTGAAGACATTTCAAACAGATAACCATTTAAATATGAAATATATTGTAGGTTAGGGTTAGGTCATTGGTAGAATATATATATATATATATCCATCAGGGTTTGCCAGTTACTGAAAGTGTGTATGTGGATCTGCCTTAACTTAGTCAATATAAAACTTATAAAGTTTGATTGCTAAAGCTTCAGTCACACACACCTGGAAACCTGCAGGGAACTCCTCGCCAACCTCTTGTCGCTAGGGAAAAATATATATTCGTTGACTCGTTTGTGAGTGGTTGCTGGCGCCAAAAGGAGCTGCACCAAAAATCTCCTTGTGATTGTTTTCATCACTAGCAGATTGCCACCGTCACCCACATGAAAGTCACAGGCTGTATCCCTCTTTGCACCCAGTTTCACCTAGCATCTGCTAGCAATCTATAGCAACCATTCACCAACTGGTTGGAGAATACAAATTTATTCCCAGTGACACGAGTTTACGGAGTGGTTTCCTAATGGTCTCTTGGCCTGCGTGACGAGAGCCTTAGCAGTTGATTTTACAGCATCTACCAACAACCTCAAGCAACCACTTGTCAACTGGTTGAGTGATACACATTTTTCCATAGTGACTGAAGGTTGCCAAGGGGTTGCCAACCAATCCCTAAGCCTGTTTCACTGGGGCCTGAATTCCTCACAAATTCCCTTCTGTTATGTTAAAATAATGCTAAGAACTGTACACATTATAGCCCAATAAAAGATTTCTGTGGCTATAATCAATGACCGGTTAAGCTACTTCCCAACCCTTCTGTACCTACATAAAAATGATTACATAAAATGTGCTGCTTAATATTAAACGGATAGGAGAAACTCAATTAACAGATTCACCCCAGAAGTCTTCGTGCATAAATATGCTTTACAGACTGTAATTAGATTTAATGTTGCTTTAACTTGATTGACTTTTTGTCAATACTAGTTTAAGTCCGTAACATCCAGAAATTTCCTCCTCTTTGCCAGGTTTGTGCTGATTCAGACATCTGTTCCATTTGGCGTATGCATGTTGTGAACACTCTACTTGGTGCCCTGGGCCATTTAACACTTGCTCAATATCTTAAAATGAAACTGCCTGTGTAGATTGCCTTGGAAAGGTGCCTGCAACAGAAACACAGTTTGGGTTGAGGGGATGCTGCTTGCAGAAAGGCCTAAGGCAAGAGATTAGAGGTAGAATGTGATAAAGCTTAGTACTGCCAGAAAGGCTCTTGTCTTGGCAAGTTGTATCTTATGTTAATTGATGAGCTTTGTTTTCCTGTTTTTAACTTTCTTCTAGTTTTTTGTCCTCGTATATTCTCTCAGTGATCCTAACATGTTTTCAAAAGACTTCAAAGTATCCTCAACAAAATACAAGATCAACAGAAATATCCATATAATTAGCTCCAGGTAAAGCTGACAAATAGATGGACTTCTGATTGCCTTCGAGGCTCCGAAAGGCTTTGAAAGCAAAGTAAATGATAACTTCTTTTTAATATACTTAGCTTAATTTATTTATGAAGTAGAGATCTGTGATCAAAAGCTGTATTTTTATAGTGCTCTTTTAAGCCAGACCGTGAGGCACAGTATAACACGTACTCTGCTAGTAAACTCTGATACAACCAGGAGTTGAACAACCAAAACTAATTACAGGTTCATCATATGCTTCTGAAAGTTCCTTATTAATACCAGACAATATATCATCATGTTGCCTAGCAGCCACATAACAATGGACTAAAATCTGCAGACTGGACAGTGGACCAGTGATTGCAAAATATAAAGATCACCTCATAAATATACAGGTCAAACGTTAAAGGAACTACACTGAATATTTGGGGGTTTTTTCATCCCTTTTAAGTGGTGTTGCCCAATCTCTCTCTCACACACACACAGACACACACAAACACAGTACATTATGAAGAACACTGGTATTAGATGAGCAGCTCGTGGCCTATATTTAATTAAATGTTAAACTGAAATTATGTACAAACTATATTAAATGCAGTAGACATTTTATCTTTTTTCGTGACCCAGCAACATTATTCGATTTGATTTTATTATTTAATTTGATTTGACTTGACTTTTAGAGTGAAATTAGACACTCATTGCATCAGGAAAAAAAATTATATGTCCACACGCCTAGCTAATTTGCGTCAGCCAATAAACAACCTGTAAATCAATCAACAAGATGGTAACATAATTACATTAATGGGAATTCCATATACTATCAACATAAGATAAAAAGAATAACTACCAAATGTTTTTTCCTGCACAAAAAAATGTACTATATTTAATGTATGTAACTGAGACCAAAACATACTGTTTAACTGCCACTGAACAACATGAACTCTATATGGGTTAAATATCTAATCCATAGAGCATTAAATACATGTTATTTATGCTTCTTCATATTACAGTTTATGAACTACAAGCAGACAGTACAGACATCCAACTAAATTGGTTTATTACATTAGACATGATTAGATTGATATTAAAACAGATTAGCTGTGATTTTTGAAGCTCAGCCTGAAAGAGTTACGCATGTGGATGTGTACATTTTGTGGTTTTGTCCTTGTTAGAGGTATGGCAATATGGCAATGCATGTTGGTTGGCTGGCTAGACGGTCTAACTCTTAATTTTCTAATCTAAAAAAGTTAGAGTAATAAAATAATCAAACAAATATGACATTCTGTAGAGACATTCATGGTCCTAACAGGTTGAAATTGTGTTTCATATCTTATTAAATAGAACACTTGATGCTTGTTTTCTTAATGACTGAAGAAGGAGTATCAAGCAGAGTAGCTACTTTGTTGTTGTTGTGACCATTCAGTCATGTGAAAGCTTTCACAGGACCCAAAACTAAGTACTCTCACTGCTTGCATAGAAATGATAAGGGTATTATAATTTCTATGAAAGCAGTGAGAGTACTTACGCATTTGATCATCAACAAGTATGAAAAAATACACACACAAGTACTGCTTCCATAGGAATAGGAAGTAAGGATAAGCAGCAGTAAGTGCATTTGACCAACACAAGATTTGGCAGTTTGATGGTCTGGGGCATTCAAGGGTCTATTAATACAATGCAATAACCTTCCAAGAAACAGACATCATAAAATGTTACAATAAATCAGTGACAGTAGAGTTAGAGAAAGACGGAACAAGTATGGCTTACTCGGGAATACTCCCAGGAGAAATCTCTTTACATTTTCAAAGTTGCTGCTAAAGAAAGAATTGTGGAATAAGAACTTCATACCAACTGTTATGCACGGTGGTGGAGGGGTAATGACTTAGGTTTGTTTTGGAGCCACACGATCAGAGTATCTTCCACTCATTGAGTCGACCATGAACTTGTCCATACACCAAACAGCTAAAGCTTGGCTGAAATTTGGTTATGCGACAAGACACAGTGATTCCAAGCATATCATCGAATGGCCCACCCAAATGTTCAGAGCTCAACCTGACTGACATGCTGTCATGGTACCTTAAGAAAGCTGTGCATGAATGAATGCCTGCAAACCTTAATGAACTGAAGAAACATTATTAAAAAAAAGCATGAACCTCCACAACAATCTAAAAAACTGATAAAACTAAATTTGCACCAGACAATATGCTCAGCTTGAGGCTGCAAGAGTGAGATTCACACAACAATAGAGGATACTGTGTCTACATCATACTGGCTCCAGCAAGAGGTTAATGAAGAATCTTAACAATTGCATTGGAGGTTGTGAAATTTGGTGTACATATTGTTTTAGAAGGAGATGACAAATGTGGCATCATCAGCAGGCCTAATTTTTATTTAATCCCTTTAAGGCTTAAAAACACTTTTGAAACAATAGTATTGATATTATTTGGAGCTATGGCCTGAAAGCTGCCTAGTGCAACATTAGGGGTGTAATATACACGTATTGACACTATGTGGACTAAAATATTGGGCCACACCGCTTAGTCTTTTAACTCGGGTATTTTTAGTCCTGCTAGAGTTACATAAAATCAAGGACCTAGCCATATGATCTACATGGAACAAGTAGGTTTGTGAAATTTCTTCCCTTGTAGATATTCAAAGAGCAACAGCAAGTGGTATTATTGCAAAGTGGAAGTGTTTATGAACTACAGCAACTTATCTTACTGTAACTTAAGTAGCAAACAACAGAAAGTTACAGATCAGTTGCTGATTGCTGAGGCGCCAACGCTCTGCTGACTCAATAACTGTAAAGCTCCATACCTCCTTTGACATCGACGTTAACACAAAAACTCTCCATCAGGAGCTCCATGGCGTGGGTTTCTGCAGCCGAGCAGCTCTTGTAGGTGTATTGTGTAGGTGGCCCAGTACTGTAGTCCATATGGTGCAGCTATATGGCTGAGAGTTTATTTCATGCACTCAAAGAGCCAAAGTGAAATAGAAATCTAAATTAAAGCCTGATGTCCTGCTATAAAGTGAATGGTTTTTTCCATTACAAAATATCATCAACCATCCTTCCACATGTCCACACTCTGTCCACTACAGTAGCTTTCTCCAAACCCATTTCCCTCATAGCATTCTCCACAGGGCCATGTTTGATTGATGGGCCTAGGGACACTTCATGGTGCAGTGTACCTAATCGTGAAGTATAGACTTGCTGTAACGCTCCATTAATGCCCCGCGGCAGCATGGTGTAGTGGTTAAGGAAATGGACCAAGGAAGAGGAGGTCAGTGGTTCAGATTCCCTAAGGGTTCGCTGCTGCCTTCACTCTGCTCATTGTCCAATTGGAAAAATGAATTGTGACAGTTTGTGGGGTAATTCATGAGTGCAAACACAGAATATGATCTTGAGCAGATAAACGTTGTTATAGACGTTAAGGCAAACGTGACCTTCTGGCTTGTCACAGAGGAAAAAGTCAAATCTGCTATTGACACAATCTGTTAATGAGCTTGTCAGTCATCACAGTAGTGTCTGTTTACTCTCAGGATGAGAACCTGTAGGAGGTTAAGAGTGTTGCTGACATGTTTGCTGAGTTTGAATGATTACGTTCTCAGATATGCGACAACCATAAAGAGAAATAGTGGCAGAAGGTAGGATTCTAACTTCCTGTCAGAAGGATGAGCTCCAGAGATAGGCATACAGCCACACAAGTCACTTTAAGGGCAGCAAATTGGATTGCTTGTTGGTCCAGTGACTGATGAGTTAATTAAAGTGGAAGGGTATGGAGAAAGAAGTCAGACACTGCTCCATTTATTTATTCTCTATTGACTATCTCCATGCACTTCACTAGCTAGAGTAATCGCTGCCTTTCTGCCCATGAAAACAACTAAAGATGAGGAAATGGACTTTGTCAAAATTACAAATCAGGTGCAAAAGATGAAAAAGAGAAGTAATTTCAACTGAATGCATCGTATTTAGATGAATTATTAGCTAAATGATTATAAATAATACATACATTCTGCTAATACAGAATATCTCAAGGCAGACTTGCTAAAAAATCAAATAATGAGCGAATCAGTGAATTAAAACTGTAAGACTGAATCATGTGTTTCTTAAAAAAAAGTCTTCCAAGTCTAAAGGAAATTGTTACAAAACCACAACAGTACCAACAGTCTGTGTCCACAGCCTCCTGCCTGCTCAAATTATCACCGAAGTCTGGATCAGTCTTACAGCTATTCACCCCAAAAGCTTGATAATGGAGGTCATTAATAGTAGTAATTAGCAAATTTTCAGCGCAAGGGACTAGAACAAATAAAGCAAACGAGTGTATTTGTCAGGGATTTAGTGTGAGAGCCTTAATGGAGCACTCTGGCTTCATATTCTGAGAAGAGAAGTAATTTGAGCTCAGGTTTGTGACAGGTGCTGGAGGAAAAAGTGGGGGAGGTTGAGAACACCACGAAATGTGGTGAGGCCACACGGCGAGCGTGCCGAGACGGATTAGGACTTTTTTTAGAAGTGGGACGTGTGTCGTGGGTGTTGCACTAGGGACCCAGGTGGTGCCCGAAGAGAGCGTGGCACGTCTGCATGCTTTTTTCTCTCTGTCTATCAGCCAGAGCTTATGCACTGTCAGGGAAGAGGAACAGGGTGAACCCGAAACAAAGAACAATTAGACACTGTTCAACCAAAGCTGGATTTGCATGAGCAGCATCATACTCTTTGTTACAGTTACACAAAGACCTACTGGAGAATCACTTCTGTTTTAAGTGAGATGGAAATTGTTTTGATTGATGTGAAGTCAGGCTAATTATATGTTTTTGAAATTTTGCACTTTCATTAGCAGCATTTGACTGAATGATTCAGTTTACAAAGAGAATTTGGGGGTAAGGGAAGACTAGATATGCACTGAACTGAACTGCATTTCCTCTCCTTCTCTTACTTCCTCTCTTGTCACACTCATACACACAAATGTATTTACATAGCTGATAACCAAATATACCTTTGAACTAAACTCAAGTTTAAACACCTTATTTAAACCAAATCTGAAGACAAATCCACAAGACAAGTCTTTCCTGCGGTGCAATGTTCCTCTTTCACCTGGAGCTAAATATTGACCAAGCATAAAAGTCATTTCATTGTTGCAGAGTGCAAAGAGACTCTCCCTCCATAAAAGCAGAAGGGATTACATTTGCTGGACTGTGAGCATCTCTCTGAATTTAAAAAAAGGCCTCTGGGAATAATCACCTTTTTTTTTTTTAAGATGTGCTGTATTTTAATACAGAACTACAAGGTGAAGGATCACTTGACTGCATCCCAGTGCTCAGCATAACAAGCAGTCAAATATAAAGTGCAGTGCAGGTCTTTGTTCAAGTGATCCACCCAGAATCAGTGGCCAGAAATCACTACGACACAAACGTGGGAAGAACTGTTTACGTGCAGCTAAAGGTAAAATGCACATGTGTTGATTTTTTGGAAGTGGAATAAAGTAAAAACAACCAGTTCAATAATGCAACAATCGTCAAATGTAAATTCACGTTACTTATAAAAACGTGGCATATAATTGTAGCATGTAGAAAAGTTCAGTCAGCCTTTCACTTGTTAAATTTCAGAGCCTTCTGACTCATGACCTTAATTAGGTCCAAGCTGACTTGTTTGGAGCTGTAAGATCAGATCATCTGTCAGCTGCTGACAATGAGCTTCATAAATTTTCTGACTGTTTAGGCTCCCGGGAGTAAACACTGAAGAAACTGAAGATAACTGATGCCTCGAAAGCAGAAAAAGGCATCTGAAAGATATGAGAAAGCTGCCAGCTTTTTTCCACTCTGCAAAATGTCCTTAAACGAAAGTCGGGCACAATATATGGAAGACTGACTTCCCCACAAAATTCAGCATCTTCAGCACAAAAACAAAATCTTAATCATTTTAAAATCATATGCTGCAGACATTATGAATTCAAAATCTTAATCCACATTTCTGGAGGAAAGAATGACTGAAGTTTGATTAAAATAACACCTTGCATGCTGTAAAGTGTGGGTGTGGATATATTCAGATTTGGCATATATGATAATCAATGGCACATGAAGGATCGCATGAATAGAGCCCTGATTGAATTCCTCTAATTAAAAGCAAATTATGAGTGCTATGTCATGCAGACAGTTGAGAAGTGTGAAAGGAGGCTGGCTTTAACAATATGACAAAGCTCCAATGTAGACCTCAAAGTCCAACTTAAAGTACTTGAAGAAATTCAAGCTGAAGCTTTCAGAATGGCACTCCAGCTAAAGATCTGTGGGCAGATATTTAACGTGCTGTGCCTGAAAGAATATCTCAGAGCTTGAAATGATTGGCAGAAAAAAAGTGTGTGGAAAAAGTAAAAATGAAAAATGGAAAGAGTCCCCGCAAGCTACTACACCCGCCAAACGATGACACCGAGTCTTAGAAAGAAGCCCAGATTTTATAAATGCAAATTAGATTTTTCGTCTTTTTGTAAATTTGTTGTCTTTTAAATAAAAAAGGTAACACTGCAGTTTGTTGCAGGGGCTCTAATTATCATGTAATATGTGCATAAAAAGGTAACAAGAAAACATTTTTAAAGCATCACTTGTAACAAGACCAAAGACTAGAAAAACATCAAAGGGATAAAATGGCCAGAACAGCAGTTTAAACATGAGTTTAAATAACGTGAACAAAGGTGACGTGACTCAACGGGAAAGTATAATGCTGGATTCTCATTATAAATATAATGTTGTAATACATAAATTGGCAGTGTGTTGCTGCCAATTTCAAGATTTAATTTATTTGATTACAAGAAGCTAATGGTGAACCATTTCTCTGGGTCATTCCTGACTTGATTATTGCTTTTTATGTGGGTTCTGTGGTCTCTGAGCTGGTTGGCTAAACAAGTTTTCATAAATAAGCCTGAAACGAACCCTTGCTTTTTAAAAACGTATACTAGGAAAAATCCCACAGCTTTTGAAAAAAAAAAAAGTGATTACTTTTTTTTAAATAGAGACATTTTATACATGCAGATTAAAGCATTCTCTTCCAGTAAATCAGCACCGGGTTGGTGTGACAAACAGGTGCTGATTTGCACTTTTCTGCCCGTCAAGCATTTGCCAGTTAGAGGAAACAAGGACTTTATCTGTGTTTCTACACGTTACATGTTTGAGGAAAGTCTGCTGTGCTTCTGCATCTAGTTCAGAGGAAATTGAATCAGTTTTATTAACTCAATTTTGAGGAGCTTTCGAGGTTGACAGAGAAGGATATTATTCCAGTCTAGACCAGCCTACGCATTTCATTCGACAACATGCTGTAATGAAATTAAAAATGACTGAGTGTAACTATGCAATTTACCATTTTGACATGTTTAAGAACTCAGTCACTCTGCAGACACGTGAGACACATTTGTCCACATACGCATCTGAAAACAAGGGAACGACTGAAAACGTAACAATCCCAAATTTTATTATGAGATATATTGATTTCTATCAGTTTGGAGCCATGTATAATTAAAAACTTTCATTATATATTAATTTTATTACTCAGTTACTGATATAAAATGATTTACCTTCCTCACAGTATTTAATTTGTAGAGAAGTGACAGCAACTATTTTGTGATTGTTGGAAATCTCTTTTGGAATTACTGACTGATGAAAGTCACTCTTAAAAGTCTTAAACTTTAATTCATTAACTTTTACAACAGCAACGAAACACATCACACACACATCAGTGGCAGCTACTTACCCATGGTGCAGTTGGTGGTGAAGTGGGGCTCAATGGTGGCCGTATCATCCTGCGGGATCCGCTGATCGTAGCTGGCTGAGATCCGAAAAGGTGATCCTCCGTTTGCCCCCAGGGTCAGGTGGACCACTGCCCAGCTGCCAAGAAGAGAAAGCAGGAGCAGGATCAGTGCGAAGAGCAGACACCATGGCTGACAGAAAAACCTACACCGGCTGCGGTTGAGAGGGGTGAGTGTAGCCTGGGCCTGCTCAGCCTGGACGACGGAGGTGGGACTGTCCAGGGCTGCACTGGAGGCTGACATGGTAGCTGCCTCATTCCCTTCCATTTTGGCAGGGTCCCTTTCTTCCTTTGCATGGTGATGCATGGCCCACCCTTTGAGGCCACCCAGACTCTGCAGGTGTAGAGGAGGTTTTAGAGGTGGCCAGGTGTCAGGTGGTGCCCTTGTTGAAAGATTACAATAAGCGGTGTGAAGCCGGCACACGCTTACGGATTGAAGCCACAAATGCAGAAAGTGTGTGTTCAAGAATCGCCAACACACTGAGGCCAAGTTCTAGTGTCTTAGTGAGCTGAAAGTCCTGCACCGAATGCTGTTTTCCCTCAAGCGCCCAGCTGGCTTTGTGCAGTTCAACTGTCCCTAATTTTATTAAGCAAATTGTGCTGATTTCTCTTTGGCTCCCGGCTCATCAACAATCTCTCTCTCTCCCTCTCTCTCCCCTCCTCCTGTCTCCTGCCCATCCCTACATACAAATCTTGACAACATGGATAGTTAATGTCCCGTGAACAGCTACTTCCCCGATGAGATCGTAAATTCAAGTATGCCACACCTGCACATAGACACACCAGCACAAAGGCTACAGAAAGCTACAAACGTTCTATATGTTGTATTATTAATACAATAGTAACAGGTGGAAAAACTACACCATGCATAGACCATACATATTTTATTAACTACATCTTTGACATGTTGCATGGACTGCAGCATATTACAATGCTAATGCTCTCACTTTGTTATGTTTACATAATGATAAATAAATTTAGCTGCTATTTAATAGACTTCTGTGAATTATATACTGTAGATAACATTTTTAATTATCTTAATCTGCATCTAAAAAACTACTGAAATAACAGAAAATACAAGTGAAAACAAAAGCAAATATGTTGTGTTTAGACTGAACTAAATTGTAATAATGTTTTTGTGATTCAAGTTTATGTCACACATAAGCCACACGCTGCCAATCCACAACAAACAGAGGATCGTGACGGCGAAAGTCAGGAGTTAATAACATTACTGAAATAATAAAACTAACACTGAAGCTAAAAAATAAGTACAGAGGCATTGACCAACCAGGGACCGGAAATGGCGAATTCGTGGAATTCTTGGCCCTGATTTGGTAACTGGCCGGTCAGTTTCACAAATGTCTGATTATGAGCCGGTCCCTTTCATGCATGCATAACATGCAGAGAGGGGTGCAGGCAGATAATCGCTTATACTTTACACCAAAAAAGCTGATCCGAATCTTAAACCACCTTCATCCAGCTGAACATGGACATTTTGAAGAGTCTAAACACAGGCAGCCAGGCACCAGCCAGCAGCCTTGGTATGAGCGAAAAGAACAAAACAGTTATTAAGAATTATAAGAGAAAAGGGTCACTGTCCTGCTATCACATGGCTCTGGTGAAGATATAAAAAAGACGGAAAATGATATAAGCAAATCAAAATAAATTTGTTTTGTTATATAAATCTTGCTTTTCTTTGATAAGGTCAGATGTGCCGAGTAAAGGCAGGCGTACAGAAACTCATTTTCAGCTAATTATTTGCACATCTTTGCAGCACTTTATTCAGTCAGAGAAGATTTAACTTACTGCAGTTTGGGTGGAACTGTAAAGTTCAATTACTAATTTTGTTATGAAAACAAAACAAACATTTTTAGACTCCACTGCTCGCCAATGCATTACATGTTAACTACGATATAACCTTTTTCCCTCCTGGATCCTCGTTCTTTGTTTTTGTCAAACACTTGTCCCTCTAGTTTTTCCACTTCACATCCCCTCACATCCATTCCAATAGTTTCAGCAATCTCCTTCCAGGATTTGATGACATTTGTGACATAACATTGTTATCCTCCCACTGATAAATTCGAAAACTGTGGGGAAACAGCACCCAGAAATGCCAAAGGGGACAGTGCTGAACATAAATCAGGTGTTAGTTGGAGGAACTACTAAAGTAAAAAGTATATCTTTATTGTAAAAATACTAAAGTTTATGCTTTTGACTATTTCATTGAGAGTCCAAGCCTAGTTTCTGTATTGTAGGTGTTTTAAGCCTCCCCAGAGCCAGAGATTGTATTTATTGACCATTTTTAAAAGGTACCCAAAGACATGGCTCTCACTGCACAATAGCATTAGCATCCAAGAGTACAGAACATCATACCAAATACGGTGATGTGTAATCGATAATTTGCAATGTATCAATGCAATGTATCTGTGAAGTTTTGACTTTTTTGCACCAATCTGGAAAAAATATATACTTTTTCTTTTTTTTCCCTGGAAGTTTGGCTGTCTATGAAGTCTTTCATTAAATAGAAATCCGAGTCTTGTGATTTCAACTCATTGATACGAGTCTTGAGACATTTTCAGTGACCACACAAAGATTTCCTTCTTAAGACTGCTTGTTTCTAATAACTTTGAAAAATAGTTTGGTAGGTTGTGGTCAAACCTTGAGTGGTTGTGAAGAAAGTAAATGAAATACTATAGAAAATAATGCACACCTCCGGGCTAAAAAAGTAGATTTCCACCATGATAGAAGACCTTGGAGTCAATGGGAATACATTGGTAGGAAGCCTTGTGTTTCTTTTCACAGATTTATTTCCCCACACCTAGGTAACTTAGATCTATTTCCACACAAGGATTAAGAAAACCAAACACTTTCACTGCTTTATAAAGGTTTTAAGCCTTAGACCATTAGTGATGTTATTTTGAGAGATCTCAGCAGGTCTCTAGCTTTCAATTATGACAAGTGCACTGGGTAAAAGGGAGCTGTCTGTGTTTATTTTGGGGTTTATTTTGTGCTTTGTTTGGGTAGAATCGTGCTAGTAAGAGTACAGCAAATATGAATGCGCACACAAGCCCCCACTACACAAACAGGCTCTGAGCTTTTCTGATTTCCCCAATGTCTGCGCTCGAACTCAGAAGGCTTTGCGTTGCTACTTTCACCAGCTTCCCTTCTTATGTTTTTTCCCCTTCTGTTTTATGTTGCATTGCCTCTCCTCTGTCCTCCCTCTTTCTGGTGCTTTCACCTCTTTCCATTTACTTTTCGCTAAACCGTCTCCGCACCATCTCTCTCCCCCTCTTTTCATCCAGACACTGCTCACAGTGGAGGGAAGATGGGAAGTGATGTTACAGCACCATAGTACACCATTAGAGAACAGCTCTGCGGTATGGGACCTGCTACCTGTCATTCCCCTTAATAAGAAGGAAATGAAACCCTAGATAAGAGCTGCCACTGTCTCCTTGATAACCTTGAAATGATTTGCCAACTAAGTAATATACACATGATCTTGCTAAATTCATCACCAGCTCAGCTAAATATAGAAATGGTTTGGCTACATGATAACAATAAGATTGTTAGTGTGCATGGATGTTTAAAATAGATCAATTCAACACTATTCAAGGCAACCTCATGTCCAGTTAGATTCATATATTCAAAGATAAAATTATTAAAACCTATAATTTAGCATGGAGGTATACGGCAACATTTCCAATGTGATCATAAACAATTTAAGTTTTCAGCTGTTTTGATAAGTTCTAAGTGTTTTTGGTGTTCTTGGCTAGTTAGCTAGTGGAGGACTTTACCCACTTACTTAGTTTTGCTGATTGGACAGATTTAGGAAGACTGCTACTGGTTCCAAAGTTAGTTTATTTAAGAACAACAGACCCTATTATGTTCTTCAGTAGCAGCAAAAAGTGTGCCAAGTTAATGCTTAGTGCTACTGCAGAAACATTCTTGTATTCTTCTCAAGGTCTGCAATCTCAATAATGCTCATAAGAAGCACGATGGACCGGAACTCAACAGCTACAGCGATAACAAAGATCTGACTATGAATGATGATATGAATTTTCAGGGTTTTTCAGACTTTTCACTTTAATAAAAAGGAACAAAACACTCCTAAAACAAAACTGCTTTATCAATATAGAGCATTGTCTCGAGACTGATGAGGAATTAGCTTTAACACGTGTCTGGAAATTGAAGGGGTCCAAAAACTTTGGAAGCACATTGCAAACTTGATTTCTGTCCAGTAACAGGATAAAATTCTGTGCAAGTCTTAGTGTACTCAATTATTTTCATGTTTTTCATGCTATGTCTGTGCTGGCACTCACGGGACTCATTAACAAAGCGGTGGATACGAAAAGAGCTGCCAGGATACATCAGTTAAACATTTACATCTAATTAATAGTATACTATATGAGGCACAGTAGTCCTAAATAAAAATACAAAAAAAAGATAATGGATGATAAAGACCCCTCATGTGGGAAATAGATATACATGACTAATCTGAGTGCAGATGCTAATAATTCTCATTATGGTCCTCTGTGTCATAAAGGCCTGCTGGTTATTTAAAATCACCTGACCTTTGTGCAGACTGCTGTTTTTTCAAAGACTCTCCCATGATGGGAATGTTTTCTTCACCACAGGAAAACAGAACAAAACAGCTCAGACCGACTACTCTTTGCTGCCAATTGACAATTCTCATTTCATAATGCTTTTTATTTATGCTCCCCTAGTGCTCTGGCTAACGTAGCTCTTTTAATTTTCATTTGTTGTGAGTGTGCGCATGTGTGTGTTTGTAGGCTGCTTATGTCCTAACCACATTACGACTTATTTGTTATGGGTTCTGTTTTGCATTATCTGTGACTCTCATCTATCAGGACAAACAATAGACAAAGACGTGAGTTATGTTGGATGTTCTTTCAGTGTGGTAATGCTTCCCTAATGCTGTGAGGTGGACACTGCCAGAGTGAGCATACTGCACAGAGACAAGCTTTATAACTGCCTCATATACAGGACTATTGTCCATGTGTGTGGGTGATCCTGAGTTGGACTGAAGATACGGTCTAGATTAGCTTTTGTTTGGTCATATGATTAAATTCAGTTGATAAAAATATAGAAAAATGATTTAAGTAGCTGACAAATACTCCATTCCCTCAAATGGCCACAAGAGGCCGGCTCCAAAAGTGACAGGGGTGCCAAGACAGGCAGCTGTAGCCCCAAACTGTCTGCTTGAGCCTTATTTCAGCTAACCTCTGACCCTATTAGAGCACATGTGTATACTGTTTTTACATAATTGTCTTTACAGCTTTATCCTAGATAATTAAAACACTTGGTGCAGGTGAAAAAACTTTGTAACCCATAGAACTTTCTTTAAACCTAGATGTTTCATATAGTTGCTTATAAGACGTAGATGAGGGAGGATTTCGTTTTGTTTTCTTACAAATATAGGACAGACGTCCAAAGGTGATGTTTTCATTAAGTATTTTTACTCCTTTATGATGAAATGCAACATATCTGTTGTCAAAAGTGGAACGAAAGAAAAAAACACCTAAGCTGCATAAATATGCCAGAGAAGAGAAATTACTGCACTTTTGTCTTTTACATCAGAAATATGCTCATTCAATAAACTAGTAAACTCAACAATATCTCCTGTTGCTTGACCGGCTCTCTGTAGAAACCAAACGAGTGATTCTATGGCAGAAAAATCTTAACTATAATATGCCGGTAATAACAAAATGCAGCCTTGGGTCCTCAAGTCTGAGTGCAAAGAATGGAAAAGGTTTTTCAGAGTCCAAGTACCCTGTTGAATGTATCTGCAGTAAAACCAAAGGAAGGGGAGGACAGAAATGGAAACTGCTTTACATGGTAATGGAATTTTTACCCCCTAAGAGACATAGGCAGTGATTTTGATCATTCTGGCTATTTTAGATCGAAGTGGTATTTTTTTTTCATGGTGGAAAGATGAGATTGATTGAAAATGATGCTCGTACAAAATAGGTAAGCACGGAGGCAACTGCGTTTGAGGACTTCAGAGGTGGGGGTGGGGGTGGGGGGGGGGGGGGGGGGGATTGCTGCTGGATCGGGATCTCTACTTAAGCCACATTGATTTTGGCTGTCAAATGGCATAGTGCACAACAAGCTTAAGCCAAATATGTCAAGAAAAGTACAGATTAGACTGAATGGCCTGACATAGCCGAGCTGAATGAATGCCACTTCTCCACGCTATGCAGGATGCTTTTGAATGGTATCTGTTATGCTGCAATGCCACTAGACTGATAGGGTGGATGAGATAAGTAGGGTTGTTTCATATTAGGGACATGTTTTTAATCTCTCTCTCAAAGATGTCTCCAAGATTTAAAAAAAAAAAAAATTGTTATGCGGGAAAAATAACTCTAGGAAGCATTCTAGGAAGCTAAACTTTGGTATCAACAAATACATATCTTTTAGACAGTGAATAACAAAATTGCTTGATTTTGGCAGTTTGTGAACACTATCAACTTTGGAAGAATGGCTTAGACGACAGTAATCACGAGGCTTTCACATAATTTGCAGACTAAAACTTGGGATTGCACTCAAAGCAAGCATTAGCCATTGTACATTCAGATGAGTCACACCTGAATACAGCTATCTTGCATTTACAGTGCAGAGCAAATTATTCAGTGACTGAAAAATGAACAATCTGCCCCAAGCAAATTACAGAGGATGAAAGAAAACCCAACCAAACAAACAACCCCAGATTAAAAGGGAGAAAAAAAAAAGAAACAGGATGCAAGTGAGTCCACCAGGGATTCATGTCAGTGTGGTATTTTCAGATGGCCTAAAAACAGAGACAAAAAAATAAATAAAATCCAAAGGCAGACCAAGTGTGTAATCAATGGTCACACCTCCTACTGCAATGTGACTACTTCAGAAAGGTTTGTTTATGGTAATTACAGGATATATGAATTGCAGAGGTTTTTGAAAACACATGTGCGTTTTCCCAGAAGCTCATGAATACTCAAAGATAGAGCTGATGTGTTGATAACTGCACACTGACTTCTCTTTTGACCTGGGAGTTTCATTTCCATTTTGAAACCTGGATCTATGATGGATTTGCCAATAAGTTATACTCCATGAGCAATAATTAATTGTCCTCTTATCCCTTCTGTTTGGAGTCATGAAAGGTCAGAAGCAGGGAGAGCGGGACCAAGACCCAGGATAAACCACATTAGTGACAAAATATATGAAAATAATTTAGTCATAAACAGCATGAAATGGTGAAGCTGGAGTAGAGGTACGCTGCAAAGTGGCTTGCTGGTGCTCAGAGGCTGTGGGCAGGCTAATTCGGTTTAAATAGCAAGGTCTAAAAGAGATAACTGGTTGGATATGTAGCAGGGTGTTGGGTGAGCTGCTGTGCTTAGCCTGAGTTCATGGTCATGCCTGAATAAAGTATAATCAAGGTATACTCCACCTTGATTACACACAACCTAGCCAATGGGGCAAGAAGTCAAACAGTGAAGTGAAATGTAATTTTTTTTTAACTAAAATGTTCTTTTTTATGATGATCATTTTCACACAACGCGATAACGTCTATATTGATGCACACGTAAGACAAAATACGATAACTTTCAACTCTAAATTGAAGACTGTGGCATGAGAATGATGAACCTAATCACATTCTTCACTTTCACACACACTTTATTCCCGGTTGTCGCAACTTTACACTCTCAACAACACATCAACAACAACAATAATGGATTGGATTTATAGAGCGCTTTTCAAGGCACCCAAAGCGCTTTACAATGCCACTAGTCATTCACAAGCTACAGTTGTAGCCACAGCCACAGCCACGGCAGACTGACAGAGGCGAGGCTGCGCCATCGGCCCCTCTGGCCAACACCAGTAGGCGGTAGGGTAACGTGTCTTGCCCAAGACACGGGTTGGGTTGGACACAACGACCAGGACAGACAGCCCGGGGATCGAACCGGCGACCTTCCGGTTACAGATACGCTTCCCACGGTCGCCCCCGTGGCTCAGGGGCAACCGTGGGCAACGCAGCCAGGACCGAGTTTAGTCCTTTTATATGCAGGGTAGGTGTGACGAGCCGATGCAGCTCAGGTGTGTCCACCGCCCCCCGCAGCCACGCCGCTGTCCACGCCCTGCTGCAAAGACGCATTAGTGGAGTTGGTGTTTCTATTTGATGAAGTTGCTATTTTAGGTTCGACTCAAAGGGTCGAATTCAATTGAGCTGTTTTCAAGCACAGCAGCCAGAAAACAGCCCGGCTACTTCCTGCTCCGTTTGGGAAATATTACAGATCATTTATGTAAAGATAACTCTAAGAGAAAGGACAAGCTTAAAAAATACCTGCAGTAATGCACACTTATCTTTCTTGTATCTGCATTTCCATAACACAAAACTAAAATAAATTTTGCTACAATTAATAAAGGTGAAACTGTACATGGAATTTTTGCTGACCATAAGTACCTTGATCTGAAATGATTTAATAGAGAACTTTAGACAGGAATGGTGAAGGGTATGATGTGATTAAAAGATGACTGGGATATTTCTCTATTAGATGTACATGACGGCTATATATCAAAAGAATGGCAGGCCTACAGTCACCCCCATTTTCATTTTCTGAGCTTCCTTCTGCAGCTCTATAGAGAACACATTTTGCTAATGTCCTGAGCAAGTGTTAAATCAGATCTGATAATGATTACAGTCTTGTAATGAAATGTTATCTTTGGCATCCCCTGTCGAAGATCCCGTCATCAGTAAATTGTTTTAGCACACAGGGTGGACGTTAGCTTGGAAATCATAATCCAAATGAAATGAGTTCAAACCATTGAGCACGCTGCATAAAATACACAGGATTAAAAAAGAAAACACAGTGAACTTCACGTTTTGCTGACCTTATGAACATGTTACTTAACAGTTACAGTTAAATGATGATCTAAAAGGCTGAGCATCAGTGAGTTACGATTGAAGCCCAACTGATGTTTAGCTATTTGCTATTTTTCCATTGGTTACTGTTCTTAGTAGGTTCTTAGGTTCCAGCAGACAAAGCAACATAAAAAGAATGACTTTGGGTTATGAAGAAGAAGTTGTGGACCCAAAAAAAAGAAAAAAAGCTTATGAAACAGGATTATGTATCTTGTTATTCAGTGGTGACAGGCAGGTTTCGTCAGTTAACTGCCCATCTGCACTCTGATATCTCTTGCCAATTTTCGCAGGCTTCAGAATTTCTTTGAAAAGTATCTGAGCTTTACAAAAAAGAGGCACCAGTTCATTTTGCCACTATGACAGAAGAGCCTCAATAACCAGGGGCAGCCTGTCCATCTGGAGGAGCAAGAAACTCTCCCAGTGGCCCACCAGTGTGTGGGATCATACCAATGAAACACCCAAAACAGTCACATTCAGTTTGATTCTCCACTGCAGTGACCAGCTGGGTTCGTACAAGTATGTTTATGTGTGTGACTTGTTCTCTGTTTTTATGTTGCAGCTATAAATTCATCATATTTTTCTCAACACACCGTTCTTTCATTACCTTTACCTTAGCACTTGATTTACATATCAGGCTGCTCAATAAATGGCCTTTATCAGATGTAATCAGCCACTCATAATTGGTCAGTAGGCGCCCTCCTCCACCTTATACTAGGCTCAACAGACAGATAAAATACAATGCAATCAGTGACAAACATTAAAAAACAACTCCCGTCAGAGCAGGAACTCTGACAAAACCAAACTCTTTCTGTCTGTTTGTCCCAGTTAAATAGCAGTCTTCTAACTCAAATGCCAACAGATCAAAAACTATACAACTGTTGGCTTTTGAGAAAGACTTTGTTTCTAATGAGGCAAATCTTCCTACAATTTAGTGGTAAAATGGTGATTGTAGAGTGAAAATTGTGAATTTACCCATCAGTTGCAGAGAAACTTTTCAGATGAAGTTTTCAAGGCTCTTCATCCTAACTTTCAACATTCTGCCTGTTTAAATGAATGTTAAAATATGCATCAACTCTAAGTGTTTTGTTGGTCAAGTTGGTCATTTCAGTGGTTGAATGGTGTTTCGACAACAAACAGTGCAGAGAGATTAGGTAAAAAGTTTGTATTTTTTTGCATAGAAAACCAATCCCATCATTAACATGCAATACCGGCTACTTAAAATGTTAAAATGAACTGTCTGTGAAGGTTCTCAGTCATCCAGGTCATTGTAGTCAAAGGAGCTTGCAAAGAAAAGCGTCTGGACTTCTTTAAGTTGCTTGAAGACGTTTCACCTCTCATCAGAGAAGCTTCTTCAGTTCTAAGGTCAAATGGTGGGGAGTCCCAGATTTAAACCTAGTGGGAGCGACCATCTTTGAACAGAGGCGGTGGTTTACGACACCAACTGTGTGCCATCTATAATCCAGTTTTGAGTTCCCTCCCCAGACGCTTTAACGCCCACTCACATCCTGGGCCATCTGACCTCAGGAATTTGCATGATAAGGTGGGGCCAGGTTTCACAAGGAACTCACCCGAAACTCTGGCTGATTGGGACCCACACCCAGTTTCACACCTTGGCTCAGGCGATTAGAGGATCATCAGGGGGTCCTTTTGTCCCTCTGTGGGGGGACACTCCCACTAGGTTTAAATCTGGGACTCCCCACCATTTGACCTTAGAACTGAAGAAGCTTCTCGAATGAGAGGTGAAACGTCTTCAAGCAACTTAAAGAAGTCCAGACGCTTTTCTTTGCAAGCTCCTTTGGTTAAAATGAACTGCACCATTAAATCATGTGTTAATGAGCCTATTAATAGCAGGAGAAGACCTCCTAAGGGCAATCTATATGGTAATAACTTATAAACTATCAGCGTCTGATAATCTGTTTCAAATGTTACCAAGTCGCACGCTGGTATATTGTTTTTGTTTCATTTCAGGCATTATTCGCCAAAATTAAATGTATTCTTTAAATAAATTATGTATAAATAAATTGCTGCTGTGCGGTGGTTGTTTATGTTGATGTAGTGGACTGCAGTAAGGTAATTGTCTTGAATAATAAGCAGTGAGCAATGGCAAGGATAAAAGTGACACCAAAAAGCAGCAGCAGTCCAGTTGACTCAACATTTTCCACATCTGCTGACGCCATTATTCATAGCTACTTACACAGAGTGCAGCAGTAGCATCTTTATATTTCGCCAGCGTACAAACAACCAACAATGCAAGTGTTAAGCCAAACCACAGTGTTGAGTTGATGCACGTGTCATATAATAGTCTATTCAGTATATCGTTGAGAGGCACGACATGTCAGAAGCTATCCCATCTGCTTTCTGTCTCTGTCTTTTCCCATGTGTTATCATTTCATTTCCTATAGTTTCTTCTCTATCCGTGCAACCATTAGTTACATTGCTTCTCTCCCATTGATTTTTTTTTTGAGCTGGTTTCTTCGTGCAGTTCTATAATCAGATGTGTTATTCCACCTACACCCTCCTGTTCAGAATAACTCAGAGGTTACAACTCAACAGCCACAGTAATGATATTGTGCTGATTGAAATATCACAGCAGTTGTAAAAGTTGGAAATATTAGAGTTGGAGGCTAAAGGAACCACAGAGACACATTAAAATAGCTTGTAGAGAAAAAATGGCAATCACCTTCTCTTTGCGAATATAATGTAAAGTACTTTTTTGTTCAACTCAAGGAAATGCTCATGGATATTATCGTGGCAAACTGACATCAGCCTTGTCATTTATTTTGCTTTTGCTGCCCATTCTCCTCTGTACATGGCTGAACCTCAGCTCATTGGTGTTTTTCTTTCTTGTCAATGTCAAATTAAACTGCATATCCAATTTAATAAGGCTGTTGCTCTACCCTGCATGGCACATAAAGCATGCAAGACCTCAATAAATTACTAATTTCAGTGATGAAAACTTGGCCTCTCAATGTAAACTGCTGCGCTATTACGAAGATGGAAGGCGTGGGGGGAGAGATCACATGGCTCCTTGCACTTTTTAATTATGACCCAAATTCAATTACTGTGCACCCTCGTCCTTTACAGAGCCACGGGAAATTGCTCCAATCGAGTGACAGCACTTGTGATTAAAACATGTTCACTTTGTAACATAAAAATGCTGTTCACAGGAAATGGATGATGGCTTAAGACAAAAGAACAAAGTCACCCTCTCCTAATTGAATAATTTGTCTGTCACCAGAATTGCACGTTACCTTGCATGTTAGAACAATTTTCCCCTCACATGCACGTGCAAAGAACACATCTGCTATTCTCCCTGTTATCAGCATACGGGACAGATGTGCAGAAAGTTTGCCCTGGAAACTGCTCATCCAGATTCTACTTTGTACTCCTTGGTGGAACATAAACAAAGACATGAGAGGCTTGAAGATTTTTATTCTTCAAACATTTTACTTGCATTTTTTTTACTAAGAAAGTAGCCACTTTACTAGTATCTTGTATTCATTTATAGTAGAAACCTTGCAACGAACTACCAATCAACCCAGAAGGACGTGAATACAAAGACGTGCAGCTTTTAGGGTCACGCAGTTCTAAGACGTTATCTAGAAGGACTCACTCAAAGCAAAGACCTGTATGTGACTAAACCGTGACTAAGAATGGGAATTGTGGCAGAGTTTGGCGAAAACGCTGCCACATCATATTTCGCTCATTTCTTCCATTTTAGATGACAACTGACAGACTGCCGTTCGTGAAAAGCTACAACCAGTTAGAGCTGCCTGACTTGACCATCAGCGTCCAGCCAGCATAAGCTTTTCACGCTCACACAGGGAGGAAAATGATTGAAGAAAGAGGGAAAGAGTGTCCCTGGGCAGTCACAACATTTTTAGTGAAAGGTTTGCCACCTTTTCTCTATGTAGAAGAACTAGATTTTCAGTAGTTTAATGCTTTAGTAGATATTAGATGTATATAAGAACCTGAAATTAAATCACTTTTTAAATTCCATCTATCAATCCAGCCCTTCATTTAGCTCCAACCTTACGTTGGTGAAGTATAACATGAACACAAATATTAAACATGGCTAAAGCTTCAGGCACTTACAATAGCATATGTACAAGTAATCCCTATGAGCAGAAAGCCCAGACTGCCTCAGACTGAAAGCTGTGTTACATGTAGTTTTTTTTGCACTCTTGGCTCTGTATGATGTCAGCGAAAGCAGATATGTTTAATATGGTCATCTCAGGCACACAGCTCGAGCAGTGAGCAGGGCGGCCGCATCACCTTGTGTTAACCTGTTTATGAAGAGCAACCATTTCTTTGAAACGTTTGCCATTTTAGACAGTTGATGAACTGTGGGGCACGATGGCCCAATATGAGATCAATAAGGATTATTTTTAACTGTGATGCAACTTTACTCCAAGACATTAGCATGATGTCCACATTTATGGCTACGAACACAAGATTATGTGTGAGACTCCCCCGAGTTGGAAAAACTTGAGATCTTTTGTAAACTGCACAAACCAAAATAATTTATTTCAATGGCCTTTAATGGACAGTTAACCAACAGTTTACAAGCAATCTGGCAAGGAATTACAGAAAGAATTAAAAAACAAACAACAAACTAGGAAAGCTGCATTTTAATGGTTGTCTGCATAAAGATGCGTACACAGATGGGATGGATGCTATTTTAGGGAGGAACGCATTCCAATATCCATATGGCAAACATACTCGTCATGTTGATTAGGATTTCAAAATAACTGAATAAATTAGGTGAGAATCAAGTCAGAAATAAATGGAACGAACTTTAGGATATTATTGCACCAGATGGCACCTGAAATATATACAGTTCATTATTTTTCTGATAATAACCTCAGTTAAATATGTTTACCAGCTTTAAACTCTTGTACGTTCTTTTGTATACACAAAACCTTAATGAATAAACAATGAAAAGGGGGCTACAGTACATGATGATGAATGCACTGGATTTCTATTTCATGTTTTCCTCAATGCCTAGGCTCAAATTAGGCTGCCTATATATTGTAAAGTAAAAGGGAATATTTAAGTGGTGTTTACTTGTAAACCTTGGGCCCTGGGTTCTATGAAAGGAATGTTTTTTTATGTTTAAATAGGAAGCACAAGGGAGTGAATGCTGGGCTGTGAGCTTAGAAAGCATAAATCAATGTGAATGCGATATGATTTGCTTTTCGTGTGGAATGCTGGCTAAACCAAAAATAAGCAGTAGACGGGACTTCAAGGAACAGTGCTTCCTCTGTTTTCTTTCCTTTAATGCAACGTGGCCAGAGTTGACTTCCAGCACGATTTACAACGAGACGAAATGGTTTAAGCAATTGAAGTTTGAAAACTAGGCAGCACGGTGGCACGGTGGTTAGCACTGTTGCCGCACAGCAAGAAGGTCCTGAGTTCAATTCCAACATCAGGCCAGGGTCTTTCTGTGTGGAGTTTGCATGTTCTCCCCGTGTTTGTGTGGGTTCCCTCCGGGTACTCCGGCTTCCTCCCACCGTCCAAAGACATGCAGCTTGTGGGGATAGGTTAATTGGATAATCCAAATTGCCACTAGGTGTGAATGTGCGAGTGAATGTGAGTGCGAATGGTTGTCTGTCCCTGTGTGTTGGCCCTGCGACAGACTGGCGACCTGTCCAGGGTGTACCCCGCCTCTCGCCCTATGACAGCTGGGATAGGCTCCAGCGCCCCCCGCGACCCTGAAAAGGAGAAGCGGAAGCGAATGGATGGATGGAAGTTTGAAAACTGCTTTAAAAGGAATTAGTTCAACTAAATATGTTTTTGTTTTACTTTACTGTAAAAGTGACAAACAAAAAAATGTTACATTTTTATACAGTTAGCGTGCTTTTACATTTCTTTAAAGATAACGCTTTTGCATAAACAAGCACTCGGTTTTTGTCTAAAAGTAATTTTGGGATGATCAAACATTGGTAAAGCTATGAGAACGAGGGCGTGCATACATGAAATAGATATCATATTTCAATAAACATTTAATCCTGAATGTGTCACGTCGCTATTATTAAACCTTTTTGCACAGATGACTAATGTGCTATTCTAGTCCATGCGACGGTGTCACATTTCTGTTACCTGCAACGTGAAAAGCCTATTTTGTCAAATAAAACATGTCATTCATTAAAATGGACATTTTTTCCACTCTTAGAAAAGCCATTAAAACACACACACCCTTCAACGATAGCTGGCACACATTACAAAGTAACTTACAAAACTTTAAGAGAAAGAAAGCAACTACATTTTCTGAGGAGAGACAAAGTGATGCACCACGTATTGGCGCCTCGGTTGCTGCCTGGTTGAGCATTGTTTGTTGTAAATATGACTGTATTCTGCATGAATACTCACATAAGCTGCACTCATGTAGAACAAATCCATGATCAAATTTCTGCCTGCTCCTGTGAGAAAAACGTTATGTTTTATGCACAAATCCCTATTAATGTTACATCTTTCATTTTCAGTCATGAAAATGACTGAACGGTTCTATCAACATCCTTTTATGCATTTCGTGAAAAATACAGTTAATTACAGTGAGTAAAGGCTGAGTCCCAGAGCTCAACTAGTTTGCAGTTATTAATAAATAACTGAATTTAGAGCTCAGAATTTGTGCTACGCAGATGAAACTCACCGAGCGTGGGCCTGTGAAGTGACAGTGCCTGCTTTGCCTGTGACCGTTCAAGCTTGGCGTGACTGGGAGTGCCTATTTAATTCGGACAGCGCAGTGCAATTTTTGTGTTCCAAAAATATTCGTGCATCACTGCCTACACAGATTACATCTTAGCACAGGGGTTAGGTGTATGTATTTGGGTTTCTCAATATGACTGCGCTCATCACAAACTCCCCGCTCCA
The DNA here is from genome assembly GCF_056152115.1 of Neolamprologus brichardi. Lineage (NCBI taxonomy): Eukaryota > Metazoa > Chordata > Actinopteri > Cichliformes > Cichlidae > Neolamprologus > Neolamprologus brichardi. The sequence continues at coordinate 6,190,852 of NC_142122.1, forward strand.
AAATCCCATGAATACATATATTGTATGAAATGTTTTCTAAGATGTTTGGAAAAAATTTCAGCCTTTGCATGTGCATTAAAACGTGTGAGCACTGTGTGTAGCAAATCATACTAATGTGTTATTCTTCTGCCCGAGTCTTTCGCTTAATTAAATCTTTGCAGCCAATCTGAAGCAAGCAGGACCAGTATGTTTGTTCCAATTACAGCGCCTAATTTGAGGGATGCGCTGCATATTACCAAAGCACCAAAACAGTGCTCAATTACGTCCGCCTCGTGTGGGTTGCATGATTAAATTTTGTGCATTGAGGAGCTGCTGCTCGATGACGCATATAACAACTTCACGACTTGTCTTTGTCTTATTAAAAAATATGAAAAGGGGAAACTGAGGTAACTTACAGAAGAGACAGAAATGTGGCCGTGATGTGGCAGAGCAGCCAAAACAGTTAACTTTTAGGTGAACGCTGATTATTGTGTTAGAATGCATGTGTGTGTAACTTTGACCTGTACCATTTAGGGATGTGGATAATTAGTTGACTAGGCAGTTAATAGCTACTGCGTTCTCTACTGTCTTCGTAGTTGGCAGGTACCAGCATGCTCTCTGTCACTGGAAGTTATAAACAAGCAAGATGGAAAGCAACACAGGCAACATCCCACTGAATCAGCGTGGTTCTGCTGTATTTTGATCTGGAAAACAAACAGTTGTCCATCTATCGTGGCTGGAGCCTACCCGAGCTGACGATAAACAAAATATGCATGTAGAACAAAACTGCACATAACTAAAGCACTGCATAAGCAACATGAGCGACTGGAAAGTGAGGCAAATCAACATGTGAAAAAAGACAAACAAAGCGCAAAACAAAAAGCTGTCGACAAGATGAAAACCAGGATCTCCTGGCTAACAAAGTCATAATTAATACCACTGCCATGACAGAATTTTGTTAGTCTCCAAATGGGGACCATTATTGTGTGGTAGCTGATACTGCTGGAGCTGGCACATTGGGGCAATGGTGTCACAGGATGTGTGAGATGCTGGCGGCTTCTCAGAAAACCTCATTCAATTACAACCACACCACAAAAACTGCTTCAGAATAACCCAAGGAAGACAACAAAGAGCTGCAGGCACTGACTCTGGTGTCCAAACACACGACTTCATAATCGAATTAAGCATCCATGGGATGTGCCAGAACATGGCTGATCCAGGGTGGGACCTACACATTATTAGGTTGCTGATTTATATGACAAAGTCAGTGGTGTGGTGTAAAGGCACTGCTGTTTGAGAATACTGTCTAATAGCACAAACTAAAGCTCTGTCCTAGCTGCTCCCTGGAGTGTACAATAAAGGTCAGCAGAGTGGTCACAGAGTGATATGTCCAATCTTGCCTCATGGAAACATGGAGATAGAATTACACAGTATGTGAAGGCCCTAAATATTTTAAAAATAGATTGATTTTTCTTTTCAATGTTTAAAAAAACCCTTTAAAAGTTAAAAATAATAATATTAGAGCTGCTTTTTGGCAAAGGAGAAATATCATCAATTTTCAAAGAAAAAAAGCAATAAAGGAAGACGAGTTAATCTAATGAGCTCGGAAAGAAAAGCATCTGCAACAGTCGGGCTGCATTTGGCAACAGTGTCTGTTTCCTTAAAGACGTTTCACCTCTCATCCGAGAAGCTTCTTCAGACCAATTGGTGGAGAGTCCCAGATTTTAATCCCTATTGCAGTGTTCCCAAGAGGGTCGTGGACACCTATTGATCCTCTACCTAATCACACAAGCCAAGGTGTGAAAACAGGTTGTGGGTTCACCCGTAACCTGTGATTTACTGAGGTCAGATGGCCCAGGATGTGAGTGGGCGTTAAGACATCTGGGAAGGGATCTCAAAACTGGATTATAGATGGCAGAGAGTTGGTGTCATAAGCCACCGCCTCTGTTCAAAGATGGTCGTTCACAGTGGACATAGATGGCTTCTTTCACTCCTCTTTCAAACCATCTGTCTTCTTTATCCAAAATATGAACACTGGCGTCCTCGAAAGAGTGTCCTTGTTCATTTAGATGCAGATAGACACCTGAGTCTTGTCCCGTAGAGGTGGCTCTTCTATGTTAATAATAATAATTATAGTTCTACAACTGTTTACAACTTGTATAGTTTCATACTTCATATTTCTGTACAGTTTTTCATATATATATCCTGTTCATAGCCTGTACATATTACGTTATAGTATATTCATAACATACCTTCATACTGTGTACACTGTAACATACCCATAACAGACCCATATTTTTGTACCCTCATACCTATAATAGACCCATTTGTGTAATATATCTATATATCTATACTATTGCTAATATATATTTTGTAATATATCTATAATATTGCTAAAGCACTTTCTGAATGGATGCAAACTGTATTTCGTTGCCTTGTACTTTTGACATGTGCAATGAAAATAAAGTTGAATCCTATTCTATGCTGTTCCATGCTTTTACGAAGTGGCTGTTTGGTCTCTCCGATGTAGAGGTCTGAGCACTCCTCGCTGCACTGTACAGCATATACTACGTTGTTAAGTATGTGTTTGGGAGTTTTTTTCTTTTGGATGAACACGTTTGTGTCTGAGTGCGTTGCTGATTCTGAAAAACATTGGGATGTCGTGCTTGGAGAAGACTCTCCTGAGTTTCTCTGATAAACCTGCTACATAAGAGATAACAATATTGTTCTGTTTGTCCTTCTGATCCTTCCTAGTTGGTGTCTGACCTTCTTTTCTGTGCATCTTTGCTGATTTGTTGAAAGCCCAATTAGGATAACCACGTGTTTTAAGAGCTTTCTTTACATGTGTGTGTTTCCTCTTTTTCCTTTCTTAGACTCTCCACCAATTCCTCTTAGAACTGAAGAAGCTGCTCGGATGATAGGGGAAATGTCTTCAAGAAACTTAAAGAAGTCCAGACACTTTTCTCTCCGAGCTCCTTAGATTACGATGACCTGGATGACTGAGAACCTTCACAGACATGAAGACGGGTGAACTAAACTGCCTGTATCCTAAATGACACTTAAAGCGCTGCTCACTGTACCAATCATCCTAATGTTCCTAACTTTGAATAACCAATAAAGGCACTTTACTGAACTACTACATAAAAATACTCATCACATTTTTTTTTATTAACAAATATCAACTAAAATTACAGATTGACATTTGTTTAGTCCTATTACAGTTATTGCCTTGAAATTGGGCCAAGTTGCTGTTTTCCTCTCTAATCTAACTTTGGGTTGTGGTAAGAAATGATCAGCTGGCATTAAGCAACGTCACCGTCGTCAGTAACAATGTCAACATTTTGGTGGCCATAATAGCAAAACTCTATATCCCAAGGTTTTTAAAGAAGGTTTTTAAAGAATGATGTAAGTGTTATTATTGTAGCTTCATATTTTGTGTGGGTGTAGAAAGAGCTAAAAGTAAACATATTTGAAATTAACTTCATCATTTTTTTTTTTTTTACAGATAACCAAACAAAATAATTAGATATACACACACAGTGTACAAATAAATATTCTGTATATCTTTATCTCTCAAATTAAAATTGTTGGCGCATATCACTGCACACAAAGAACGTGCTGAGGGGGTTTCTAAAACATACATTCATTTAAAAACGGACTTATCTCTTGTTGGCAATGTGTTTCTTGTGTTATGTATTTACATTCATGAACTAAACCTCTGTGCACATCTATGTAGATTTGTTTAAACTAAACTGGCAGAAAACGTGCAGCTTCTTCTCACTTCAGAATCTGCCTATTACATTAAAAAAAAAAGTTTAAAGCCTGAAAGACTAAACAAAAATGATGACATGCTCAGTGAAATGGTTTATGTATCGTTTGCTCTGCCAACAGTTCTGGGGAGCTTTGTGCAAAATGGCTTGCAATGTGGAATGAATTGTGTGGTTTGGGGATTGGGGTTTTTATTACCTTGCTTCATAAAGTTGTCTGTGGTTAAAAAAATGTAGAGTAGAATTTTTATATTTTGGTAGGAGCTGTGTGCTAAGGAAGGCTTCACCAATGGTACACACTGGGGCTGATTACTGTCTACGCAAGGCAGTCAGCTTACATGAAATGATCTGGTTAATGTTTGCTTAACATTTCAAAGTCAGATTCCTAATTACCGGGCAGAATGTAGCAGCTGCTTTTAAAGCGTAATATGAGAAGCACCCGACAGAAATGTTTCAACACCTCTTTTTTTGGGCAGGCAGCGTAACGGCACTAAAGCTAGCTGAGAACTACTCTGCATTTTTAAATAATTCATTTTGAAAGTTAAGTTAACTGATTTAAATTAGGTGTTGACCCATTATTGAATAAGCTAAAAAGAATGGATGGATGAAATTAATGAAACTAGGGCAAACATTATTTGATTCCCAAACCAATGAAATATGAAAACTGTTAATCATTACTCTGCAATATGGTAAAGTTGATTCATCAGAGAAAAGGAAGCAAAGTTGCATATTTGCAGAGAATGATTTGGCTCATTTCTGTTAATGTATGCTGGATGATTTTTTCATGACTAACATAAACACTGTAAATAAAAAGCATGAATGCCAAACTCTGCCGTGTTCCTTCAAATCATTTAGCGTGTTTGCACTACATATCACTCAAAACGAATGAAACTGCTGTCATTCAAATGCGATGAAACTGGGCCAGGGTGACTGACATGTAGCACAGTGGAAAAGAAAACCTTGTTGTGAATAGGCAGTCGGAATCCTTTCCCATGAAAACTTTATGTAACTAGGGGGGAAGATGAACACGGTTTTGCCATATCCTTTGTCATTACAAACAACTGCTTGACAGTTTGTCTCCCTAATTTGCCTGGCTTGTTTGTAAGATTGCAGAGAGGTTTAACCCCTGCATCTCAGGAAGGCCACAGTATAGACCTTGTTATCTTTTCTCATCATCAAAGTGTGAGAAGCCTGTGTGCACGCTCATATGCAGGTCTATGATTCGTGCTAAGAAATGTCAACCTTTGCAGTCCTTAAAAGCTTGAAAGAAATTACTTAAATGGTGTAAAAGAAAAAGACAGTGACGATTTATCTGTGAAATAACTTTCCCCCCCACACACAGTTTAGACGGACTTGTTTAGATTTTACCATTTAAAGAGGGTATGTTGGCTACAGTTAAGAATTTTAAAGAAAACACATTTCTTTACCTGCAATTTAGAACCATCTCTGCCATCTTCTGTGAGCATCTTTGAACCACAATTAATGTTGTGGCCCAGATAGGAAATAAAAACTTGCCAGTTCTTAAAACTGAAACCCTCGACCGGCCTCGATAATGTGGTTTCTATATACAAATGCACAGAAAAAGAAGCAGTGCTTTTTATTTGCAGTAAATGTTTTAGTTATTCAGCATATAAATGTTACAAATCCTGGCACCCTAGGTAGTTCCAAGGCTATCCCACTATTATACGCCTCTCTGCATTGAATCATTACTTATTAATAATCTCTGGCTCTGCTCCACAGTATGTCTTCTGTCCTGTCTGACTTCCCTCACCCCCAACCGGTCGCGGCAGATTGCTACCTCTCACTGACCCTGGTTTTGCTAGAGGTTTCTTCCTGTTAAAAGGGAGTTTTTCCTCCCCACTGTTGCCAAAGTGCTTGCTTGAATTTTTCTCTGTATGTATTATTGTAGGGTCTACCTTACAATATATAGCGCCTTGACCATGACCGTTGTTGTGATTTGGCGCTGTACAAATAAAATTGAAATGAACTGAAATAAATTAAATTTCATCAAGATTGGACCAGTTGTCTAGGAGGAGTTTGGGAATAAATATAAGCTATGATCATTATAGCATGACGGTTCAAGAATGAAAACATTTGAAACTTGTTTGCTAAAATTACGTGATATTAAAGAGCAGACAAGAGCTGCTTGCACAGCTTTCCTCCATAGTGTAAAACAGATCCTGCAGAGTTTTCATTGCCTCCTTCATTTCAGTTGCATTTCATCAAACTTTTTTTTTCCATCCCTTTTATCCTCGTTTCTATTCTGTACAACAGAAGGTAGGTTGACTGACATTGGGTAACAGAGTTGTGCTGTACAATTTTATACATAAATGCCAGTAATTTCACCTGTTAAAACCAATGGGAGTGCGAGTGCTTTGAGGTCAAAACAATGTCTGACGCCAGCGGCAGGTTAGGCTTTAGAAAAATACTGAGTAGCCTTTATTAAGGCAAAATGAAATGAAAAAATGTCAGCTGGGGTCTGAAATTAAATATGTCTGGACAACAGGGACGACATCATGTTCACTTTAGGGGACAAAAGGCCAAAGTGACCAAAGTTCACGGACCATTGTGATATCAATGCATATGTCTTTCATATACAGCATATTGACTGTTTTTGTTAAGAAAGACTTATTGATAAACTGAAGAAGACTTTAAACTAGCAACACTGACCCTAAAACTACAGTGGTCCCTCGCCATAACGCGGTTCACCTTTCGCAGCCTCGATGTTTCTCTGATTTTTGTGTGTGCAATTTTCCATGCTTTTTTTTTTTTTATAGCGCATTGTGTTCTGCATCCTGATTGACTGTCGACCATTGTCAATCAATCTCGCGGCGTGTCTTCTGTACAGTACAGAATGGTTTGAGCGTTTCAAATTTACAGAAATCTTCGATCGCTAGCGTGTGACTCTGAAGTGCTGTACTGTATGTTTGTTTGTAAGTTTTCTCCCCAACAAACAAAAATGTCGACGAAGCGTGTTTTTTTTTTACCATCGAAGGCACCTGCGGGTGAAAACACTGAAGTATGACCATATGTTAATGTTCACTCACATAGTACATGTATAGTGAAAGTACCGACACACTCTGTAGCTTGAGTTTCCCGGCCGGGCTCAAGAGGGCTGGATTCAGTCAGTCAGTGGGCGCCAGAAAACACGAGGCTCTCTTCAGATACTGCTCCACATACTCAGCTGTTTTACATTCAGCTCCAGTACTACGGGAACATTCAAGCATAGTTTAGCAGTAAGTACGTGAAACCCATAAAACATGCTCAGTCTGAGAGAAGATATATGATCGGGTTCCCTCGCTGCTGCTGCCAGCAGTAGATTACATGTCGAAAGTGGCACAGCGAGCAGATATTTCAGCCAATAAGCATTGGCGGAGAGAGAGGAGGACTCGTCTCGAGAGTGATATTGCTCGGCCTCGCAGCGAGAAGGGCTCAGGCTGACCCTTGATCCTATTGTTCTTAAGAGTGATGGCTAACCATAAACCTGCCTGGCATCATTGAGGTGAAATGTAGCAACAGGAGACGCAAAACAGATTACAGGCTTCAGGTATAAAATACTCTGAATGGAATCTTCTCAGAGCACGCACAGGACTGCCAGGTAGTTTCCAACCTGTACAGTTGCATGGATTTTATCAGCCAATTGTAAGAAAAATCTGAAAGTCATACAAATCACTACAGACAACGTTTGATTTAATGGAAAACCATTGCTCCCTAAGGCCTTGAATAAAAGTTAAAACTGGACTAACACAAACAATTTACTCACTATTGAAACAAATGATTTTTCTCAGTGACAGACGAGCATAACCTACAGTTTAAAGGCCTTGAACTATCAGACCAATCATGACTGTCAGGGGACACAAAGAAATCCTTTTAAAAATCAACCTCGGAATCAAACTTACACAAGAGGCACACACATTTAAAGTTTTAATCATTATAATAAAATGATTACTTTATCCATATATGAAGCACAAAATGTATAATGTGATCTACAGTAGTGTATACTTTTAGATAATACATTTAAATACATATTTTACATATGTCACAACACATTCAAAAACGCAGTGAACATGTTCTCCAGCCTCTATGTACCAAGATATCAAGCTATTAAGTGAATATATTATTATGTATTGTGTAGTGCATTTGAAAATTTGGACTCAAAGAATTACACTGACTGTGAATTATGTGCTGGTTATAATAATACTCTTTAGTACTTGCAGGTATTAAGTGGATTCAAGGAATTATTTTTACCTTACAGACACACAAAGCCTGTTTCTTTAAACATTCAGATCTTATGAGGTACTTAAAAATGATAAAACACAGCACAGGAGCAGTGCTCACAACACTTCAGTTGGCTGAGCTTTGGGAGCAGTGACAAGGCTGCTGTTGTTTATTGTCTTCACCTGTGCAAATCCTTTGGCTTGTCACTTATCATCAAAGGTAGAGGGCTCCTCGCACAAGTGATCTTTGAGGAGCTGTGCTGACTCATGCGTTGGATGTGTAGTGACAAGGCTGCAGTTATAGTTTTTCTTCTGCACGGGAGGCTCTCGTGGATATCTAAAACCTGTCAGTTCACATCGAGGAAGGAGGGACCCATGACCAAATGATCTACATGAACGACTGCTGAACCTTGTTTCTGTTGTCATAACACTGGAAATGTTGAGTCTTTCCAGCCATGCATTTTCTACTGGGAAACATAATCTCTACAACATTCCCCGGATCTTCCCCAGCAGTCTCCTCCCAGTTGGATATGCCTGAAATACGTCACCTAGGAGGTGACCTAATCAGATGCCAAAACCACCTCGACTGGCTCCTAGATCAAGCAGTATTGGCACTTTTCCTTTATGCACAGGTCTTGATTCACCCTAACAGACCAATCCTTCAGTGAGTTTCCTGCTATATTCACCCCCCTTGGTTTTCTTTTTCCCATAAATCCAAAGCTAAGAGCCCCTCAACAAGTGCCAACTTTCATTGTGCATTCAGATTTAAAAGCATTCTTATGCCAACCCAAGAATTTCTTTCTGCTTTCTTTCTTTTCTTTTTTAAAATAATCACCCACATTCGTAAAAACACAAATCATCCATATAATGAATACATCTTCTGTCACTGGGTGTTAGAGATTTTTGACATCAACAGCGTGCACAGAAATATAAAAATAGCCTCCCATACACATTAGACACTTTTCAAACAGCAGGGAAAAAGCAAACTATTTTAAATGCAGTGCTCTGTGCATCTTAAACTACAACAGTTCAAACATCCTTGCACAGGTAAAAAGATAAAGATCAAAGCGATCATCCCATGCCCATGAGGTTAACACCGATAAAACATTTCTCAAACTAAAACCAAGACTTTATAAACACAGACACCCATTAGAGACTTACACCTATATGCTGTCTAACACTTCATTTAATTCAAGTCTTAATTAAAATACACTAAGAGGGAGTGAAGCTTTGGAAGCATTTTCTTAAGGAGGGAGCTTTAAGGATTTATTACAATAATACCTCGATTTATTTTGGTGTAAACTCACATCTTGATGAAAGCTCTTGATTTGACTGAAGAGATTTGCCAGACCCTAAACGTGTTGGGTTAATTTTAACATAGCATAAATGCCATGATCTTATCATTTTATCAATTTAGTTAATTATATTTTGGCGTATGTCTGGATTCAACACCTGTCTCTAGCAGTATGTTAAAGAAAAACTGATTATTAATAAGGTTTTCTTCAGTATATTTTATGTTAACGTGTTATGTGAATAATTCTAAAAATGTCTGGTCCTTGGTTTTAAAAGGAAATGCAAGCAGTTTAACTGCATCAAAAGCTGAAGTTATGACTTTGCCATATTCCTAAGAATCATTAAACATGATTTTATAGTCCACATTAATCTGCAAATTGCTTTGCTGTGCAATCGCTAAAACCTTCCTTGAAAAAACGGCACTTTTTGTGTTACTACATTTGAAATATTAGCTTTTAAAAATGTTTAATTAATTGCAATTTGTATGTTCTTCCGAACATCCCATTAAAAACAGTATGATAATGTCACTTGAAATGACCTGAAAAATATGGCAATAATTTGTCACTTTAATCCATATATTTATGAACCCATCATACTAATGTGTTTCAGCATAAGTCCCCATTCAGACTGCTAATGAAGGCCGTTTGTTGTTTTTGGCAGAACACCAGGCCGCAAGGTCATCCGGGGGGCATAGACCCACCATAAATTCTTCATCTCATTAATGTGGACGATCCCACTTCCTATTTAGCATTACGTAGGCTGAAGCAGGATTTGACTTTGTGCTGGTAACAAAAGAAGTGATACACAGAGAGAAAAAACACTTTGTCAGTTTCAATCATGCCCCAACAGGTATAATTTTATCAGTGATGGCAGGAAACACTCTGAATGTGACAATCTCTAATTCCAATGCCTGGCATTCAATCAAACGGGCTTGCTATTGTGAGAAATGGTGCATATAAAAACTTGGTTTCATGTCACTAATTTTCATGCCAGATCCTGGACAAGATTTGATTTCACTAATGAATACAGAGCTTTCGTTTTTTGTTATATTTAAAAAGAAACAAACAAAAAACTATTATATAAAGTGTCAGATGTTAAATTATATTTGAAAGTGGTTTCATGAGATCTTGAGAATAATCTCTTATGAATGAAGAGTGCCTTCACCCAGCACCGAGCTCGAGCAAGCATTGTGCTTCTCTCATCTTGTTCTACTACAATAAAGCTAAGTTGTTGTTTTCTCCAAGGACAACCAACAAGTTTTTGGTTTTACACAGAGCATATATTTAAAGTCAAACCTACTTGATACTCAAGGATTCTTTCAGTGAGTTTAAGTGTCTCTCCTACCTTCTACATACTCTCCTGCATCATTATTGACATGCGACTTCTTCACGGCTGACTGATCTGCCTGGATTCACTACTGACCCTCAGTTTCACTCCTTACATCTTTCTCCTTCGCTTTCCAACTTTCTCACATTTTTTAAATGCACGTCTGCCTAATAGACACCTGCACAACAGCAGCAGCAGCGATGTAATCCAGCACAAGTTACATCAGGATGGGACTCAATCACTCAACCTGTCCAGCTGCCATTTGTCTCCTGTATAGTGAGGGACATGTGAGCCATCATCTCACATTAATTTGCAGAAACCTTACAGAGATGAAGGTCTGAGTGCTTAGTCAGCCCTTGAGAACAACGCTGCGTTCTCATAAACTCCAACAGTTATCTCAGAAATTAAAAAACCATTTAGACAGATTTTTTTTTCCTGATTAGCCACTAAGATCATGGATAATAACATTAGGCTTAAAATGGGCTCTTAAATGTGGATATTGATGAAAAAGAGAGTCAAACTGAGAAGAAAATGAACCAATTGTGATGGTGTTATTTGGTGTTTAAAGCATCTCTAATGCCTTCAATTATCCAGTCAATCTAGGCAGGAAGGTGAAATTTCAGCCAAGCTACACAATGCTGTCCCGATAACCAGCTATACGGATGTTACATAAGACGACATTCTGTTTTCTGAGTCTGCTTGGTGCATTATTGATTAGAAAAGTTCACTTTCTAAATTCAAGCCCAACAGCTATGTAGCTAAGTATAAATGGAAAAACGACTAGCTCTGGAAACGTGCTTAACAATACAGTACTTTCATATAAATGAAACACTGGTAGAAATCAAAGCAGATTCTGTTTTCAGTTAACAGAATAGTACATAATTGCTCAAGAATGAATTAAGTGCATAACGCAACTATGACCTTGATTAAGGCTTTGGTAAAGGCTTTAAATGCTGCATTTTTATAATTCATGATGAAACTGCTGATTGAAATTCAGCTGCAAAGAGGTGTTATGTTTAATATCATCATTGGGATTACAACAAAGCAACATGATTTTACTTTTCAGCTGGACATCCAACAATAATTTAAGCTTTATAGACTAAAACTGTTCTTCTAGCAGTATTACATTTCTATACTTTAATATTTATATATAGACAATGCACAATTGACGGAATGAAGATAAAACAACACATTTAGACAGTAATGCAATATGGAACTATTAAAAATTCGATTCAAAATAGTGGAGCAAGACTGCTACCAGTGATTATCTCTACTTCCACTCTCCAGAAATAGAGAAAGCATTCCTCCCATATTGTGTTCTCTTGATTGGCTTAACCAATCAGCTCCAAGACTGGGTCTCTAATTTTAAAGTTAGGCATTGAACTTTCATTTTTGATAAAGGTTTAGTTAAGACTGGCTCAGGTGACCCTGAACTATACATCAATGATGCTATCATGAGTAGCCTGACCATAGGATCCAGCTGCTGGAGGACATGATGCACTGGGAACGTCTAGTCCACTCTCTCTTTTCACTCCTATTGCATGCATATGGTACTACTACACTAACTATCACTAACTTACATGACTCCCATATTTTGTGTTTTGTCCTCGTGTCTCTATGCTCTCCTCTTTTCCCCTCATCTCCAGCTGGTCGATGGAGATACATGGGCCTCACTGGGCCTGGTTCTGTGGGAGATCTCTTTCTGTTAAAAGGGAGTTTTTCCTTTCCACTTTTGCCAAATGCAGCTTCAAAGGGGATTATTTGATTGGCGGGGGTTCTCTCTCTAATATTGAAGGGCTCTGATGTGTCTGTTGCTGCGAATTGGAAGTGTATAAATCAAATTTAATTGTACTGAAATGAAAATTAAACTGGAAAATGGCAATGAAATAAAAATGGTGAGCATAGGAATTGAATTTCTTGGTGCATTCTCCATATAATATAGATAATTAATACGCAAACGAGTGAGATTAAACATAACAAAAAACCCCTATAAGAATTACACCATGAAAGCTGGACTGAATAAATGGGCGTTTGATCCATTTACACACTTGAAAGATTTTTCAAGATCTATAATGGAACTAATATGTACATGATTGGCATTAAATTTAATTTTACTCCTTCGACAAATCTCTCAAACTGTACTGGTATTAATTTTGTACAGTTTTGTGGTATGCAAATGTTTATTTTGAAACAAATAACTGGTTATTGGTAATTGGGATGGATGTGGCTCACGTGATGGAGCGGACTGTGCAACAAATGGAAGGTTGGTGGATTGATCACCAACCCTTCCAGCTGGGATACTGAAGTAAACTTTGTACAGACAAAAACGCCATATGAATGTGTGTGACTGGGTGAATGAATAGAAAGTGCTGCAAGTGCTCAATTGAGCATAATTATACAATATAAATACCAGCCCATTTACCATTTAATTGACGAAAATTAAATGGTAAATGTCCTATTCCTCAAGTGTTCTTTGATAGCTTCATGTATATATGGTGCAGACTGCACAAATTTGTACATGCTATTAGATAATGAGGTTTTATTTTTCAGAAGAAAATTTGTTGTTTTTGAATAAGATATGGACAATAGCTACTCTGATTTAACAGGTACTTAATATTCTTACATTTCACAAGGTAATTGGATTCAATACTGGCACACATTAAAATATGTGGCAGCCTGTTCGTTACTGTGGGCACTCATCTTTTATTTAGCAGCAACTGAATACACCAGTAGTTCTGAGTTTATTCTGGGACACCTTATTAACAGATCTGCAGTAAGGGTAAAGGTACAAGTAAGGGTTAAAAAATGACATTAATGACATTAATGATGCCTTTGATGCACAAGGCAGTACCCAGAAAGGTTCTCCCCCAAGGTATTCATGGCCTAAAAAAACCTTGAGAATCCCTGCTACACACATAAATGTCATTTATCAACACAATGTATAGCGCAGAGCAGTTGGTGCCCTTAAATTAGAAAGATACAGATAACAGGTGCAGTATACATGTTTCACATATATTGAAAAAATACATTTTCAAGCCCCCTGGGGTGCACCAGATGAGTTGTGGTTTTTGTACTGACCCAAAGTTTTTGCATCCCACTTAAGTATTCAGAAGCAGTATCTGTTGCCCAATTCATTAGGGCACACTGCTCTTCATAGCTCATTTAGAGAAAATAAATTACACGCAGTGTGCCCGTTGAATCATGGTACAGATGCAGCACACCTATTTTAACTAGTGCCAGAGGGATGTCTGAATGGCAGCATGGGAAAAAAATGTTTCTGATGTTAATATGACTGTTAATATTGTAGTTCCGTATCATGACTTAATTATGCCGTGGCTTCTCACAGTGTAAACAAATGTTCCCCGTTAAAACATGTAGAAACGATGAAAGCGGACCTGATTTTTTTTCTTTGCTATACTGTCAAACACATTTTGCATACACAGGTGCAAAAATCATGAATAAAGAAGACTGAACAATACGCTGTGCTTTTATACCACAAGAAGTATAAAAGGGCAGAAGTAGCCACCATGGCACCCATTAGATAAGACAAAATTGGTATTTTGGCCACTGCCATGCTTGAGTTTTTGAAGCTCATCTTACAGATGAGGGAAAGCTAGAGGTAGAAGGTACAGTCATATATTCCATCGACTAATTAGTGCCAAGTAACAGACCAATAAAACACTTGAATTTCACTGACGGACAAACTTCTTGGATGGTGTGTAACACACAAGGTATAATATCAACCAAAGAATCAATTAAAAATGCTCCAAAATCACACAGGCCCACATCAAGGACACAACAAAGTAGATGCAAAGCAACCCCAGCTCAATCATCCAGGTGGCATCCACTCAGATTTCTGAGGAGGAAAACTATCCATACAAAACAGTTTTTCATACCAGGCTTTTAATGCTGTGAATCTGGGGTTTAAACATAGGAGTCTATGGGACTGGCTCCTTTTTGGAAGTTGGCTTTATTTCGCAGCTCTGGAAGAAATGCGCTGTGTTTTAGAAGCGCCAGGAAATTTCCCATTATTCCAAAGGTTCTTATAGAGTAAGTATTTTTTTTTCTATGGAGTTCCCTTAAGATGTGAAACGAGCCTATGCATTCAGAAGAAAAGACAGATTAAGCTTACTTCTATAATCTCACAGCTATAATGAGTTCATTCATTCACAAAAATCACTGGCATATAAACTCTCCCAGGATTATTATACATCTGGGACTGTTACATTTCCAGTACTGTTTATTTGTAAGAAATAGGAGCATCCTGATGATAAAAATGATCAAGTTTATTTGCTACTTTCAGGGCATTTGTTGTTGTCTTGGTGAAGGTTGGGGAAGGCTAGTAATCTGAGGCTGTATGATGCTGCTGTCTTTTGTTAATACCAGCAGGAAGTTTATTGTCTTTGTTATCATCTTCGCAGCAGCATAGGCAACCATAAATATGCTGGCACACAGAGTGCTTTGGTGTAATTTTGGCTGATCAGTTCCCTCCCTGAAAAGTGTCCAGTTTTTAACTTGTTGCACAGCTGGGTTGAAGGTATGATCTGCAAACACGCTGGTCACTACAGACATGCCTATGACCTATCAGGAGGAATAACAAGATAGTAGAGTTTCTACTGAAAACTGACTGCTCTGCTTCCTTTTTCCACTTCTTGTAATCCTACAGCTATTGTGCTTTTGAAGCGCCTGACTTGCCGGAGTCTTCGTTTAAACAAGCAAGTATAAATGTTTATGGCAATCTGCTGATGAACAGTTCCTGTACGAGATGGCTACTGCGTCAGTCGTAACTGTGGCTTAGAAGCTGCCAAAGCCAGAAATGTGACAATTTGAAATCAAACACATTTAAGCTCTAGCAATCAAATCTAATAAAAGCAGTAGTACAATGGGAATTGATGAAGTTGGAGTTATAGCTCTTTCCTTGAGTGCTAAAGTGGATGTAATACATTATTGAGTGGGTCCAATTGTTCAGCATAGTCAGGCTGAACTCAAGGCAGGGGTTCTCAATATCAGCGTATTACAACCTGTCATTATGAGACATGGTGAACAGGTGCAAAAAGCAGCTGTACAGCACTCATATAAAATGACAGATGTTAAACACTTTTATATATCTCACGATAAAGGTAAAAAGTTAAGTAAAAAGCCAATAAATAGTAATGCACTGAAGCAAAAGTATACTTTCATGATTTATGTTCACTTCAATAAACAGAAATCATTAAAGATTGAAGAAATGACCTTCCATATGAGTTAGCTTTAGTGTATTTAAATTATTTGATTAATACTACAATCAAAATAAAAAAATATCTCAGGCTAGTAAATGTTATATAGTGCAGATTTCAAAGTTTCTTATTACAAACTAGCCCCCTCTATCGTTTAACTTTAAGGCATACAAAGAATAGCGAACATCTAAGCAGTGATGTGAGAAATCGATGCAACTTTTTACTTCTAAATGGTAAATGGCCTGTACTTTACTAGTCCCTAAGGACCCCAAAGCGCTTTACACATTCAGTCATCCACCCATTCACACACTGGTGATGGCAGCTACATTGTAGCCACAGCCACCCTGGGGCGCACTGACAGAGGCGAGGCTGCCGGACACTGGCGTCACCAGGCCCTCTGACCACCACCAGTAGGCAACGGGTGAAGTGTCTCGCCCAAGGACACAACGACCGAGCCGGGGCTTGAACCGACAACCTTCCGATTACAAGGCGAACTCCCAACTCTTGAGCCACGATCGCCCCTAAAATTATATGAACAACACAGGAGAGAAAGTAAATTCTCTTGCAGACTCACCTTGACAAGAAAGCAATCCTTTCGCATAGTGACACATACGGCCATGCACCAATACACAAACCTGTCTGCGAGTCTCAAGTGACAGAATACAGCAGGAAGATGTTAATAATGGGTGACATCAAAGGCCCATTTGTTCTTATACAATGAAACTAAAGTTAAAGCTACAGCAGAGCTCTGACCTCTGAGAACAATGTTCAGACAGGCATTGCAGATTACCTCAGGTCGTGCACAAGTCAATGCAATGACAATTCCCTCTGTGTTGTGTTATTGAATAGATTATCAAGGTGACCCATAACTGTCTCACAGACAGTTATGTTTCTACTTACACACAGTTTTTTGTTTTTTTGTTTTTTGGGGGGTGGGGAGTTCACACACATAACAAGTCTTTTGTTATTTATAGTGATTAGCCTCATAACTGAAACCACTGACACATGAAATGTCAAATCATTGATGATCTTATTCCAATGCGATGGTTCTGATGGCCAGTTCATTCACAGCATAGAGAAGGAAGAGCCATGTAACAATTTTAACTAGGTCAAAACTGAATTCTGAGAAACAGAAACATGGGTTTGTTTGTTTAATTAAAATCTCCATTCACAGTGACTAGGCTTTTTTGCCTGGGGTCCTTAAAAGCTTCACACATACACATACAAGTGTTAACCAAAAAGCTGAAATAAGCTGAAATAAAGAATAGTGGCAACAAAACGAAGAAAGAATTTACTAAAATGAAAACCAAGTTGAATGCTTGAAATGCAGGTGGGGTGGGGGTGGGGTGAATATGAAGCTTATATAAATTTCTAGATGAAGTAGGATGAGCCAATATTGGAATCTAAAAGGAGGAATCAAAAGACAGGTCAGACAACCACAACTGACCAACGGCACAGACCATCACGGATACTTTCAAACGGATCACCTGCTTTACTACACGAAGCAAACCTAGCCAGGTGACACTACTGGACACAGCAGTGGTTTCCACAAAAAGGATGACTGGTCACACTGCGGCACAATAACTGCTCAGGCACAGGCTAAAACATGTGAAACATGTAACAAGTCTCTCCAAACTCTCAAAATGCCAGTCTAATGGAGCATCTGCAAGATGCATCAGAACAAGGCTGCTGCATTGGCACTTTCTTTCTTTGTCATGCACACGACACAGCTTATGGTTATTTATGTAACGACATTTTTTTCTCTTTTTCAATACCATGACAACATCTACCCATATCTACATACTGGTCACCAGTATCAGTAACATATCATAGCGCTGCATAGCTCTGATACAGAGACAACAGAGAATCAGAATGACATTTAGAGTACTCCCACTCACTTCTACAAATAACTCAGACTGATGTGACATCTATCAAGCAAAACAGAAAGTCGACATTTTGGTGGGGAATCTGCCAGTAACGCACTCTGATAAAGAAAAAAACAACAAACTCTAGGTACTGTAGAAATGATTACAGGAAGGATTCCAGACAACAGTGATCAGTTACTCCAGCAATGTCAGTCTGACATTTTTAAGAAAAAGCAGAACAAAGTGTAGTTGTCATTACTGAATATTGTGAGTAAGACAGAAAAATATGTGATAAGTAACTGTAAGCAAACATTTTTTTAAAAAAAAAACGTTGGGAATAATATCTCAGAATAATAAAAAGAGAATAAAAATAAATAAGTTACTCTTTCCTCCTGACCTGTAGCTTACAAACCATTTGTACTGATTCTTTTTAATTTTTTTTTATTTTAAATTACTGTAACTTTCTACACAATGGGGAAAAATATGACACAGGCATGCTGGAGAATATCTCTTTATGGCAGAGGAAAAAAATTTTTTCTTAAAGTTTATTTATATTTGAGCTAATGGGGAGCAAGGTGGTGCGTAGGGTGATTAGCATTGGTGCCTCACAGCAAGAAGGTCCCAAGTTCAACTCCACCATCTGGCCTTTCTGTTTGTGTGGGCTTCCTCCCACAGTCCACAGACACACAGTTAGTGGGGTTAGGTTAATTGATGATTCTGAGTGGTTGACTGTATAGAGCGGCAACCTGTCCAGGGTGTACCCCTGGTGTCTTTGGACTGTGGGAAGAAGCAAGAGTACCCAGGGAGCACCCAGCAAACATGGGGAGAACATTTCCATGCAAACGCCACACAGAAAGGCCCTGGACAGACAGACGGTGCCTTCAAACTCAGGGCTTTCTTACTTTAAAGTGTTGTGAATACTGCTAAGAGTGCTAACCACTGTGCCACCGTCCTGCACTGTTTAGTTCCGTTTCACTTATTTTTATGAAAATGCATTACATTACATTCATTTTTGCCACTGTCTTTTCTATTTTGTTCTGATTTTCATTTTAATCAATGGGAATGCCAAAAAAACAAACTGTATCAGCCATTAAATGTGTCATTTGTAATTAATGTTATATAAAGTCCAATTCTAATGGTTTTACTCCTACTTTTAACCCGATAGTAGATACATTTAAAAAAACCCAGTGCTGATAGGCTCATAAACATATCTATTTGGAACAATTCAAGTGTGTTTAAAACCACAATCCTATCGCGACTAAACAACAACACCTGTTCTAAATATACAATGCATCCCTTGCAATCTATAGAAAACTTCTAATATGGAGTAGTGGGATACTAAAGCTTCATACTTTATGAATCACACAGTTATTATGAATGCAGCAGAAATTATTCAGATGTGAATGGACATGTTAGATTTACACATCAAATAATAAAGCTGAGCTAAGCTTCCATCTGCTGCATGATGATGCAGACGCCATGCAGGAAGAACTTTTTTTTCCCCCTGTTTAAACATAGTTAACTAGTAAAAGTGCTTGTGGCAGCTTGACCTTTTGAATCAGCCTGACGCTTGAAACGGTTTCACCTGTGATGATCCTTGGCATGCATCACTGCTTGAATACTGAGCAAGCTTCAAAAGAGCATTTGATGAGTTACAAAGGCATCCGCCAAGGGAGATATCCAGATGCCAAATATTGCTCAGAGGACAGGTGCATTTGCTTCGGTGAGGCACCGTGTAAGTAAACAAAGCAATGACAAAGAGTGTGGGAGGAGGGAGGAAACACCAGGAAGGAAGACAGTGGGTAGAAATGGGGGACAGAGGAACAGCAGGGTTGTGTGTGGCATCCTGAGGCTCTATAGAATGAAAGGCTCACCGGGGAAAGAAAATTGTATGCTCATTGAGGTGCAGCTGTTTCTAAGGTTTCAGAAGTTGAGCAGACAGGTCCTTGGTCATTTCACACAACACTGGACTTTCTTTAGCCAGCCCTGACAAGTGAGCAATGGCCAAAGGGCAGGGAGCAGCATGGTTTTATACGAGGTCGGCGTGCGAGAACTCCAACAAGATGACTCTAAGATGGCAGGCCACTGGGGTAGTGGATGAAAAATATGGCTGGAACAATTTAGTGAATAGTGCATCATTTGTAACCCCGAAGGAATCGCTGAGTCTCTGGACTACACAAATGAACAGTGAAAGGTCTCTTGGTTCAGTAATGAATGAGGAGAGGGAGATTCCCTTGCCAGCGTCTGCGGCCAAGGCTTTTGGCCAGCCAGACCAGTCGGCGGCTAATGATAAAAAAGGTGGCAGGTATGTTCGGGCAAATTGCACGTGATGAGGTTTCCGTCTCATGAAACATCTCCGTCAGAGGAATTACGCACGTAGGTAATCTAATTGAGGTAGAAACGAAGCCAACTCTGACAAAAAACAGTATTTACTGCAGGAGTCATTATGTGTCAGAGGCTGCTGAGAGGTCCATTTTTCTCAGGGCTAGGAAGCACCTTGCACTGATATCTAAGCTCCTGCTGCTTCAAGTCAGCTTAATCGTATTTTGGATCCAGTGATTGGAGACAAAGCTGGTTATTCCACCATGTTTATACCGAGCTGCCAGAAGGAAGATTCACATCCCTGACCTGATGTTAACAAAAGAAAAAATCTATGTGTGCTGGGTTCAAGTTCCTTCTAAGGATTGATCTCGCTAGCCTGGGGCACACTGTGTTTTGAGAGCAGTAATTTTAAAGGCAGTATGCATCCGACAGCCAAAGGTAAACACCACTGTGACTAAGGTATTTTGAGAAGGAAAGCAGTGATGAAAGCTCGTTTCTGCAGGGTTGCTGTTGCTGAGGCACCTTAGCCTCAAGGCTCATTCATTGCCTGCATTTTATTCTAGGAGGAAATTACACACAGTACAATTTTTCAGTAAAACATTTAGAGCTGTGCTTTGGAACTGTTTTTTCATATTTATATATTGTTTTTAAATCCGCTGATAGAAAAAAAATAATGCAATATATACAAAACGCACTGCTTCCTCTTTTAGAAAGCTTTAAAGATTAATCTGGTTTCATCAAAATGTGCGTCTCTTCATAAATTATTTTCTATACTTGCTTTGTTATTGTGCTTCATCTTATTCGAGAGAACAAGTAAAACCAGCCATATCCTACACTGTAAGAAATGTACATAAAAATTACAGTTAATAACTGTAAAATGGCAACAGTGAATTACCATTAAATAAAAAAGAGTAATTGATTGTAATATTACATTTCTGTAAATTGAAAAACTGTGATTTGCTTTTATTTTTACACTGTTGAAAATATATTAATGTACTGTAATATGGCACATTGTCTTGTAACATTATTTACAATTAATCACCCTACAATTTACATAATAACTCTGTATGAATGACAATCTTTCCTCCTTTTTTCATTTGAATTTACGATTTACAACTGTATATTAATTACCTAAAACATACCGTACTTTAACAATTTTAACAAAATGTCAAAACATTGTTAGAATTATTGTGAAAATTACGGTGAAATGTTTTTAATATTAACAAGCTCAGGCTTTTTGATAAAACAGTATATGTTAACAGTACATACAAACAATTACTAATAATAAAAAAATATGTATATTTCTTTAAGTTCTAGAGTCTCACCGAGTATAGCACAGCTATTTACAATGAAAAAAATATTTTGTGGTATAGGGAGGATTTTCCACTGTTCAGTCTGTGTTCAATCTGTTTGAGTGTGATACCACCTGCTGAAATTAAAATTAATTGATCAAAATGAAATACAAAAAAATAATGAAATAATGTTAATAAACTGGTGTAGTTTGCAAGGTCAATAGCACTCAACGAATGTATTATAAAAGCTGCACTGTAAACCCGAATCAGTTCACTGAACTTAAAACATTTGTGGAAACTGATTACCTCAAAAGTTTTAAGTACACAAACTCATCTCTTCTAAGTATGGGGGTACTCAAAATTTGTATTTATTGTTAACTTAAAATTTTTTAATTATATTTTTATTTTATTAATTGAGCTTTACTTAAAAACTATATACTTTAATTTTAATATTTTTGTGTTTTTTGTAGTTTACTATTTTGATCCAACACAATGCAATTATATTACAACCTAAACGCAAATTATATGATTATTAATTAAAAGATATTTATTTTTAAATGTTTGAGTTTAGACTAGTAAAAAAAATTTGAGAAATTCATTTACTTTACATTTTGTTTATTTAACATTTTTTTATGGAAATGTAAAAACATCACAAATGTTTTTATAAAACCATTAACATGGACATGGGCACCATAAAGTGAGCATTATAAATTCGGTGTAGAACATCTTTTTGTAAAATCACAAAGGACAACATCAGTCCTAATAGCATCTTTCTCAAAATACACAAAAATTCAAAATAAAAATTCAAATACTAATCACTTTTGTTTGAAAAAGAAATAAAAAACAATTTTTAAAAATGGATACAAATAAAGATGATCATCTTACAAATAACAAGAACAGGCAGGCAAGTATAGGAAAATTAGGTAAACTGATGGAGTTAAATCCACCCAAAGCCTGTAGTAAACTTAAAGTGCTTTAAATAAAGTGCTTCAAACAAAGTGCTCAGTAACAGAGTGCATGTCCTAACAAACATTGCCTTATATTCCTTCCAAAACTACTCTTTCAGCAACAAATCATTTTTAAGAGCATGTAGGCAGGGTTTCAGGGGTTTGCCGTCATCAAGCCCCATGAAGATTTTTTGGACAAAGGTAAATGTGTGAACCAGCTTCCTGGGGTAGTCTAAATGCAGAGCATAGATCAAGCCAAACAATAAGGCAAATGCATCTGCAAATCTGGGAATATCACGCATCACCAAGTCGCCTTCCACCACAACGGCCATGCTTGAGGAAGTAAAATGGACAGAACTGGTCTGGGAAGTGCCGTCGGTAACCACTGTGAGAAGGGCAACTGGAGTGTCAATGAGGGTCGACTCATCCAATGTGTCCGCCTGGAATAGACACAGTATCAATAAGTAAGGTTGGTTTGAGAGAATGTGACAAGCAAGACCTGTAATCTAGCAAAAAATTCAGCAGTGTAGTGGGTTACTTTGTAACGGGTTAGGGTACTCTACTTTTTTGAAAAATGTACATTAACGCGTTAGCTTCTGTCATTACATAATTAGTATGTTTGTTATTTTTCTAAAAAAAAAAAAAAAAGAAGTAATTTTTTATTTTATGACTTTATCTCAAAAAGAAACTAAATCTTGACTTCAGCCTTGTTTTTGGGGCCACCTGCAGCGTAGCCGAAGTGCTGTGATACGCCTGTGCCCTGCTCCTGACTCTGTGTGTGTGTGTGTGTGTGTGTGAGGGTTTTCTAAAGAGAGGGTATTTTGCTTGTACAATTTGGTAGCTGCTAGGGTATTAAATTGTATTTTTAAAAAAAAACATGGTGTTTTATCTCACTGGCAGAATTTAAGTGATGCAAAAATACACTTACATTACATGTCTTAAAGAATTCTGGGTCCTCCTCCCGCAGGTATACAGGAAGGGCACGAAGCACTGCAGTGCGTTTCACGTTGACATCAGGCGCCTCCTAAAAAGGGAAAAGAAAAGTTCATTGAACACAAAGTTTTCAGGTGTCATTCTTTGGGGATGTTTATGAAACTGCATGGCATGTGACTCTACATAATTTTGGAGACATTTCTTTTAAGACAACCTTTCTGTCTCTTATGACAAAGAGTCTGTATCTTACTCATTTGACAAAAATCCTACACAGTATTTTAAAATAATAACAGATCAGAGCTGTAATCTGTATAGAACACAGATGTTCAAAGCAAGGAAAAAATTGAGTTTTTATCAGTGAAACGTTTAATTTGTGTTAATTTTATCATTATCAATATTCACCTGAAGATCATAATGATTCAGGATGGTTCGCAGAGCCTCCGATATCTTGCCAGTCCGTGCAGCCTTCTGTCTGTATAGAGCCATGAGTCGTGGTGTGTGTCTGTCAAGTTCAGCGTAGAACTGGTTCCGCAGGTTGATGTTTGTGACTCGGTGGAACTCCGCACAAATCTAAAATAAAACAGGAACAAAAACATCAACATGAAGCCAAATTACTGACCAAATTTACATCTTATCATTAAAGAGGAATTGCCCAACTTCTGTCTAACCTTGTTTTATAGATGTCCTATTAAGTTTTTTTTTTTTTTTTTTTTTTAAATTGGACCCGAACCACAAGCACAAGTGTATCACAAAGCTGAAATATATTTTTGTTTGTTATCTATTATTTATTTATTTGTTATTTATTTATTATCTGAATCTGAAGAGATCTGCTGAACTTGCATTGTTTCATGTTAAACTGAAGAAGAAAAAAAAAATCAAAGCACAGATACCTGAGAGTCAAATAGCAGAGCAGGCCATTTCTCTAAGAAGTTCTTTACCATTGGGTTGTCTTGAACAATTTCATGGCGACGAAGTGGAAAGGTAGTCTGCATCAGTTTTTCAATCATTATTTTGTTGGGCTCAGTCTTCTCAACCTCATTTTTTATCTGGACTCTCATATCCTCCAAACTGACCTGATCTTCTCCTCTTGGAAAGTTTGGGAGGTAGTTCACCTCAGCTCTACTGGCTCTTTTTATGTTTGAGTGGGGGTGCTCTCCTTCAGGGTTGTTAACACTCCTCCTGCCAGCGTTGACGGACACCTCCACACATCCAGATCTTACTAGCTTGGTGCGATACTTTCCCATCTTGAATTTTAAACTGGTCTTCCAACCATAACTTCCATTCCTACTTCCAGGCTCTTTAAGACATGGATGAGTGGTAACAAGAGCTTCTGCTGCCAAACCGACATCTCCATCACTCGGATAGGCTTTGAAGGTGTGCATCGCTGAAGCCATGGTCTCCAAGATGTTGTGCTTTTGGGCTCGAGTCAACTTCAGATGTTTTCCAGACATCTCAAAGGCTCTATTTCCCTCCTCAAGTACATGTTCAACTTCGTAAGAAAAGGTAGGTACTGGGAAAGTGTCAGGCCAACACTTCAGACGCTGAGCTAAAGGCACATGAGGAAGGATGTCTGTATCAGAACTTGCACAAGAACTGACATCACTTTCAGATCTCACTACTTTTAGTGTGCCCTTCTCCGGCAACTCTTGAATATCCAGTAGGCAGGTAAGTTGCCCATCAAAGTCGGGGTCTTTGTATTGTAAGGTAAACTCAAAGTCCAGCCTAGGGTTGAGCTTCTCACGGAGTATGGTGATTAGTTCTTTCACCGACTCAGGCCGCTTAATTAGAGAAACCTTCACAACAACATCTGTGGTGAGGTGAACTCTCAGCAGGAACTTTTGGGATACTGCCATCATCCTATGAATAAAACAAGGAATGGAGATGATTTTTAAAAAAAATGAATTGTCTCATAAGCACTGTACATCATACCATTAACCTTATTATTAGGGATGGGTTTTTATAATCGATTCATCGATTAAAATCGATTCTGGCTTGGATAACGTAAAATTGATTCATTAAAATCCTGAATCGATTTTTTAATATAAATTTATTTTGCCGGAAATGCCAGAATCTCTGGTGAAATCTCACAAAATTTCAACAACCACCAAACAGCTAAGACAGTAAATGAGAGCAGGAACACCAATTCTGCACAAAGACTTAAACACACAGCGCAACCCGCGGATCAAAATCAGTTAGATGTCGCCTTTCTCACAGTCGGGGCTGAAAGCCGACAGCTCACTGATTCTGATCTGTCGGCGGGTCCGCGCTTTGTGTTCACGCCCTTTATGAGCTGATTCTAAAGCTGTTAGTTTGATGTCTCTCCAAACAATATTGACCGAACCAGCAGCAAAAGAAGATCCAAACTACGCTTCACATTAACACCGTCATGTATTCACTCTTACTTTTACTGTTTTGCTTCGACCACGATGCACAGCTCTCTCTCTCTCCCTGTACTTCAAGAACAGTTTCCCGTCTAAAAATCTGTTTTCTGCATTATTCACTTGCTTGTTACGCACAAGTCTACCATTGTTTACAGCGCTGTCGGCCAACGTTTTTTTTCTTTGTTTTATATACTTCCGAAAAGAAAACCTAATTTCTGCCGTTCAATACTGAACAAATTTAAACTTTTTAAAATTATGCAAAACGCTTAGCCGTGTCTCTAATAACATCAGAGGTAATGTTCATATGTTGATTAATGGTTTTCTTTCGTGTTTGATGTACTGCAGAATATTTTTATAAAATCCCAGGCCAGGAAAATCGCCTTCATGTTTTTCTGTGTTTTATCCTCAGCTACTTTAACACAAAAGCATCTGCTGTGATGCTCACACCTTTGATAAAGTCTTGCGTGTGTCAGCTTCCTTTTTATAGATACAAAAATATGTAAATATACTGTTCTGAATTATAATATTTCTGACTGTCAAAATTTCCCAGATTCAAATCGAATTGAATCGAATCGAATTAAATCGAATCGATTCGGGACCTTGTGAATCGGAATTGAATCGATTCACGAAATCAGTGACGATACCCAGCCCTAGTCCTGACACACAGGCTGGTGTTTGTACAGCTTCCACAAACACAATAATTTTGTATTTTTAAGAAAAATAAATGCAATATAATCATAGTAAACACACTAACGCTCACGAACACCACCTACTGCCAACAGCGCATAACATACAACTCCCTTCAGTTACATCACACGTCCAGATTATGAAACTTTCAGTCAAAATTTGGGTTTCTAAACATTTTTAATTTTGAAATACCCCAATCAACGTATGAAGACGGTTTTTGGGGGACATTTTATATGCATTTCAGCAACTACTGAAATCTGCACTTTAAGGGACTTAATGAATGGTTTCTTTTAAAAATTAAAAATGATTGAGTATTTTCACATCACATGAAAATATAAATTTTTAATACAAATTTGGCCCTACAAAAAAAT
Source organism: Neolamprologus brichardi (assembly GCF_056152115.1). Lineage (NCBI taxonomy): Eukaryota > Metazoa > Chordata > Actinopteri > Cichliformes > Cichlidae > Neolamprologus > Neolamprologus brichardi. The sequence goes on from NC_142122.1 coordinate 6,217,448, forward strand.
GGAAACTCAGTAACCAATATAATGGAAATTCTCTAAACATGAGCAAATATCACAGTAAAATTGTTGATTGGGATTTACACATTGGATGTATCCTCAGTAATTTTGTACAATTATACAAAATTATTTTATAAGAACGCAACAACTGATGAAACAACTTACTTATGTGACTAAATATGAAGTGTTATAACTTACCACAAAGGTTGAACTGTGCCACCGACCCTTGGTAGATCTGCACATGATAAAAAGATGCATTATAAATAATAACACAGCTATTAATAATTATACTGGCGGGGTACATTTAAGATGTTAATGTCACAAAATAAAATAGACCGGTTGAAAGAAGTACAAGGTAATGGTAATGGGGGGAGCCATGAAAATATATCTTTTCAACATGATTCAGTGTGACAAAGCAGGGGCATGATTAAAAAGAAGAAAAAAAAACCAGGTCTTTTAACCTACAAATGTTTTAATGGCCATGAAGAAAGGACTCTTCAATAGATCTTTCAACTCACCTGTGTTTACTGTCTCCACCTGAAATTACTTGCAGTCTTAAGTTTTTTTCTTCGGTCTTCAGCCTTGGAATAAAAAATAAAAATACTGAAAACCTTATCAGCACACTAAATATACAACACCTTGCTATATTTCAATCTGGGTATTACTTTTAATTGTTTAAGATAGAAGTTGCCACTGCTAGCTAAGTCACTTTTGAATGATGCTAATGAGAAGAAAAAAAAAACCTGCCGAACAATGAGGCTGCTGTTGTAAAAACGCCAACTTTCTTGCGTTGGCAATGGGTCGTTAAAATATCACTAAGACACTTTCTTTATGTGCAATTCTTATTAAAACTGTGTTTTAATCGGTTAAAACTGTAAAAATGACGACATCATCGGTTTGAAAAAGAGCGCGAACAACCGCGAACAACTATTCACTACCTGGGTCTGTGCTGTTTAACACAAAAGTGCATTCGAAAACAAGTTATTGGCTTCAACATATTAATATACTTGCTTTTTTACAGAAAAAATAAACATAACGAAGGTTCCGTTTTACTTACAAGTTTCTCCAAATGTGCTCTCCAGTCGCTCGAGAAGGGCAGCCATATTGAACATAATTTTCTGTCAACGTCGTTCAGGTTAGAGAGAAAACGTCATGACGTCATGACGTACACATGCGGAGCTCGAAAAAAAAAACATTTACTCAAAAATCATAATTAAAAAAGCAGTATTTACTCTTAACTTCTAAGCCATGTACAATTATAACTGTTTGAATCGTTAACAGAACAGAAAAGTTTTAAGTTGTTTCAACTTTGTGACGAATTTCAATTGTTGTATCCACAAACTTTATAAGTCAGGTATACTGTTGGGGTTTACAGTGTGTAACAATCAGTTTCCTTAAAGTCCATGCACGTTTGGGAGACAATGCATCACGTGTCTAAACCGTCACATATGTATATATATACATAAAACTTAGATGAGGAGGGTACTATGTTGTAGACTTGAAACGTATACCAGCTGTAACCATAGCTCGCTTAGTCAGTTTTCTTGTTGCATTGAAAGCGTTCCTCTGTCACAGGCTTCGCCTTTAGTCCTGTTTAGTTTTCTGGAAAGTTCATGCTAATGCAGCAGGTTGAAGATTTTAGCTAGCTTTAGTGTGAAACAAACACTAGTTTAATTTACCAGGAGCAGCTAAAGACAATGTTCCTTTTTGATTTCTGTGCCAAGTCAGTGAAGTCACTAAGGGTCCAAAGACATGCAGTTTGTGGGGATAGGTTAATTGGTTAATCCAAATTGCCCATAGGTGTAAATGTGAGTGCGAATGGTTGTCTGTTCCTGTGTGTTAGCCCTGTGACAGACTGGCGACTTGTCCAGGGTGTACCCCGCCTCTCGTCCTATGAAAGCTGGGATAGGCTCCAGAATTTTACATTTATCAACAAGTATACCGTTATGTATTCTGCATTATCACTATATTTTCCACGGTGAAATTCTGGCAACCACAGCTGCCAGTATTTTACCATAATATTCAACTTTTTAATATTTATTTTATACAGTTTTACTGTATTTTACAATGCAAAACTGTAATCAGGTTAATGGAGTGTTTGTTGCTTTTACATCCGTTACCATGAACAGGTTTATGATTCTTTATTGTAAATTTTACATTTATCAACAAAGTATACCGTTATATATTTTACATTATCACTATATTTTCCACGGTGAAATTCTGGCAACCACAGCTGCCAGTAATTTACCGTAATATTCAACTTTTTAGGTATGATACAGTATTATGTTATACAGTTTCACTATATTTAACAAAGTAAGACTGTAATCAGGTTAACGGAATGTCTGTTGTTTTCACATGAATTTATGCTTAAATTCAGTCATTTACTGTAAAAAAATAATTATTATTATTTACTGTGAAATTTAAGGTTACCAAAATAGCATACCATTTACAATTTATTTTTCACGGTGAAATTCTGGCAACCACAGCTGCCAGTAATTCACCGTGAATTCTACAATATTATTTTTACAGTGTAGGACACATTATCAGCTTACTCCAGCCGCTACACGCAAACAAAATTGAGTTTCACATTGACAGCAGGTGAGATTTAACAGCAAATGCAGTGTTGTTTTCATCTATTCCTTTCCCTGTAGCTTACCAAGGGAAATTCATGTAATAATTGTGCTATCAAAGGAGTTGCCATGCTTTCATCTTCACTAAAATAGGCCCTTGGGGCTGATAGGTGATGGAGGGTTAACATAGTACAGAGGGAGGTCTCAAAAGGTACATCGTGGGGTGTGTAATTGTGGTGAAGAGGGCAGCAGGATACTGAGGTGATGATTCAGCGTGGAAGGAGACAGAGGCTTATGTAAAGGCCACATGGGAAGAAGCAGCCGCATGCTTCCTTCTAGAACCAGTATGTGTTTCTAAAGTTATCACCACTTTTAAAGACTTTTCTACTTCTGGAAACACAGAAAAAGGCCACGTTTTCTATCAACAGAAAAAAACATTGAAAAACCCAACAACAAATACTGACATGCTGTTCTGCAGACCTTTGGATCCAAAATACGACTCCTCAGTGATACACATTTTTCAACAAGAATCCTGTTGCTGGTTTACATTTGATTACAAAAAAGTGAACTAGTTAGACAAAATGTTTAAATTAAAAACTGTGGAGTGGATTAACCCATTTTATGTAAGATTTAAATTTCCACTTTATAACATTTCCCTTTCTGAGTAGTCCTTACCTTTGAAAGTAATCTCATCTTTCTCACATTACTCCCTCTCACTGTTAAGCATTTTTTCCCTCCTTTAGAAAAACAGAGACTGTACATTTAGCTAGCTGACAGCACTTTGCAAAAACAGTTTGTATGTTTGCTAACATCTGTTATCTGAGCTGTTTAAAGTCATTCTGTCTATACTCTGTAGTCCTGGCTGGATACGGAATTACCAGAGCTTTGGTTACATCTGCACCATGAATGTAAGAGGACATGGATTATCATTAATTTCTCATTGCTGAGCAAGTGTCTGCCATCACCCTAAGTAACATCAGGATGGATCACAGAAAAAATAATCATTCTTTCCTCAGTACTATGCATTAAGATGCCTGCCAGATTTCAGATTTAATTGCTCATTAAATGAAGGCACCGAAACTTTGCACCAGATTGTTTTTGTCCACTTTCTTTAATCCCTGCTTAAAACTCAATGAACTGCTGTATAGTTATGGCAATTACACCGCATTATATCTATCTATCTATATATATATGTGTGTATATATATGTATATATGTGGTAATCAAAATATGCAGATACCACATGTTTGTTTTATTTTTTAATTTTAATTGTTTCAATCTAACCTGAAGATTTTTTTTTAATTTAATAAAAAGAGATAATATTGTGAACAATGATTTCTATTAGCCTAGGGAGACTCTTTGGATTCAAAATATATTTCACATACAATTATTAAATACAATGACTTATGATGAATTATGCCTCGATATTGTGCTCTTAGCCATTAGAGGCAAACCTTTCACAAACATCAAGGCTGCATCCTTCAATGGAAGCAACTTGATCTAAAAGTAATTAACATTCCCAAAACCCCGACTTCAAGCCTATTGAAAATGTGTGGACTATGCTTAAAAGTTATGTCTGTGCGAGGAATCCAAGTAATTTAAATGAACTCTGCAAATGTCGCCAACAGGAGTCGTCAGATATCCTGACAGAATTATGTCAGAAACGTGTTGGTAGCTATCAAAAGCATTTGGTGGAGGAAATCCGAAATAATTTTGCAATTCTTGTTTTTAAAATGATTAAAGATTCAATTCAATTTTATTTATATAGCACCAATCACAACAACAGTTGCCTGAAAGCGCTTTTTACTGTAAGGTAAAGACTCTACAGTAACACGGAGAAAAGAGAGAGAACCCCAACAATCATTTGACCCCCTTTGAGCCGCGGCCGGTTATGGTGAGGGCAGAAAGACAGGAAAAAGACAGCCAGAGATGAATAATAACGAATAATTGAATAACTAATAATTGAATGCAGACAGTACTCTCAGTGAAAAGGGGGACTGAAGATGTATGCTGTACAATCATTGCACTCTGGAATATAACAGCTAAATCATTAAAAGCCACAAATTACCATTGCATTCATGTCCATGGTGAGTACATATACATTTTTGACCACAACGGTAGTATTTATTTATGATACTATGTGGATTTAAATTATTCTATATTACCATTATAATTGTTACCACCTGATACAATTTTTATTTACTGACTGTGAATAGATGTTAGCTCACTCAGCCCCACAGTCAATTCATTAACGTATGGTTTTGCTCCAGTATGCCTACAGTGTGCCCACAGGATACCTGCCCCAGTATCCCTATCTACAGGTGGGAGACATACTTTGGTTGGGGCCTCTACACGTCATCTTTACCCACTGTAGGCCTCCAGCAGCCCACTAGGAGTGTTGGTACCGTTACGCAATCTCAACTAATGACCACTATAACCCACTAGTATCAATTAGAAGGAAATTTTGATCTGAAGTAACCAAGTACTATCAAAGCGTACCTTATAAAGTGACCACTGAATGTATATGACTTTTCCAGAGAAGCCAAATGGAGCCTTATGTTGGATCAGGGTGTGAACAAACGCCCGAGCATGAGCTTTTCGTCATCTGCCTTGGAGCATGATTCGTTTGACAGTTTGGTTTTACAAAGCAACTGACATCAAAGAAACACAGAAGGAGAGTGATCTTTCTTCACTCTGCAATTTTATTGATTCCTATGAACTCAAGCTGAAGGGTAACATAATGACAGCTCTTGACTCAGGAAAGCTGCTGTAATTACTGGGAAATTACAGCACCTTTCTGGGCTGGAAGTTCTTTCTTGTTAACATGAAGCGAAAGACTAAATGTAAGTTGTGGGTGTTCTCAGATAGGGAGTAATGTTTAGTGAAGGAAACACTAAAAACATATCAAACTGACTCGCAGGCTGAAAATGAACGACTGAGGGAAAACATGGTGTGTACTTAATCTTTCAAGTAAATAGGGTGAGCTATGCAAAACGATGCTTGTTTTCCAGCAGTGACATCAGATCGACTGTTATGATTGGTCGTGCACTTCCATCCTATTTCCTGCTTGGATTCCAGGGAATAATTTCTAAACTACCGATATTTGTAATGATTTATCTGAGTGGTGAAAAAATAAGCAAATAAAATAAACTTGGGATGACCACCCATTTCAAGGTTGTCCACTTCTGTAACTCTGGATCACTTTCAGTGCTGCTGTTTTTAGATTATTCTCTCCAAGCTTCGTTTTGACGCACATCTGTAATGCACGCACTTTCTCCACCGCTGTGGCAAACAGGCAACCCATTAACTTGAAGCCGATTTTCGGAGAGAGACCAGAACTGCAACAGTTTGTTGGGTGGTCACACAAAAATGTCTGGTCATTGCACTGTTAGCATGCACGCAGTCACAGAATGACATGCATCGCCACATTTCCTGTTGGCAGGAAATATTATTGCTCAGATACCTGAGGGTGTGAACGAACAGCTTTCACAATCAGTGATTAACTTTAAAAGCCATGTCAGTCTGTCACAGAGACGCAAGTTTAGAAACAGCAGCATTTCACAAGCAGAGGCAAACTCCCCTGGAAGAGCTTTTGGGCAAATTTATATCAGATAATAGATACAAGAGATACAAAACATTTTGTTTGTGCCTCACACGGTAGAAAAATCAATCAATTTTTTTTACCATTTTTACATTAATAATTAATTATCATTAACACTTCTAATCATAAAACACACGTCCAAGCAAAGCCAGAAACCTGAAGCTGCTTCCAGTGGTTCTGGCTGCATTTTAAATGGCATTAGGCTGAGCTGGGCTCATCCCTGTTTGTTTTTTGGAATACGCGTTCCATCATTTTTTTTTACAAAGAAGTGGAAGGCTGTAATTTTGAGGAATAAATTGTATTTGTCTGCTTTTTAAATACTAGTCAAGCTCGATCATGCTTAGCTTCTGAAATCAGATGAGACCAGGTGCACTCAGGCTTGCATGAATGTAAAACTTACTTGCTTTACTAATTTTGCAGAATGGCATTAGTTCCTGTTCCCTTCACATTTCTCTCATTTTAGGTTTCTCTTGGTTATACTGCAAAAAATTATTGTTTCCCTGTGCATGGTGATGGTGTGTTTTTCTTCATTTCCATTTCAATTTCAATTCCCTAACCCTACCCTAACCCTTTATTAAAAAATTTCCATGACTGAAATAGCATAGTCATCTGCGATAAACAATTTTACTCAGTTCAGTGATTGCCACAGATGCACATTACTTCTGCGGTGTCTCCAGTGGAAAAAAAATGCTGTGAATATGCACATCAATATAAACCTCAAGCCGTGTCATAAAGCCACTGTGTTGGAGAAGCAGAACCAGCAAAGCTCCTCAGCATGTCACCCAATTGCATCACTTCATTCAGTGCTTCCTTCCATCTGGTTTCTCTCTGAAAGCAAATCCAGTTTCCTCTCATCATGCCTGTGTTCCATTATCAGCCTTGTGCCTGAAAATGTGCCACAGCAACGCAGCATGCGCCACGTCAGAAGTGAAAGCTGCTTCTAGCCAAACCAGGCCACGCTCTAATGTGTCAAAAAGGAGTTACACACAGCTCAGCACTGAGTGAGGGTAATTCTTGCAGGGGAGCACTGATGAGCATCTGGATGTTTTTATGCACTATTAATTACCGAAGGGCTATTATGCATCAGGGCCTTGTCTCCAATTGCCAATTTCAAGTGCTAATTAAAAGAGCTGCAATTTCAAAACCCTAAAACTGTTGAAAATACTTTTGAGAAAAGAGCCCATGGTAATACTTTAGAAATTAAATGTTTACTCCACAGGACTGTCAAGCAAATGTATAACTATTTTTACTGGTAGATAAATGCCAAAGCAAGAAAGTGTTTGGACAGGCCCTTATATTAGCTTATTTGAATGATGTGAGGTATTACATTAATGTTTCTTTCAAATATACAACTGTGTCTGATTGAAGAATAGTCTTATCTATCTCATAGTGCCCAAGACAGCCATGTGACAGCCAAGTAAACAAAAAGCTTGCCAGTTCTCAAACCACAAAGCCAAAAACTACAAGACTATCCACCCCAATTCCCAATGCCAAACCTCTACAGGATGCTTTATAATAAACAAGCCCAATAGCCCCAGAGCACGTTGAAACAGCCAAGCTTAGATTTATGGTTTTAGTGAAGCGGAGAAAAAACAAACAAACAAACAAAGCAATATGTGTTTAACTGCGAGAAGATTCTATAAGGCCGTATCAATTACCATTTCTAATTAACCACGGCTTCATTTTCTACTGTAAAGGGAATTATTTATTGGAATTTAGATGATGGCAGTAATTGTATTGCCTTGTTTTATCCCTGACCACGATGATAGAAAAAAATGAAGCAATTTAAAAGTAATACACAATGGCATCATAACACCGCATTAATATTACTCTATATGTAGAACCTGTCTTAGTTTGACAAATGGAAAACTAGCAGTGTGTCTATAACACATTTAACCTCACGAATTCAGAGCGATTCATTATTTTCTACATTTTCACATTGTTGATACAAACTACGGTGCAACTGTTTTTGAATGGCCAGACTGAGCATTAGGGACAATAATAGCTAATAAAGAAGACTGACTGCTGATATCTTTGGGCTTCAGAGAGAGCTCATTAAAGTCGCCGAGCCTCTGTGAGGATGAGTTGTCTGAACTTTGCTTTGATTTTGTGAGCACCAGAAGCTCTGAAACCATGTTTAATAATCACAAGTCCCCTTTAAGATTTTCTGCCTGTGAAATATTAAAACAGGATGTACTCCTTAAGTTTATGCCCTAGCCACATTCTTCTCTTCTTCTGTTTGTACACAGTGTCAACACAGCCGCAGAGGCAGCAAGAGATCCTTGAGAAAAACATGTTTTCTGTTGGTGGCATCATTTTCTGCAGAAAGACCAGCAAACATTTCCACCACAGCATCATCTTCTTAAAAAATGTCCATATAAAGGTCTCTAGATTAGCTTCTGCATTGCTTCTACAGAGGGAAGTTGCAGTCTTTATTCGAATGGCTGGAAAACTACTTACAAGAACAAGGTCAGCTCGGTCAAGATAACTACATGAGACTGATCAGTCATGACTTATCTTACTAATCTTAATTACATGCGTTTTGACCATTGTGGCATTCTTGGCTTTGTCTTTTCCATGCACGGTTCCATCTTTGTTGATCTGATGAATGGAACAAAATCCTCATTATCAGCAGCTTCAAACACATTTTAGTGCTTTAAACGGTCATTTGTGGATGGCTGTAAAAGTGAACCACGCCCCACAGACAGATGTTTAAATGACCAGAGTAAAAATGTACAAAAAGATACACAGAAAGAAGATTTTGTTTCCTTATGACTGCATGGGGGACAATGGGAGAGTCGTGTGAAACAAGGTTTTGACAGGAATGTCAAACTCTGATCAAAAGTCCGGATAACCAAATTCACTTGGCCACCTCTATAAAAGCAGAGCAGTGTGCTTTGCATTCATGTGTTTTACCACAATCTTCCTAGGAGTTCACATCCCAGTAATTTCTCCCCAAGGTCAGATTGGGCAATGCTCAGAGAAACAGCAAAAAAACCCCAAAGAGCTATATCTCAGACTCTTCAGACCTCACTTACCATGTTAAATGTTACCGTTCATGACAGTACTATTAGAAAAAGACAGAAAAAGTAAGGCTTGTTTGGAAGGGCTGCCAGGACTAAGCCTCTTTTCTCTAAAAAGAACATGGCAGCGCTGCTTTGGTTTGCAAAGTTGCGTCTGAACAACTCAGAAGACTTCTGGAATAATGTCCTTTGGACAGACAAGACCAAAGGGGAGATAATTGGCCATAATTCCTATTACTAAATTTGAAACTGCACAAACACGGGCACCAGTTTAGCTCGGCGGGTGAGCCACACGTCTGCCCCTTCTCTTTCCGTCTGTCTTAACTGTTTCACTATGTCCAGCTCAAACAGCACTGTCAAGCAGGGCGATGACTTGGGCTTGTTTGCCAGCAAAGTATTCTAGAGCCAAACATATGAATATCTGTTTGACAGTTAAAAGCTGGCCTAAATTTGGTCATAGAACAGGACAATGGATCCTGAGCACAGCAGCAAATCTGCAAAAGAAAGGCTGAAAAGAAAAAAAACCAGGGTGTTGCACTGTTTTGCAGATATTTGTGACTTTGCAGGTGCACCATTAGTCTATGGGTACAGTTTGCTGACCTAAACACCAAGCTGATAAGTTACCCTTGATCTAAAATGCACTAAATTTTGGCTTCCACATAGTGACTGATAACAATCTAAATGCTAAAAATGAGACTGCAACACATTAGGTTACATCACAATGAATATGTTCATCTTTTATATACAGCTCCTTCTGATGAATGTGAACGGTGTGGCCAGAAAAAAAGCTTCTGTTCTTGCCGCTCTGATTTATTCCCGTCTGCACTAACGGTGGAAGAACTATCAGAGGTAACGATAGCATCCTGGCATTTTTTTCGTAGAGACATCTCTGTGAAACACAGCAGTCTGCACTCACAGAAGCCCCTTTGATTTCTCAGTAGGTATGTTAGCTTGTCCACCGCATTGTCCAGCAATCTGATGTCTACCTGGAATAGGGCTAATCTCTGTTTATTTCTCTTATCTGAACTTATCACTTTTTTTTTACCTCTTCCTGGGATGTCTGTTAGTTGTTCTCGGCTCCTGTGCCATCCTCAGTAAGACCAGTTTGTTCCATGCTGCAAACAAAAATGAGCAGGACCCCAACCAGCATATTTACAGATGGCACAACTCTGAAAAGTGACATGCAAAAATACCCAAAAGGAAAGTTTGAGAAAAACAACGTTAAAACCCTGAATAAATTAGAGAAGGCTCAAAAGAAACTGTAATAAGATGCATGCACAGCTGGCAGAAAAAAATTAAAGGGGGAAAGAAAAAGAAGTTTATCTGCTTCCCAGCACTATTCCATAAACTGAATTAACTATTTTCCATAATGCACTATACAGCGGGGAAAATAAGTATTTGACACATCAGCATTTCCAGCAGTAAGGGGATTTCCAAGTGGACTATTGACACAACATTCCCACCAGATGTTGCCATCAAGCCAAACATTGAAGTCATACACACAAATCAGAACATTTAAGTATACAAGTTAAACCATAATAAATAAAGTGAAATGACACAGGGAATAAGTATTGAACACACTTTATTTAATACTTTGTAGAAAAGCCTTTGTTGGTGATTACAGCTTCTAGACGCCTCTTGTATGGATAGACCAGTCGTCTGCATTGCTCAGGAGTGATTCTGGCCCATTCCTCCACACAAACTGTCTTTAAATCGTGGAGGTTCCTTGGGCCTCTTCTATGAACCTTAATCTTCAGTTCTCTCCATAGATTCTCTATGGGATTTAGGTCAGGTGATTGACTGGGCCATTCAAGCAACTTGATTTTCTTTCTTTGGAACCACTTCATTGTTTCCTTGGCCTTGTGTTTGGGATCATTGTCTTGCTGGAATGTCCACCCTCTTTTCATTTTTAGCTTCCTGGTAGATGGCAGCAGATTCTTATCCAGAATGTCCCGGTACATCGCTCCATTCATCCTGCCTTCAATGATATGAAGTCTGCCAGTACCCCTTGCTGAAAAGCAGCCCCAAACCATGATGCTTCCACCCCCAAACTTAACTGTTGGTATGGTGTTCTTGGGGTGGTGAGCAGTGCCATTTCTCCTCCAAACATGGTGTGTAGAATGACTGCCAAAAAGTTCTATTTTGCTTTCATCTGACCATACTATAGTCTCCCAATAATCCACAGGCTTCTCCAAATGCTGTTGCGCAAATTTTAACCGAGCCTTGACATGCTTTTTGTTCAGCAATGGAGTCTTGCGTGGTGAGCGTGCATGGATGCCATGGCGGGTCAGTGCATTGCTTATAGTTTTCTTTGACACAACAGTACCTGCTGATGCAAGGTCTTCCTGAAGTTCTGTCCGAGTGGTTCTTGGCTCTTGGAGTACTCTCCTGATTATTCTGTGGACTCCTCGGACAGGGATCTTGCGTGGAGCACCTGATCGTGGCTGGTTTATGGTGAACTGATGCTCTTTCCATTTCCGGATAATGGCCCCCACAGTGCTCACAGGAACATTCAGCATTCTGGAAATGCGCCTATAACCATTCCCATCACAATGCTTTTCAACGATGAGATTACGCAGATCTTGTGAGAGTTCTTTGCCTTTACCCATCATGAAGTCTTTCCTGTGTGCCTTCTGGGTAATGAGGGGCCTTTATGGGCCATCAATTAGGACTACAGCAGCTGATTCCAGTTAGTACTGATAGGGGACTGGGTTTCTCCATCAATACTGACAGATTTCAGGTGATCTCCTGGCTTTCTATGTCATTTTGCCCCTTGTTATCTTCATGTATTCAATACTTATTCCCTGTGTCATTTCACTTTATTTATTATGGTTTAACTTGTATACTTAAATGTTCTGATTTGTGTGTATGACTTCAATGTTTGGCTTGATGGCAACATCTGGTGGGAATGTTGTGTCAATAGTCCACTTGGAAATCCCCTTACTGCTGGAAATGCTGATGTGTCAAATACTTATTTTCCCCGCTGTATATATGATAAGGAACATTATATGACACCAAATGTCATTTTCAAAGCTCCTCATGAAAGAGAATGACATGAAAAATATTACATACACAGCATCCCATCATCCCAACTAACTGCCTTTCTCCCCCAACTCAAACGTAATCAATGACAGATTATCAGTGAATGTTATAACCCAATGACACAGTATCTGTTCCCTTTCCCTTAGAGACTGTGTCACTTCATTTACACACTAACTGGGACATTTCATCAACATGCTGGAAAAAAAAAGAACCACTTCATGCTCAAAGAATAATTAGTTGACACTCATCACTTTGATCCGTTTGTACAGATGTAATCTGGCCCAGAAACGAATATCCTCATGCAAGGATGGCTGACGTCTGTATCTCACTTGCATCTACTGTAATAACCTCGGATGCTGGAATATCAGATTAAATCGCTCTTTGATCCCCTCACTTTGTTCCGAGTCAGTTGGAGGCAAACTGAGCTAGTGTGCGCAGATATGCAGAAGTAAAGCATTAGTCTCATCAAGGATGACACTTAAAGGGAGAAGCAAGAACCGCAGAGATGAAAACTCCAGCTCGCGAGTCCTTAATGGAAAAGAAATAACGAACGTGCAGCGAAAGGTTTGGTGATTATTTCATAAAATTGCAATCTTGCAATTTCTCATATCATAATAAATGAAAGGATGAGTAAAACACCAAATCAGACGAGTTGCTCAGTAAAACAGATTAAGGTACACCAGTTTGTACTTTTTCATTCAAAAAGGCTCAGTGGGATATGGGACGGAAAGTATACTGGCAACGCTGCAGTTTCAAACCGAGTTTAAAGCTTCTATCGCATGTTATACACTTTTATACCCTTATTTCCTTTCAATTTCCGCCGTACAAAAACAGGCATGGCAATCTCGAGTCCCTGATATTACTTTTTAAAAAACTGAAGATAAGATATTGCCCTTCCACTGCATATCTCCAAACAAATGGAACCGTTACCTGAAAAATGCTTAAATGCTTTTTGAAGTTTTGCATGTGTAATATCCTGTCCTATCCTATTACCCATGGCTCCCTGAAGGATTACAATGGCCCACAGTGCTGTCGGTTTCTTTCTTGCTATCTTTCTTTCTCCGCTACCATATCCCTGTATAAAAAAAAAAACAAGGTAACACAGCAACGTACAACAAAATAAAGCTTTTAAGAGTGAGAAAAACTGCAAATGTCTCTCATCTATAAATAAATAAAGACCTCCCAGATGTGCAGTATTTAACTTGTGGTTTCAGTATAAAGTCTACACTTAACCTTGATTGTTTTTTTTTGTTCAACTTGTGCTGCTCTATTTTATAGTATGTAGCAATCTGGGGCAGCTTTTGTTTGGTTGGGTATTTCTTTTATGTAGAGATCTTAGAAGAGCAACACTGAAAATATCTAAATATCTAAATACGCCACTGTAGATGACTGACTTAAAGTGTTAACTGCTATGGTTGAATTTTGTCTAACTGGCTCCTCCAGTTGGTATTCATCACTATTTCCACAGATGGGCAGGTTCACTAACCTTTAGCAGTGGCACACAAGAGCTTCGGATTGTGCATGTGTAACCTACTTGTGGATGTTGTAGCACTGTATGGCACTCATAAATGTTAAAGCCTCCATTCTATGTATAGTCACAACTAACCGTTAGGTAATTAAGTTTCAGTGTTTCTCACAGATTCCATTTGTAGTGTATGTATGAAAGGACGCATGCAGTACAAATGGAAGCACAAACACAATTTTTAAAAGTCATTATTAAATGACACTGTATCTCTGCTACAAATATTTTATTTGCCAATCACTTTGTGACCAAAAAAAACCCCATACACCGGATAACACTGGAGTATGACATAGTTCGTTTCATGGAGTCCTTTCTTTGGTGGACAGCAGGTGATATTAACCCTGCTTTTTCTCTGCAGAATTACTTATATTAGTGCAGAGATACAAAAACCAGTTCACTAGCCAACGCAAGTCCTGATTAGAGCATCTTGATTGCAACACATCCCTAGAGTACAGAGAATGTCCCATCATAGGATGAGATCCTCTTCAGAGAAGGAGTTGAATCTTACTGTGGACCCACAGCCTGCCAGCAAGCTAGCTGATCGGAATACAAAAAATAGGAAGGAAGAGGGCTAGCTGAAGTAGCGAGTCCATAAATCAGACTGTTCTCTCAGATGGATATTCTTTGGTTGCTGTTACTGCAGCAGCACAACACACCTACCAAAAAAAAAAAAAAAAAGCCTACGTGTAGAAATCACTCAGTTTAATTTCAATTGATCTTTCTGCTGAATAAGAGACACTAAACGAGTCAACTGCTTCATGTGCATGTGCTTCTGCAGGTGTTGGAGAAGTGCAGGCAGCATGGCTTCCAGAGGCCATGTAGTAGAGGAGCAACTGAGAGCTGGGTGATAATGAACATATGTGTGAGTGCAGCTCAAGTGGCAGCTACTTGTGGGGAAGTAACCCTCAGGAAGAGGGGGCCATAACAACCATCTGTTTCTCTTCTAAATATGAGTTGGTGTGAGAATATCAATGGAAACACCCTAAAACACGAGCACTAAGAGCTGCTTACCGAACAACAAGAACAATTTAAACTGCAAGCACAATGCAAACAAGTGTACTTGTTTGAGCATTTTATATAAAAATCATATTTTACACGACAAATTTTACACACTAGAAAAAAAGGCGGATAACTGCTGGCCAATTATGAAACTGACAACCTGCCAACATTATTAGTGTAGATCTATAAGAAGTTATAAAAAATGTTTTATTCTCAAAAAACCCTTTAAATTTCAGTAATATAGGTTTTAAGCTAACAAACATAACCCAAATGAATCTAAATAACTTTCGTCTTCTTTTGTTATTCAATCAAATATAGTGCATCATTTATATTTGTAGAAGAAATGCTAAAAAAAACACCATAAGCAGTAAATTACCACCTTTATTACATCTGAACTACTGCAGTTAGGCTGGATGAATGACCTGACTGACCTGAAAAGGCCTGTTTCTCTTGGGACTCCAGTTTCATTGTGAAAAGGCAGGTTTTCAACCTTTTGGAAAAAAGCCTCTAATCTTGGCTGTGGCAGCCCTCTGAGGCACTTCAATAACCAAAGTGCCATTCAACCAGATGGTAATGTTGACTGGAGGATGGCCTGATTGGAGGTGATTATACATCTGGAATGGGCCAACAAACCTGGATATCAGGCTCCCAGTGGCGGCTGTAGAGAAAAAAAAATCATTTTTTTCTGAAGTGCAAAACAAAAACCTGCATGAACCACGTGTGTCGTCCCCCCCTCCCCCCCCCCTCCCCCCCGTCCTCTGATGCATAATGGCCTTTGCAGTTATGAGAATCAAACTGCCCATCCTGAAGCAGCCGGAGCAGTTTGAGAACGTTTGTTCTCAAAGGTCTGTGTTTATTAGTGGGGTGAAAATGTGAAAGGATGCAGATTTTCAGTTCTGCTGAGATCTAACTATCCTGAATGTCTTTTTCTTGGCACAATCCAGACTGTAAGTATTTGGGCAGTTAAACATCTTAAGCACTTTAGAATTGTCAATTTCAAACGAATCCCTACGATTTACTATTTCATACTGAATGGAATAAAGTGCTAATGCTCGGCTTCAATTGAAGTCGGTATTGAAAGAAGCACTGAAGGAACTGCGTGGAAGATATAGCCTTTTTAACATAATGTATAGTGCCCAAATTGGAAGGTTCAGATGCAATTGAACACTTATCCAAGATTTTTCCTGGTAAAAAAATGGGGGTGACTAAAACTAGACATTTTCTTCTTATGTCTGTCAAAGATTTCTGTTATGGTATGATAAATAAAAACTCAAATTACAGAACCTTCAGTCACGAGTACATGTTTCAGTTAAATAGAGTGGTGTCATTTGTCTTTTCTTCTGGCTACAAATTCCTTTGTAAAAGAAAAGAAAAACCATCTAGCTAATAAATATTTCAGAGCTAAGTGTTCCTTTAAAGTATTAAACTGAAGTTGTCTACCAACGTAAAGAAAAAATGTAAGGAGAAAAATGAAGCTTAGCAATGGAGAAAAATAGATCACAGGTTCACCATAACCTGCCGTTCTCAAAGAGCATGCACAAAGAAAAGCTGGGAGAAAGCACTGGACCATGGTGTAAAAGCCTTGTGGATGACCAGAAAATAATTTGTATGGTAAAGAAAATCCCCTTCATGACTACAGAGTATGCCAGCAGGGGAATCATCACGCGGCGCAAATCCCTTGAGAAAACAGAAGGTTGAAGTTTGCAAAAACATTAAAAAAAAATAACAGGTGGAAATGTGCAAGAACATTTTATGGACTGGTGCAACAAAAATGAAAAAAATCAGCCTGAGTAAAACTGATGGAAAGACGAGGAACAGTTCATGACCCAAGGTAACAACTCGTCTGTCAAACATGGCGGTGCTGCTCTTATGGGTTTCTGAGTGAGTCATCTGATCGAGCTGCATTCTACCTGATGAAGACCAGACTATAGGGAGAGACTCAAAAAAGAAAAAGAAAAAAAAAAAGCAAGAGGCCAGAGAAATGTTGAAAGCAATTTAGTCTGGATCCTGTCAGTTTGGTTAGAGTTTCCAAGGGGCATTATTGACAGGCACACACCGAAATTCCTGCAAATGGAGAGAGTAACAGAGCAACATAGCACTGAGCGTAAAAATGTAAACACAAGACAGAGTTCAGAGATGTCCGATATCATACAAAAACCCCAGTGTATTAGATAAACGTCTCTGATTGGCCCGGTGCAAAAAAGGCCAGGTGGGAAACTGTTTAAATGGCACAAGGAGCCAGATGGATTTGGCCAGAGCAAATGAAACATGAACTCTCAGATGCATCTGCTTCTCAGGTTAGAAGGCAGCAGCAGTGAAAGCTGCTTCAATAGTTTAATGTGCCAGAGCACAGAGCCTGACGATAAAGTGTAATTCTCCAGACACTTACGTCATTTGTGAGTATTACTAATATCTATTTCTGCTCTCTGAGGACCACAAATGAGTCAGCTAATTAACTTAAAACACAGACACAAGGTGGAGACTTTGGATCTGTGCTTAAGACTCCACTTATCAGACATACATACCCAGTGCTGACCGCTGAGTGGATTCGTTGTTTTTTTTAAAATCTGGCACCAAAAAAAAGAAAGAAAAAAGAAGAAACCAGCAGGTATAAAGTGATTGTTATACTGCACAGCACATATTTAACAATTCATCTTACTCATTAAGTGGTGAATACATACGCATCAGGACATTTTAAAGTTTTATTAAAAGTCATACAGATTTGCAAAGTTAACAATAGTGAATTTATGGTCAGGGCTGCACATAAGTGGTCCGCAGGTGCGCTTGTGCTGTCGAAATAAAAGACGCGCACCAGATAAGAAGTGCGCTTGCGTACATAAGATTTTCTGGAGGAGGACAGACAGCTGGCTTCAAACAAATGATGAATGCACAGAGATGCGGCACATTCTGCACCACATCTCTGTGTGTTCATCATTTGTTTGAAGCCAGCTCACCTCCTGCAACCACTTTTCCGAGAATACGCACTTCTTTTGCGGTTTGGACTTCTTCTGACATTTCTTTGGAGGTGGAGGAACACCAAAGCAATTGCTTAAAGGAACTTGCTTCTTCGACATCTTTAAGAGTTCTAAACAAATGTCTATTCTTAATCTTATGTACGCAAACGCGCGTCGCAACTTCTTATCTGGTGCGCGTCTTTTATTTTGACAGCACAAGCGCACCTGCGGACCACTTATGTGCAGCCCTGTTTATGGTATTACTGAACTTCAAAAGAAGAAAATACTTGAAGTATTAAATAAAGAATGTTTTAATTGAAAAGGAAGCGAGCTAATCAGCTGAATTTCAGAGGAGCCAGTCTTGGTGAACTAACAAAAGGCCCATCACTCAGCTTTGCAAAATGTGGCTGTTCTCTCTCTGTCAACATTAGCTGCGCTGCTCTATAATAACTAGCTTTTGCAGGCTGTAAACAGATTAAATGCATCATTGTGCTGAGCTGAAGTGATGCAAAAAGTTAAGCTGGGAGAGAAGTCAGTTAACTGTTGATAAAAAAAATCGAGAACGATCGAGAAGAATAAAATAGTTTAGAAGTTGTATTAAGACCTTTTTTCAATACTTGGGGATGTTTTACATTAAGTGTTGTGAGTTAGATAAGACCTGTATTGATATCTGCATGTTAATGGGAAATTCAGTGGATATATATGAGCTGTCTATAGGTCAGGGTTTTGGTACCAAAAGTATTCAGAGATCAGTCCAGACATAGAGTACAGATCCGAGGTCTGAAAAAGACTGCACAATATTTTAATCATCTGAGGATCAATTAATAAATTCTTATAACTCATCTTCACAAAGCTTATCTAAGGACAGCTGCAATTTGTCTGATGACAAAAAGAAATGTCTTTCAAAGTCTCTAAAAAAATACTGAGATACTTAAGTGATGGCGTGACCCTGCTTTAGACAGGGCCAAGCCACTGCTTCAGTCTTCCACTTGTCTGGGACACAACAAGAGACAAGCTTAACTGCTATATTCTGAAAAAAGAAAGAATTCCCTGATGAATGCATTTGTGACTAACACATCATTAGCCAGTGAGCATGCACTGTTGCCCTGCTTTCTGACTCTAACAAGGACCATAATATACAGAATGATCCTAACATTTTACTCAATGTGTCATGAAAGTAAGCACCTAAAGTAATCAGCAACATGTTTTTTCTATATCAACAGTCTTCTTTTTGTAACCAGATCAGTCTCCCCCTGCTGGTCATTAAAAGGAATGCAGGTTTAAGGCACTTTTAGCGCTGACTTAGAAGATGTTCATCTTTTATAGCATTCAGTATATGGTGTGAGCCAGGCGTGACACTTGGGTTTATCCTTTATAAAGTTACGATTTGATGGATGGATCTCTATTCTGTATATAAAAGAATATTAAGAGTACCATGAGTCCTGGCACTCCACGGCACAAAACTATAGTCCAAGTGTCTCAAGTTGGGCTAGAGGACAGCTGACATGCTACTGTAGTTTTAAACCTTTGCATTATTAGCAGTGCTGTTTCTGCAACACTAACCAACACATACATATGCAACACATACAAACATATCAAATCATATCATCACTTTTACATGTTGTTAAATACCTACAATTCAGCAAAGAAGGGCAAAATTGTGTGGGCTGTAGAGAAAAACAGACTTTTCAACAGTAAGGCTGACAGTTCGAGTTCTGTGTCAGATCTTTAAGTTTTCTGATAGACACGTGTACAGACGCACACACGCCAATGTATCCAGCACCCTTGAACAAGCTACAAGCGCAAATGTCACACACACCGCAGCTCTACGTAACACAAAAGTGGAAACAAATTCAGCCTATTCAGAGAGTATATTTTCACCCTTTTTATATTTGACATTTTATATTTGGCTGACTTCCCACCTTCATCTGACCTACCTGATAACCCCAAAAATGGCATCAACTGGCTCTAAGAACATTTTCTGAAATTACTACAGCAGGTTTGTTTTTCCAATAGAGTGCCACTTGAGTGTGGCACTTGACAAATGGTTGCCTGGTACCAAGGCTAGAAGCTTCAGATAAACTATTCAATAGTTCTAAAGCAAATGAATTTAAATTCTCGCACATTTAGTAGCTCTCAAAAAAGATTTGAAAATGACACCAGTTACACATTTACATTAATAGATAAGAATATTCACAAGTTTCTCTCTACAGTTATGGTTATATTTGCCGCTCTTTGTGATTATTCTTTTTTGTCAGATTTAGCCTGCAATTCACACTGAAACAATACAAATACAAGCTATTACCTGCTGAATGGAACAAATATTGTTTTTGAACAACTAGGTGTCAAACTTTGTACAAATACACCGGGGACAAAGCCAGGAAATCATTAGTGATCCCTTGCCTCCACCACGATGTTGACATTTTTTGTCAGATGTTTGGACAATTACTAAATGGACTGTCACAAATTTTTGGCAAAAGTATTTATGGGCTTAAAGGTTAGAATCCTAGAGATGTTAATGAAACCATTACTTTTTCCCAGAATGAACTATGAGCTTGTTTTTGTGGCTCAACACAAAATGCTTGGCAACTCTTTTTAATCGTTATTCACATTGGGTGAAGACTTTCATTGGTTATTTAATTCAAGTAAACTAAAAGGTTCCAAAAGGGCATTCACACAGGAAATGACATGCAATGTGGCAATCGGAGACCACAGAAAATCAATGACATCCCGTGACTTCAAGCAATGATGGGAAAAACCTTTCTGAACTTCAAGGGAGCGATAGAAGTGACTACCAAAGGCAGCACAGGCTACCACTGATTGATATTTGATTTGTTACCAGACACATTAGAAGGTTACCTAGGCAACTGGAGCCAAGAATATAAACTGGTGACCAAGCGACAAAACGATATGTCACGAGTTTAAGAAACAAACATGCCCTGCACTTTAATATCGTTACTTGACTAATTCATTGCTCCTTCCTACGGTCTGTATCGCCCCTTGAAGAGTCCTTGTGATGACATACAACATGCATGCAGCATTTGCTTTTTTAACTGTTCGGCGGTATAACTTTAGGCACCAAAAATTAGCATTAGAAAAAGATCATGATTAGGATCAAATACAACTTTCTACGAGGTTATACATTTTAGAAAGAGTCCTGTTCATGATAGGTTGTATTAACAGCTTGCACAAATGGTGCAATGAGGACTGTCCCGAACCCAATGGATCAAAATACATCAGAGTATATACAATAAAAGAATTCTGCATAACAAATTTGGAAGATAAAGTTCACAGTGACTGAACTCTAATGTTTCGTGTTTTAACAAGTGACCTTTTCCATACCATCAGATCATTCTCAAGACTTCCGAGTCCTTTGCCAGATACTTTGCTTTTTAAATCTTGAATTTTTAAATAAGGTTATACATGACATTTTGTGTCTGAGTAGCTGACATTTTTATCCCGAGTTAACACTGTATGCAGACAATACACATGAGAAAAGTGCTCTTCTCAAAACAAGCCCACAAGGAGATGAGGGCAAACAAGAAGAAGACACACTATCACTTCCTCAGCATTTTCTTTGATGCAAAACAGGAAGAGGCTTTTGTGATTTAGGTGCTAAGCTTTAGTTAATGTCTGGGCTTGAAATTTTCTTGTGCTGTTGCCAAAGGTAAAACGGAAATTCAGTATTGGCATGAAAACTAGGCCACTTATCCTTACTTTTTCCCTTTTCCACCAAATATCACCTTCTCCTGCTATTATGAAAGGGTGTCAGAAATGTACAAGACAACTTTGGGAAAATATGATTAGAGATTCTTAGATAAGACAGAAGGTCTGTGAGCACAGAGGGAAGAGCTGGGAATAAAACCTATAGCTCATTATGTAACCTGCCTGCAGAGAAGAAGGGGAAAAATATAAAGAGTGCGCATGAGAGCGAGAAAATTGTAAAGTATGCAGGCTGATGATGACAAGACATAACTCATCTGTGGATAGACTCCTTTTTTTTTCTTTTCACAAGTGCATATATGAGCCTGAAATGTTTCATTTCTAAAGCTTTTGATGAAGTCCCACCAGAAACTGCCAAGAAAACACTACAAAGGCTCCATGATGAAATTTGTTGAGACGGAGAAAAAGTGTGTAGATGACACTAGAAGATAAAAATCGCAAAAACTGTGTAGCAAAATGTTTTAAAGATCCCTCAATAAATTCCCCCCAATTTAGTTGGATATTTATATAAACCTGACTTTACTTTATTACTGTTTTCTTTTATTTTCCTAAGTACAACACTGGCACCGTGTGTGTTCACAGGTCATGCTCAACATTCAAACTTAAATAGATAAAATAAATAACAAAGAAATGATGGAATTATGTAAAGGAACAATAATACAAAGGAATAATATAAAAGTGGCTGCAAATATCTATAGAAAAAATTATATATTGTATTTTTATTTTTTATATTCCCTTTTCTTTGTCAAATCCACTGAAAGGACATTTTAGTATGAAGCTAAAGGAGTGGTGGAAATGGCAGACATAGAGAGGTAGAATGTTTTAGTCGGTGAAAATAACTCCACCACCTCCTTTTTCGGGAAATTGGTCTAAAAGCCACCAAGAACAGTTGTGTGGCTGTTGCTATAACATGTCTCATTTACATTTGAAACAGGAGAAAAAAGCAAAGAAGGCTATCAGGAAGACAGAGAAAGACAGGGAAAGAGTATGTCGAGACACAAAAATGTATTCCTTTTAATTCCCTCTTAGTGCTGCTGCCTGAGAACTCACTCACAATGCAACGCTTCTCCTCGTTTCTTTGATTCGGTAGTGTTCATGGCTCCATTTATCACCGCTTCTATGGCTAAAAACTGCAGAACTAATACACATCCACTTTGCCAACTGGGTTGATGTGACATAGAGAAGTGTATCATGAAAAAATCTTGTATAATGTGCAGTACAATACAATGGTCTTTGCAGCCACTGAAAGTAATTTTGTTTTTGTGTAGCATCCTTTATTTAAAATAGGTCAGTTTTGTCTGTAAATTAGTTTCTGAATAGACCTGGGGTTCTCAGACATTTTGGCACTGGGCACCCATTACAGGGAAGACAATCTTTCAACTTCTAATAGTCCTAATGATTTAGCTAGTTTTCAGCTATCCTTTGACTGGTTCAAATATTTCTCCTTGCTTACTACCCAACTAGCTGGCTAATAATCCAAATGGTCCAAGAACATGAGCATGTTATTATCTAAGGGAAGTGGGAGATTAAAAAAAAAAAGGATGCAATGAAAGATGTGATGTGTCACAATCATACAGTGCAGTCGCACCAGGTAAAACAATGGTTTAAGACTGCAATGTGACCAACTGTGTTGCCTTTGAAATGGTTGCTTCAAAAATGGGGACCAGGTACACAATTACTTACAGTCAGCTGCTTTTGCAAAGTGACTTTGGTGCATCAAGGCGGTGATAAAATTGCATTAAGTGTCAGTCTGCTGCTAGTCGCTACCAGTTTGGTAATAAATGGGGTCAAGTCAGCAACAGCAAGCAGTCTGTAATAATTAAATGAAAAACACAATTAACGTACAGAAATTCTCATTAGGCACTTAAATTCCTGACAAAATTTAAAGCAGAAATTCACATAGTAACATCATTTCTGGAAGATGTATTTGGTATAGGAATATAACCTGATAAAACTAGTAGTGCACGAGTTGAATCAAGTCCAGTACTGCAAAGACCGAGTCAGACAGATTGCAATCTGCTGGAAGCTTTGTAATTTGACTTTGTAAATTAGATAGCAATTATTTGCAAACTTTCAACAGTTTAGGTTGGACCACAGCTATTCTGAGACAGACTGTCTCCCACCAGGCGACCTGTGAAAACATCCTGCGATCAGCCATAGGTTGAGGGTGTTGTACGCTCAACCTCTTGGTGACCAGTTGCTGGAGTACTACATAGCGTTTCACCAGTTCCAAATAAACTTGAAGCATCCCAGCAAAACCTGATTGATTGCCAGCAGTGTTAGTCAGTGAAATTTGAATTCATTTGAGCTGTAACTCTTAGAAAAGAACCACTGACACTAATAGCTGAACTTAGATTCTAAAATGAAGTAGTTCACTCAGGTATTGTGAAAATGTTCACTCTTAAAAGGCATCAAGAACTCAGACTAAACAGTCTAATTTGTACTTTGTTGGCGTTTTAATAACACTAACGACCATTGCCATTATTTAATCTACAGTTTACCTGTGTATAATTATACCAGACCTGTTTACAGCTACCAAGTTTATCAGGTGTATAAAACTGCTTCATGATAATTTTATAAGCTGTTTACAGACTTCCATGTATAGTTGTAAACCTGCCGTCATTCAGCTGCACTGTAAACTGCTGCTTACTGATGGAAGTTCCACTGTTCATCATATGGATTGTATGGCATCATGTGGATCACTATACACTGTCGGATGCTAAGATCAAAGTTACTTCAAAGCCAGTGATTTTACATAGAGAGGCAGTCCACCGGCTGGAAAACAGTAGTTTTATGTTGCAGTACACATGTCCAGCAGGCTATCACAAACCATATGGCAGATTATGGCTCCATCGATGACCTCTAGACATTATGTACAATTGGTGCATAATGTCTCGAGGTACATATTAGTCCAAAAGTTCAAAATCACAGCTCTAAGCTGCCTTCTCCTCTTCTCCAAACGATCTTTAACAATTTTTACCTTCCCACTGGCAGAACTCCCAGATCCACAGCTATGAAGATCCCATCAGCTGTGGCCCTGCGGCAACTACAGTCCGGGACCTGGAGGTCAGCATTTGGTGATCACTAAGTGGAGGAGTGGAGATTCCTGCCAGGCACGGATACACTGCTTTGCCAGAGAGAGGGCTTCGAGGTTACCCATCTCTCCCACTCTAGTTTAGCTTCACTCATTGAAGGACCCAGAAGCATGGCTGCAAGAGACTCTTTGTGGGGTGGATGTGTCAACAATTGCAGAGTTTTTACTGTACAGCAGAAACACGACACTGTAAAATATAAATATAAAAGGGTACCAAGATCATTGCATAAAAACACTGTGAGGCTACAGAGGAGAACTGTTGATGCGCAATTACTTTTCTATATTATTTATTTGTTTTGAAACCACTGGTAATAAGTGAGCTGAGATAAAACCTAAAAGCTTGAAAAATCGAAACATTAATTATTCACCAAAGTGTCTTTATTAAATCAAGAGGGTATTAATCTATCAAACTCAAATGAAACCTGCTTAATGCACTTTGGACAACAATCCATGCCCCTTTGAAAATTACGATTAAAAAAGCAGTACAGGTTACTATACACTAACAGTTGTCATGACTACGCTTTTGTATTATCACTACTGAGAGTTAAAATATATTTTCTTCATTCTAACTTAATATGCAGTTTATATTGATTTCTTTATTTTACAAGTTAAGTAATGCAGCAGTTGGCAATAATTCAACTCGCTAAGTGTATCCACTGCAAAGACAGACACATATGATGTCAGTGTTGTGGCTGCTTCTTATTTCATTTATGGGAATGTAAATTGAATAATTTAGTTAGTCGCAAGAATAATCCCTTTCACTTACAGGGATTCAAGCTGGTTCAATTTGACATAAAAATACAGTTATGCCTTTGATTCCAGCCAGCTGTCTCTGCTGTGTGGGAACACTTTGCTCAATTATAACCATGGAAGCTCTTAATTGTACATACAGATTGCATCAACTGGTAATGCTCACATTGTGTCTACCGTTTGAGCAACATGGCAGCAGTGCAGCAACAGCAGCCTCTGCATTTGATGTCTATATAGATGATGTGTTTAAAGACAGTACTGCATATACTAGTGAATGAAATCCTGCCACTCTGTTTGGTGCCGATGGCTTCGTAGAGATATGGATAAGGTGATATCGCCCGACATCCACAGCAACATTAGACAGATAGTGATAAAGTCCACATCAGGAGAAGGACTGTTGTAAGTCACATGTTTGTCAGCCTGAAGTCTGTGGTTTGCGTCATGTTTGAGCAGTTTCTGTTTAACACTTTTGGTTTGTTTTCATTCAATTTATCATTCTTTTAAATGGTAAGTACAGGGTTGGCAGGAAATAACTATTTTTGAGTTAAAAAAAAACCCCCAAAACCCTTTGAAATCAGAAAAGGGCACTGATATTGCTGCATGGAGTAAAGCTTGCTTTCCAGCAGTGACAATATCAAAATGTTCAATGCATAACCTCACACAATTTCAACAGCCAGTAGAAGACTTCTCTGCTTTATTGTCCAGTTTAAATAGTTATCAGAACTCAAATATAACACACTAAATATCTGCATCTTCATCTTATTGATGTAGAAACCAAAGCTGTTCCATTACTGATGACATTCAGTAATCTGTAGATTTTTCAGTTTCAAAATGTGCAACATTACTTAATTATAACATGACTGAAGTGGGGTCATGACTGACGTACAGTGATTTTATATTTCTATTCATTTTGTTATGAAAACGGACCAGCTTATTGAAAACATTTGCAAACATACACGGAAATTAATATATATAAGGCAAAAACTGAGTTTGTACAATTCTAATAACCTTGAAAGTCAATATGTAGTATATCGAGGTCTGGGCCATGTGGAAGGCTAATCCATGGACGACAGTGTTCCATTGTGACTTTTTCTCTCCTGGTATGCTTTTACTGCATTGGCAATGTGTTTAGGATCATTTTCATGCTAAAACATGAGGCTGGAACGTTCCAGATGGTACTGCACGGTGGATCAAAATCTGATGGTACTTTTACTTGATGGTGTTCACAGTTTCATCAATTTGACTAAATCCCCTACACCACTGGATGAAATGCAGCCACAAACCATGACAGACCCTCCACTGTGTTTTACAGATGGCTGTAGACACTAACTGAACTAAAACTTTTCATCATTTCTTAAGACATATCATCGCTTCATTGCAACAGACTCCCTTCCATTGAGACTCTTTCTGATAAGGCCTTTCAGTAATTTGCATCTATCAGGTCCCATGCCAGGTATTTGCTGGATTTGTTCGTATTTCTCAAGGAGATGACTTTTAGTACTTTTAGATTTAGATAAGCCTCCTTTGTCCTCAATTTGTCCAGTTCCATCAGAGTTTTTAAAAGACACAATGCAGACCATGAGACAAGTTTTCAATAGTTCTTTGGGAATCAGCTTATTGGTGCATAGATTCAACTAAAGAAATGAGAATAAATTATGTTTTTTTTTCCAGATACCTAACCATACTAATAAAGTGCTGAAAGATCAAATTTGAAATCAGTTCTTTGCTGACTTGTCTGTTACATGCAGACTCAACACCGGTTCAACCATCAGAATTAGGGGCCTTTTTTATGTTTGAATGATAAAAAAAAACCTCTAAATACAGCCAGAGTGGACTGGACTGAAAATGAGTGAAAAAGAAACCAATGTCCGAAGGACCTTCAGAAAACCTGGAGAACAACTGCTCAAGACCGCTTTAAAAACAGGTCAGTCTCCTTGGAAACAAAATATAAAGAAATGAGGGGTAGCTCAAGACTTTTGTCCAGATCAATGTGTAGACAAAAAACGATTTTTTAAAACGCTACTGCTGTAATAAACATTAACATCCTACCTTCTGTATGAGGAATGATTATATTATATAGCACTCCCCATAATATTCTTATTGTACATCAAAATTACCATTAACATTTGCCTCCTTTGATGCTTCCTTCCCCCACATTACATTACCTATCAATCACTTTTATGATGATCCTACTTTACTGCGGTGATTTAACCTATATCAACCGTTTTTCCACACTGTCCTGCCCTATCCTCCTTTCATTAAGCAAGATATTAATGCACCTGCAAGTGAGGCCACTGGGTACTTGTAGTGATAACGCAATGTAAGAGATTGGTATACACACGGCCCTTTCTTTGCAGGCAGGTGCAAAGACTACTCCTACAGAGTTCATGTGGAGAAAAACACATCAACATGAGGACATTACAGTCTGAATAATTATTGGCCAGAAAACACACATCCTGTAGCTCATATACATGAAGACAGCTGTTCTGGAACTGATGCTGTGAAAATACAATGTTAAGAAATCTGAGGCAGGAGGTTGATGGAAACCATAGAAAACTATAACTTTATAATTCCAATTACATACTAGTGAGAAAAAAGCTACCAGTCACTCAGAAAACTGCCACCTATGTTCTGTTCTGTGTGCTTTGTTCCTTCATCGTTGTTTTATTTTATGTCCTTTCAGTTAGCCAAATGTTCACTTTATTCAATTAATCAGAAAAAGGACCCATTTTCACACTGCGTCACCATTGGTGCACAGTGTCAACATGATGTTGGCAACCTTGTTTTTGCACAAGAATATAACCAGAATACAGCCAGATAGCAGCCATTTAAGTGGATTCCTCTCTTGCAAAGACAATCATTGCAGATGAATTGGGCTCATCAGTGCAGGCTGACTCAGATTTATTGCAAAGTCTTTTAAATCTATCTGCATTTATAAAGTAGACAGCAATTATTTGCAAACCTTCATCAATCTGTTTGGTAAGTTTAGGCTGTCTCTTTCTCTTACGTTGTTGTCACTCAGTGTTTGCAAAAATACACCTCAGTCAACAATGCTGCGCTGTTCCATCAGTGTTTCACAATTAGCGCTAAACTGGATAGAGAGTGCTACAGTAATTACGTGCAAAAAGCCCTCCGACCCACGGTAACGACTTATTTGGCTCTTTCTCTTAAGGTGGTTAATTTTTCATTCTTCCATAATTGGTATACTTTTTTTCATTTTTTCTACAAAAAAATGTCCATACATTTATTTTTACACTGCGAAACAAACTTGAAGTGGATGAAGTATTATACAAAAAGATTTCATTTTCAAAGATTTCATGTGCTTGGACAACACCATCAGATGTGATGCAACATTAATGAAACTCAGACGGTCAAGCAGCTTTCAGGACTTTCAAAGCAAGCACTCTCTCCTTGGGTGAAGGCTGGAGCAAAACTTGTGTGATTGTGTTGGAGTTTGTCACATCAACAAAATATTGCTACATGCAGAAGTTGCATAAGCTTAAAAATGTATTCTTTTATCCTTTAGTTCGACACTTCAAACGACTAATTAATTGAGAAAAATGCTGACTGCACAGTGTAAGGACTATCTACTTGTTATGTGTGATATTATTAATTTCTAGGTCCCAATTTTTCAGAAATAAAAGTGTAGTTTTGGAGGGTCAGTGAAGTTATGTTATGTTATTTTAATGATTTGGCCTTTTGTGGCATTTGTGAAGCTCTGAACGATGTTGGATAAGGGTTTAATTGTTCTTTAAAGAAGTACACAGGACGGATCAGTTAATCACATGACAAGAATAAGATACTGGATACAGAACAAAGTCACAGCCAGTGTCTCAAGTGACACCGTGCATAACACATGGCTATTCATTATGATGTTGCTGCATGGCCTGAATTTGTTTTTCCTCCCCACAATCTCCACAATCAATTTTTAGTTGTTCTGAAGCATTAATACTAGTGTGTAGAACACTATGAACCCCAGGGGTTTGAATATACACTGAAAACTGAAATCTCTGTGTTCAAACCAATTACTTTATATTTTAATACGTTTAGAGACAAGAAACTAGCATGGACATGGACAGTGACATTTTTTGCCTAAGTCCTTGAACACTTATTTTGAAATCAAACAATGGAGGTTAAAGTCTATATAAAGTCCTGGCTTTAGTATGAGCATGTTAATATAGTTAATAATATATAGAAAGTTCATGGGCAGGACAGAGCAGGCACACTTTGCTCCCCCTCCCTCTCTTGTGTTTAGATGTTGCACTGTCACGTGACGTGACTTAGACGCTTTGGGCATTGTTAAGTTGTTTACATATTATTTATATTTTCACCAGTTGTTTTTTTGTTGTTGAGAATTTTAATTGTCATTTTTTTTATTATAGTTTCTCAACAGTACTTGTTTGTTTTAATTTGTTTACTGGTTTGCGTGCACTCTTTATTTAAGATTTTTCTAAAAAAAAATTAATAATAAAGCATTTTCTATTCAATGATAAACTTCATCCTATTTATGTCCTGGTTTTAATTATTTAATAATAAAAAAAGAAAACATCACAAAAAACACTTAAGGTCATGAAAACTAATTGAGATTTAGCAATACAATGACGCATCCACCTTATTTATTGAAAAGTATTAGTATCGGTGATACTGACCCGTATTTACTTGATATCAGATAGATACCCAAATATGCAGTATCACACACCACTACCTTCAGATCTTGTTTGCTGTATCTGTTTGACTGGGTCAGCCAAACGCTATTGAAAGCGCTATCACTGCTTTCACTGTATGTTTACAATCACTCATTCTGCTGAATATCTCTCTCTCTCTCACTATATATGCATATATATATATATATATATATATATATATATATATATGAGAATATGAGAATATTATTTTACTGTAACTATTCATAACCATTATTATTACTGTTGCATCACTTATGATTTATCATTTCATTAGAGCATCTATTGAAGCTGTTGATGTTACATTAAAGTCTGTATTTCAGGTGTGAGCTGAATTACATAATAATCTTTCATTGCAGGTGCAACTGTAATCATGTTATACACATTGCATTTTTGTGCTAATTAAAGAGTTGAAGCTCGGTCAAGTTAATTAATGGTCTGAAGCTTCTGCCGACGCGATGTTCGACCGATCTATTGAGTAAAGTGACCCACAGCTATTGAAAGGATTGCAAACATGCTTACAATTCACCACATATTATATAGGAATAGAATAAAGGCCTGTGTGCCCTCATGTTGCATTGGAGCCTGCCTGGTAACACATGACTCAAACGGAGTCAGGAAGTATGCTTCTGAAATGTCTTTGTTTGTCGAGTAAGGTCATGCACTGAGGTCAAGACACACACCCAGGCTGCCTGTATCTAGACTTGTTTTGCTTGAAACTGCAGAGTTGTTTTACCTGCGTACGTGACAGTTTAGTTCCACAGATAAGTGAAGTGCAGTAAGTGAAATAACAGGAAGCATCTGGCGGTGGCGGAGGAACAAAGGAAGGAACTGTTCTTTTTTAGAATATGTCCAGGGTGGAATTACTGGAACTGATGCAGGTCATTTATCTGTTTTGACGCATGTTGCTCGTCATCAACTATGTTATATGTATGACTGCTCATTTATTGTTCGAAGAAGATCGATGCTGTTTGAGTGATCGTGCTCGGCTTCCCACATATATGTGCTTAAATAAAATCATTGTTTTGACGCACAATGGACCTCCAGTCATCTGTCTTTTACCTCAAATCACGAATCAGGACAACATATATATATATATATATATATATGCATGCTACTTCATGCCCAAATTAGCATGGAAATAATTACTTTTGAAGCCTTGGAATTTAGGATGGACATTAGTACATTCATTTTTGTTTCTTTTTTCCCTGTATGTTAAACCTGCATTTTAATATAGAATCCATTATTGTATTCTGAGCTGAATGTCTCCAGCTTCAGGGAAATGTAAAAAATGAATAAAAATGAATAATGAAGCCTAATAAGATCCAAGCTACCTTGCAGTTAGAAAGACCCTGGTAAATGACTAATGTGTACAGGGATTTTTTTTGTTTCCTACTTGACCAACCTTGTGCTAAATGCCCAGACAACCAAATTGGGCAAACATGTCAAAACATGGCATTAAAATTCAAAGGCAAAGGCACAGATTTGCAATTAGTAACCTGACTGACTCTTCCGATGTTTGTGGGTGGCTCTTCTTGCTTTGTTTTAACCCTCTCTCTTTTTTTTATAATAAGAGTCTTCCCATCAGAGAAGAAATGTGGGGAGTTTAGCTGAGCGAGTGCACAATGGCAGGGATGGTGTGGGAGGATGGCAGTCTCTGACTACAAATGAGAGCGCACACAACGCACAGCCTAATCTGTCACACATGTAATGAGCACATCCCTGCTTTGCTCCCTTAAGGACACACACACACACACACGTTAATGCACACTCCCATTCACGTGCAGCCAAAGCTGGAGGGATGCATATAGCATGATATTCATATGATCCCAGTCCCCTTAAGAGATTAGACACACAAACACCAAGAAACCCCTTCATAGAGGCAAGGTGAGCTCAGCTCTTTGTATTATCACATCCTACAGACACTTTCCCTAAAAAGAACAGATATGTTAATAAAGCCACCCATGGATATGACCACACATACCAAGTATTAAGTGGTGAAGCGGGTATTGTTATGGCCTCTGTCGCCCTGTTGCTCTCAGTGTGAAACGCAGATCTCAGAAAAGCCTTCATTGAAAAGGCAGCGTGAGAGGGCCACAGACCTGGTGTTAATTAAGGATTACTCGCACCATAAGATAATACTAACGCATTAACTTTGACTGCTGCAAAAGTAAATTACACATGGTAGTAACAAACTGCACTGCAAAAAACAGGTCTTAAAAACTAGAAGAAGAAAAGAAAGAAGAAAATTATCTGTAACAGGAAAAATCCAAGTCTTGATCTCTTGACCAGAGTGATCACTGTGTACCATGCTTTCTCACAGTTAAATGCAATGTTGCCAGGCCCATTTGAAAATGTGGGCCTGTGATGATTCACTTACACTCATCCATGGTTTACAATGTATTTGAAGAAATGTTAATGTTACAAGGCATTTGTGCCGACTGTGAGTACAAATACAGTGGGGCAAAAAAGTATTTAGTCAGCCACCGATTGTGCAAGTAACCCCCCTTAAAATGATGACAGAGGTCAGTAATTTGCACCAGAGGTACACTTCAACTGTGAGAGACAGAATGTGAAAAAAAAATCCATGAATTCACATGGTAGGATTTGTAAAGAATTTATTCGTAAATCAGGGTGGAAAATAAGTATTTGGTCACCTCAAACAAGGACAATCCCTGGCTCTCACAGACCTGTAACGTCTTCTGTAAGAAGCTTTTCTCTCCCCCACTCGTTACCTGTATGAATGGCACCTGTTTGACCTCATCATCTGTATAAAAGACACCTGTCCACAGCCTCAACCAGTCAGACTCCAAACTCCGCCATGGCCAAGACCAAAGAGCTTTCGAAGGACACCAGGAAAAGAATTGTAGACCTGCACCAGACTGGGAAGAGTGAATCTACAATAGGCAAGCAGCTTGGTGTGAAAAAATCAACTGTGGGAGCAATCATCAGAAAATGGAAGACATACAAGACCACTGATAATCTCCCTCGATCTGGGGCTCCACGCAAGATCTCATCCCGTGGGGTCAAAATGATCATGAGAACGGTGAGCAAAGATCCCAGAACCACACGGGGGGACCTGGTGAATGACCTGCAGAGAGCTGGGACCAAAGTAACAAAGGTCACCATCAGTAACACACTACAACGGCAGGGAATCAAATCCCGCAGTGCCAGACGTGTTCCGCTGCTGAAGCCAGTGCATGTCCAGGCCCGTCTGAAGTTTGCCAGAGAGCACATGGATGATACAGCAGAGGATTGGGAGAATGTCATGTGGTCAGATGAAACCAAAGTAGAACTTTTTGGTATAAACTCAACTCGTCGTGTTTGGAGGAAGAAGAATACTGAGTTGCATCCCAAGAACACCATACCTACTGTGAAGCATGGGGGTGGAAACATCATGCTATGGGGCTGTTTTTCTGCCAAGGGGACAGGACGACTGATCCGTGTTAAGGACAGAATGAATGGGGCCAAGTATCGTGAGATTTTGAGCCAAAACCTCCTTCCATCAGTGAGAACTTTGAAGATGAAACGAGGCTGGGTCTTCCAACATGACAATGATCCAAAACACACCGCCCGGGCAACAAAGGAGTGGCTCCGTAAGAAGCATTTGAAAGTCCTGGAGTGGCCTAGCCAGTCTCCAGACCTCAACCCCATAGAAAATCTGTGGCGGGAGTTGAAAGTCCGTGTTGCTCGGCGACAGCCCCAAAACATCACTGCTCTTGAGAAGATCTGCATGGAGGAATGGGCCAAAATACCAGCTACTGTGTGTGCAAACCTGGTAAAGACCTATAGTAAACGTTTGACCTCTGTTATTGCCAACAAAGGTTATGTTACAAAGTATTGAGTTGTATTTTTGTTATTGACCAAATACTTATTTTCCACCCTGATTTACGAATAAATTCTTTACAAATCCTACCATGTGAATTCATGGATTTTTTTTTCACATTCTGTCTCTCACAGTTGAAGTGTACCTCTGGTGCAAATTACTGACCTCTGTCATCATTTTAAGTGGGGGAACTTGCACAATCGGTGGCTGACTAAATACTTTTTTGCCCCACTCTATGTGCTGTGAAATATACCCAGCATTCATCGCGGTTATGATACCTGTGAAAAATGTAATGAAGACAAACTCTGAATGGTTTCCATTCATAAATCTTTAGTTTTACAAAGATCATAAAGTCACTCTAAACATCACTATGTACTGCCACTGTAGCAGTAGCCCACTGCACTAATGGTGTCACGTCTTTACTAGGCCTACATGCAGATAAATAAAATGCAGCATTAACCAAGCAACTGTAAATATAATGGAACAAACTCAAGGTTAACACAGCATAATATCAAATTTAAAACTCTTGCTAAAATACATAAACCTGGTAAATATATCCCTCTCGCCTGCTCTAACATTGTGCTTAAAACAAAGAAATGCAGTTGTACTGCCTAACCTTCCTTTGATAAAATGGACCAATATTCAGTTTAAATACACTAAAGTACCAGGGGGAATTTCACTTTTCTATATAACTGGCCAGATTGTCACATTTGTTTTTTTTTTCCATTAAGGTGTGTCTTGTTTACATGTATAAGGGTAATATGCTAGAAAAGAGAAAAACATCAACAAAGCAGTTTTGTACCTGTCAGTGTTGAAACAGCAAGCGCAACAAGTTCTAAATCTTATGAATGAATAAACACAGACGCAAAAATAAATCTTTAAAATAAGTAAACGCTCCAAAATAAAATGTCCTGATAAGAAGAGATGTCAGACAAAAAACAAGCACACATTGTCTTGAATGAAGATATTTCATCTCAGCTTTTTGAACTCCACAGTAAAACACATTTTGGTGGTTTCTAATTCCCTCAAATCATCAACAAAAATTTAATTAACCACTGAGAAAGGAATCCTAACATTTCTGCCCAATTGTAGTTGTATAGAAATGGGCTTACCCTGTGATGCGCGGGAGAGTGTCGGTTGAGAAGAGGGAGAGAGGGGACTTGTCTCGCATTATAAGCCAAACAGTGTACTGCCCACTTTGCCTGGGGTGGAAGAACACAGCCATGTCCAGGCTACAAGGACCTTGTCCCCCCCATAGCCAAGGACTGAGCACCCAGGGGCCTCCAAACGCTGAACTGTTCACCCAGAGAAACTCACCTGAGGGAGAGAGGAAAAGCAAAAAAGTGTAAAACCAAGACTAGAGATTGACTAAATGCATGAGTACAAAAGCTTGAAAACGATATGGAATCTTGCATGCATGATATGATGTTGTAGCATGTATCGAGAAGATTTATGGGAAGTAGAACGAGATAGTTTTAAGACCACATCTGAGTCTAGCCCTTGAAGAAAATTAATAAAATAACGCTGCTTTGAAAATAAGCTGTCAGTGACACCCTGTGCACAAAAAAGTCAAGCAGGGGGGAAAAGGAAAAAAAATCAAAGAGATTTTTTTATAGCTTTGATATTCAATTTCCCTTTCTATTAAGCTCACTCAAGGAAGAAGTTGATCAGAAGCACAAAGTTTGGTATCTGAGTGTGTGTGTGTGTGTGGCAAAGCGGCACAAAGAAACATCCATTTTTAACAGGCTCAGTTAAGTAAAGTATTGTTAATGAGGAGAGTATTAAGAAAATTCAAACCAAAAATTTTAAATAAGAAGGAATAACTGATTTTCTGTTGTTCACACAAAGTATTCAAGGTCAATTTGCCTTTATTTAGCTGTTTATTCTGTTTGGTGT
Organism: Neolamprologus brichardi; assembly: GCF_056152115.1. Classification (NCBI taxonomy): domain Eukaryota; kingdom Metazoa; phylum Chordata; class Actinopteri; order Cichliformes; family Cichlidae; genus Neolamprologus; species Neolamprologus brichardi. The sequence goes on from NC_142122.1 coordinate 6,253,123, forward strand.
ATCAGGAAGAGTTGCAGAAATACATCTGGATTTTTTTTAAAGTACTGTAGTATGTGCCCTTCATTTTATTTATTTTTTATTGTTTCATTATCCAGGTAGTACTTCAATCCCTAGATAATGGCACTAGTTGCTTCCCAGGGCTATTGAAACATGCTTCTCCAACGGGGTCACGTGTCTCTCTGCGTTGGTTAGACACTGAACTTAAACAGCTTTTTGCTATTAGTCATCTACAGGGTGGGCCATTTATATGGATACACCGTAATAAAATGGGAATGGTTGGTGATATTAAAGTCCTGTTTGTGGCACATTAGTATATGTGAGGGGGCAATCTCCTCAAGATGGGTGGTGACCATGGTGGCCATTTAGAAGTCGGCCATCTTGGATACAACTTTTGTTTTTTCAATAGGAAGAGGGCCATGTGACACATCAAACTTATTGGTAATGTCACAAGAAAAAGTGCTTTCTAACTTTATTCTTTCATGAGTTATTTACAAGTTTCTGAACACTTATAAAATGTGTTCAATGTGCTGCCCATTGTGTTGGATTGTCAATGCAACCCTCTTCTCCCACTCTTCACACACTGATAGCAACATCGCAGGAGAAATGCCAGCACAGGCATCCAGTATCCGTAGTTTCAGGTGCTGCACATCTCGTATCTTCACACCATAGACAATTGCCTTCAGATGACCCCAAAGATAAAAGTCTAAGGGGGTCAGATCGGGAGACCTTGGGGGCCATTCAACTGGCCCACGACGACCAATCCACTTTCCAGGAAACTGTTCATCTAGGAATGCTCGGACCTGGCACCCATAATGTGGTGGTGCACCATCTTGCTGGAAAAACTCCGGGAACGTGCCAGCTTCAGTGCATAAAGAGGGAAACACATCATCATGTAGCAATTTCAAATATCCAGTGGCCTTGAGGTTTCCATTGATGAAGAATGGACCCACTATCGTTGTACCCCATATACCACACCAAACCATCACTTTTGTTGTTCCAACAGTCTTGGAGGGATCCATCCAATGTGGGTTAGTGTCAGACCAATAGTGGTGGTTTTGTTTGTTAACTTCACCGTTCACATAAAAGTGAAGCCTCATCACTAAACAAAATCTTCTGCGTGAACTGAGGGTCCTGTTCCAGTTTTTGTTTTGCCCATTCTGCGCACCGATCTGGGTCATCCTCGTTGAGATGCTGCAGTAGCTGGAGTTTGTAAGGGTGCCATTTGTGAGTAGCTAATATCCACCGAAGGGATGTTCGACTAATGCCACTCTCCAGTGACATGCGGCGAGTGCTACGCTGTGGGCTCTTGCTGAATGAAGCTAGGACAGCCACTGATGTTTCTTCATTAGTGACAGTTTTCTTGCGTCCACATTTTGGCAAATCCAACACTGAACCAGTTTCACGAAACTTAGCAAGCAGTTTGCTAACAGTAGCATGGGAGATGGGTGGTCTCGTAGGGTGTCTTGTATTGAAATGACGCGGTTACTGCGTTCACCAGATATCAACACAATTTCGATCCGCTCCTCACGTGTTAACCTCTTCGACATGTCAATGGCTGTGAACAAAGAGAAACTTGTAAATAACTCATGAAAAAATAAAGTTACGTTGAAACCAAGCACACCATTGTTTTTCTTGTGACATTACCAATAAGTTTGATGTGTCACAAAAGTTGTATCCAAGATGGCCGACTTCTAAATGGCCACCATGGTCACCACCCATCTTGACCACATATACTAATGTGCCACAAACAGGACTTTAATATCACCAACCATTCCCATTTTATTACGGTGTATCCATATAAATGGCCCACCCTGTACACAGTTTTTGCATTGGAACACATTAACAGAACAGATGTTTCCTAAAATCTTTAAAAGTGATTTCAAAGCCTAAATCTAGCTTATTTAGTCTTAACTAAGTGCCAAATGGTACAAACTGTATGAATCTGCAATTAGGTGGCAGCCAAACATCTGACGCCACAAGTCAAGATGTTTCTAGTTTGCTTTTGTTTGTCTGGAAGTGCACCGACGCCACTTTCGTTCAAACCTGAAAACGAAAGTTATCGCAGCACTATTCACAAGTATTCTAAGGAATGTGTAGTCGTGTGAGTATGTTTAGGTTTCTCAGTTATTATAAGTGTTCAGTGGCGTTTGAGGTGACTGTGGAAGAAAGTAATTGTCAGTTGGTACTTGTTGATCTTTGAGGTGCGTTTTGGCTCATTATCGTGCTGCAGTATGACTCCTTGTCCATAAAGAGGCACAGCAGAAGGTGGAGCATGCCTTTCAAAAATGCAGTACTGCTTCTTCTGAGTCACAGTGTAGTACATGATTGACTATGGATAAGAGAGGTATCATCCCCTCTCTTACCTTTGTCTTCTTACATTCACCGTTCTGTTAATGCCAATAATTTCTAATATGGATTCAACAATAAATATGATCTCCTTCCATCATCTACTCATGTATCCATCCAAAGCATTTCCCTTTGTAAATCTGGTGTGATGTCTTACTCTAAAAAAGGTTTAAAAAAAACCTTGGAAACCTTCATTTCACACGGAGAGAGTCTATCTTCACTAGAAGCTTTTACTTAGTAATTTATCCTCACTAAAACGATGCTGCTTAGCCAGAAATGTTCTGCTGGAACCTTGAGGCACAGCCACATTTATAGCAGGTGAACAATGGCTGTAGTTGAATAAGTCTCTGGTGAGTCAGTCAAATCCACCCCAGTGCCATCCAAACGCTGCTTTATTGGAAGGATGCAAGTCAAGGGAATCAAACGTTTTGTAGAAAGCAGGGAAAATGGGCACAAACATGCTACAATTTGGCTGAAATACACTTTTAAGTATTTCTAAACCCTCAAACTTTGTATTTCTGGTATTAATGGCGGATACTTTTTCAAAGCTTTTTCTGTCCTTCTCAGCAAGGGAATAATTCTACTTTATGTTTACTAGAGAGGTCATAGTGGGTGGTGGTAGTGCCTACAGAATTATCCTTCTCTGATAACAAATGCCTTCCCCTATCCCATGGGGCTGTTGAAAAAAACTGGATAATTTGAAGGCCTTCACATTGGAGTGCTCCAGTTAAGCCTCATTTGCTCTGCTTTCCACATTTGAATGCTTCTTACACAGAGGGTCCAGACAATTTGGCAAGGACAGTATGAATGCTTACAACAAGTTTCAGGCAATGTGGACTGAATGCATTTTCTACACACCCAACAGCAATCTGATATAAAGGTTTTAAGACTTAGCCTGGAAGGGTTTTGGGCCCGAAGGCAGAAAACTATTAACTCTCCTTTCCCAGTTCTAATAAGATGGAGAAATACCTGTTTGGGAGCAATTACTGGTAGGGCACAAATTATAATGGCAAAGTGCAAAGCAAAGGCTGTAATTCGGTTAGTAGAGTTCAGCTTTAGCTTTACCCCTAAATACTGCTGCCTAACTGAGTTTGATAGTCTTATTTAATGCATCACAATATCTGCTTCCTCTGACTGTCTTCCCAAATTTGCATAGTGCAACATCATCATTGACGGGGTATTAAGCAGATGGGATCACTCAACTGTTTATATTGAGAGAAAAAAAACATCACAAGACAAAGCATTAGGCAAGATTTGTGTTTGTTTGTTACATATGTTGTTCCACTGCTGGATGCTAATATTTAAAATGAGCCGGGTGAAAAAAATGCCTGGATCCATGAATATAAATCATGCAAAGCTAATCTAGTATGTCCGAGACTAGAAATCCTGTGTTTGTAAATCAGCATAATTAGCATTATATGCTCTTTAAATCAGCAGCAATTGCACGTTTAAACACAGAGCAGTGAACACAGCTCTTATTTGGCCTGACAATGTTAAATCACAACAAATATAAAGTTAGTTCTCTTGAAAGATAACCTGCAATTATAAGATAAGAACTGTGATCCAACGGTCCTTTTACTCTGTTTGTTTTTCTTTCAGTATATTTCATAATTAAATTGCGTACTGACGGCCCGAGAGCTGCTTGAGGCATCATAAACAAACACACTGATGTGATTGTTGTGCATTTAATGTTGTCAGCGTCGGGGTAGAAAACTTGTTATCAAGTCTTTTTAAAAACACTAATTATCAACTGCAGCATGTATGCTTTTATCTGTTAGTAGCTAATAGGTATAGGAATATATTCAAGATCAAGCTATGCCACTAGAAACTTGCTTTATTTATTTATTTTTTTAATCAAAGTTGTCCTTTTTGTACTGTTTTCTTATCCATGATCGTAATAATTTTGCATGTAAACACGCTTTAAAAATGTAAACTATTCCTCATTAGAATTTTATTCATCTAGGAGAGTCCAAGAATAAAATAGATATGTCAAAATCTATAAAATTATAATAACTTTTCTCAAGAGCTATTCATAATGGAAAAACAACCCTCATTCCTAAAACAACTGAAAGACTCGGTAACAAGAAAGAACTCTTCAGTAACCATCAATCTATACACTTTGATTTTAACCCACACTACCACTAGTGCTCTACTTGACCTATTATTCTTTGCAAATCGAGTTTCTTGTAGGCAATTTCTTATTTATCCGTGAAGTTCGACCTCAGTGACACCAGCTTAATCTGCAGTGCCTCTAAACTGGTACTTGATTGCTGCCCCTGCGATGAGGAAGACAAGCCCCAAAACACAGAAGCAAGAAACATTTCAATCCAAAGTGAAAGGTCTATTCTGTATCATTGAATCAAGCTGGTAAACAATTTTCTCCCCCTCTCTCTCTGTGCAGTTACCGATTCAATCAACGGAGGCTCTTGTTGACATAGCATACCAAATCCAACTGTTGGAGAGAACAGAATTCCCTCAGATAATAAAATTGCAGCTAAAAGCCTGAGAGAAGGAGGAAAACAAACAATTCAGATTGTATTCTCTGCCAAATCCTCTTATAACATAATGCATTTACCCAGGGCCAGCACAGGATTTCTGGGGTCCCAACAATTTGACTGACAAACATTTTAATTTACAAGCCATTCATCTGATCAACACAGTGACACAGCTTCCACAGTAGCAAAATGGTGTTAAAGTATGTTCTGCATGCTGATAAAAAGCTATCTTGTGATAGTGTATTGTTGGAGGTTTCTTAAATAAAACTGTTTACTGCCGCAGAGATTTCAAATTTAAATCTGGTGTGCTGTTATGGTGAAAGGGGACGACATCAGTAAAATTGCAATCAGGGACTGCAATTCACTGGCAGGGCTGAAAATTCCCTCTACATCACACAAAAATTACTTACTTGACCGAGATGGCATGTGTATTGTGTTGGGTTTCTGACAACATCAAGACAATATCTTCTCATTTTTCCACCATATTGTTATCTATAGATGTACTATAAGGCAATATCCTGCAGTCCAGTGCCACAAACATTCCAGTCTTGTAATGGTGAAGAACCTGTCTAAAAACTTCAGCATCCAAATCAGGATCAGGATGAAACACAGGAATACAAAAGTTAATCTTTCTAAGTTGGGCCAAGCACAACTTCTAGTATAATGACATGTAAATCCACTCAAACAGCCTGAGTAATCTAGCTACCAAGCAAACCAAACTAATCACATAACCTCCTCCTTCCCCCAGGCAAGACTGCTTTTTAGTAATCATCATGAACCATTATAGAAAGTGTAAAAAGATGAATCACTCTCCATTTTTTCTTCAGGGATTCGGAAGAAGAAGCAAGAAAAAGAAGATTTTTAAACATTATTTTGGGACAAATGCGAAAAAGAAATCCCACTCATACTGTGATTTCCATTGATTTATAATTTCACCATTAAAAGTTGACTTTGTTTGGTGGTTGAATAAAAGTGTACCCGAGAGCATTTTCTGGTTATAGCGTGAAAGAGTTATTAAACATGTGAGTGGAATTATATGTCTATACAGTGTCTGTTTGTCTTTGTCAACTAAATGTTAATCATAATACATACATTTTAGGATTGTTTTTAAAATTCTCTTATTTGCTTTTAAATCTCTTAATGGCCTGCCCCTCCCTCTCGGAGCTACTACAACCATATACACCTGCCCGTTCCCTTAGGTCCGCCAATCAGCAGCTCCTTAAGGTACCGAAAACTAAGTATAAATTTAAAGGTGATCGTGCTTTTGCTGTAGTTGCTCCAAAGTTGTGGAATGATCTACTCTTGCATGTTAGGCAGGCCTCTTCTCTTTCTGAATTTAAAAGTCTTCTTAAAACATATTTATTCGCTGAAGCCTTTGGCATTGATTAGAGGGGCTGACTCAATTTGTTTTAACATGTTTCAATTTATTTTAGTTTTTTAGTTATTTATTTTATCTTATCTTATCTCATTTTAATTTTCTTTACTTATGCTATTAGCATGTACAGCACTTTGTGAACTCTGGTTTTATGTTAAAGTGCTTTATAAATAAAGGTGGTATGGTACTGATTTTATTGTAGGTTACCTTATAGTGCACATAACACCAATAGCTCTCTGCTTTCTTATGCAGAAACATCCCAATTGCACTTAACCTCTTAAGCCCCAACGCCCCCTGATACGGGGGCAAAAAGCAGTAGATCAGGTAGGCTTGGGGCTTAAGAGGTTAAAGCTTTCACTGTGCTGTTTCAGGACTGCACAGAGCTCGCATGTATGACAGACAGATTTTAATGCAAAACTGGACCAAAAATATCCAATAATGAATGATTAATAATACAACCAACCGGATGAAGACCTAATGCTTTAAAACACCAAGTGTAAACATGGTAAACACACGATGTGTCCTCTCCTTTTAATAAGAATGAAAATAGTGTGAGTAAAAAAATAACACAAATCTGAATAAGTGAACATGAAATGTTCACAGGCATGCTGCCCATTCCGGGTGCAACTCAGTGTGAAGTTTAATGTGCGTAAAAGAACAAAAAAAAAAACATCATGCGTGGGAGTACAAAGCAAACCACAGTTTTGTTTTGATTTTTTTTCCTGGGCTACATGGTTTAAAAAGGAAATGGCTTATTGTGACTATGCAACAGAGGCTGATATGGAGGGGGTGTACAGGGCATGCAGAAAAGATGCCAATGGAATAACACGGATAGAAAACACTTGCAATTCAATTTGAGTGACTTTATTCTTATTTCAAAATGTGCGTTTTCGTGGTTTTTTTTTAACAAAGTTAAAGAAAAACATTGCATTTGTTCATTACTCCAGTTTTCTGTGTGGCAAACACTAACTCCTCTGCCCTCTAAGCTACAACTAAAACATAAAAACAGTTCAGATAAGCAGTATTTATAAAGGTTATCATGAGAGTGTGAAAAGGTAGATGGGATGTGAGACAGGACAGTTTTTTTTAAATGTAAATTTTGTTAACTGTATTAGCTTAGTTTTGGGACCTCCCCACACATACATGGAAAGGAGTATGGAGAGCTGCAGCTCTGGGTCTCAAGACCCAGATCAAGCACAGTAGACTCCAGTGAAAACTGGTATGACATTGATTTTGTCAGAAACAGCATTAAAGAAGGAGGTGAGGTGGAGGTGGGTTGCAAAGCAGCTAACAAATGTGCAGACAGGCTCGAGGAGCTTAAAAATAGCACAAACTGGATGTGTAAAGTGTTGGCTGAGCCATTAGCTGATGTGAGCTGACACTCAGATGAGCTGATCTGCCAAGATTGCAGCTGAGCTTGATTTGTTGCCTGCTGGAACAGTGTGTTGAATTATTGGTGAAAGCTATCAGAAGTGCAGGACAATTAAACAAACACACACACAAAAAAAAATCAATATAGACAAAGTGATTTATTTCTACACCAGAACTGACTGTTCTGTTGACCAGCTGATCTTATTTGTTGGAACCAATTTGTACTAGAATGCAGTGCATTCACAAAATACCCCACTTTCATAGGCAGAACAAAATATTTCCCCAAACCAAGGCAAAATACCTCGAACACAGTAACATAATGACTGACATACAGGTCATTTTAAATATAAATATTAAAATATTGCAAATTGAATCCTCAAACATATTGTAATGCTTTTGAGAAACAACATTTATTTATTTAAAAAATATTATTATATTATATATATTAGTAGTCATAATAACACAACATAATAATCACAATCACAGTCTAACTCTGCAGAATGTCAGCGAAATTGTTATTTTGGCATCCAAAGCAATCAAGGAGATAACAGCTTTTGACCTTTAATTTATAACAACAAAATTAGTCTTTGGAGAATTAATGGGAAAAACAGCCCTCAAACTTTTGACAGAACACAGAAACTGGAAGAAGACCTCATTAACCACTGGAAACAAACATCCTTTGATCATCATAGTCAAGTGCCATGGTTTTGTCTTTTACATTGTCATGCACATTTCAACATGATTTCCCTATAAAAATGACACACAGAGTAAAATGTAAGAAGGAAATTATCAAGCACATGTGGCTTTTTATCCCATAAATCTTTAATACCCTTTAAATAATCCAATATCTACTTGTAAACACGATACATATTTAACAAGTTTAATACAGTATCTTCTGTGTGTTCTGTTCACTCTTTTAAGCCCACCTCACGTATTTAAGTTGTTTTAATCATCTTGATTGAATGCAGTAATTTAATTTTGGTAAGGATTTTCACAGCATTCGAACGTGATATTTTACTTAAGCAGAGGTTATTAGGCTCCAGTTTTTGGAGTGCTATAGTTATTACCAGGAACTCTGACACCTTTATTATTTCAAGTTGATTTATTTTAATTTCAAGGCACTCAACCACACTGAGAATAGTGAATTGATTGATTTACTTTGCATCATTAATTAATTAATCAATTATTTAATTCAGAACTGGAAGATTTGATGCTGACAATGCAACAATAACAATGCAAAATTAATATATCTTGCATTTTGGTGTTTGGCAGAGTTTTGCTACTGGGAATGTGGATTATCAATCTAAATCTTTAGGATTCACCACTATGCACGAAAAGGCCTCTAAAAATAATCAAGAAAAGCAAGATTAAAAAAGTTAATTCTGAATATGAAATTATTATTCTTAAGAGGGATCACTCTATAAGCTGATAGTGCTGTGATGGAGACATTTAAGGGTTTTGTCTAGTGGCAAGGCTCGTTTTATTCTTGATTGCATTTTAGTTACCATAATGTCTGCTGTCCAAGTAAACGTCAATCTTTAAGGAGTGTTTGATTTAATGAGACTAATACATTAAACAGAACAATAAAATGGCCTCATAAATCTTAACAACACTGGTGTCAGAGTCACCGCTTCTTCTTCTTCTTCTTCCGTGTACTAATCATTGCACTAGTCATTGTCACTAGTCCACTTAAAAGGTATTTGCTATTGTAGCGGGTCCACCAATCATTTCAAACTGTATTTCATATTTTTAAATATCCACAAAGCATTTAAAGACAGTAAGATGTACATGTATACAAAAAAAAGAAACATAGTTCACGTGGTGCATGATAAATAACCTTTGCTAAGGCAAAAAGTAGACAGCCAAACATCATCTTAATTGTTATCTAAAGCAAATCTGTCTAAACACTGTGAAATTAGAAGGAAATTAAGAAATGCAACAGCTCAACCTCAAAGACACACCTGTTTAAAAGTAATTTTCACAGCAGGGACTTTTAAATGGCCCATTAGTTGAGATAAAAAAACAAACTTTCTACTTGCAAGTATTCAGAAGTACGGCATAAACATCTTTCTGTTCCTTAAAAAGCCAAACAAACAAACCAAAAAACTCAACAAAAAACATGTAGCAGGATTTTTTATTTTTTGCAGTGGGGAAGAATTTATTTGAAGAAAAACATTTAAAAGGGAAGTCAAAAGCATAAGTGGGGAAACCAATCAAAGCACAGTGTGTTTTTTTATGATTTGCAAGCATGTTTTATTAACAGTAGAACATAAAAAATATCACATGTTTGAACTGAGAAAATGTCTCACTTTAAAACAAAAGTAAGCTAATTTTGAATGTGATTGGCAGCAACATGTATTTTTTTTTACTTTTTTAATTTCACCTGTTGAGAATGAAAAAAGAAAACAAGCAGAAGAAAACAAGAGCAATAGAATAAACAACATTACGATGATATATGGGAATATAACAGTAAATACTAAATATTAAACTTTATTGTGCAGCACGTAAGATCGACAGCACACAGTGTGCTTTGAGGTAGGAGCCAAAAAGGGTGTAATTTGTGTGTGTGAGCACCCGTGTGTACACCTGTGAGCATGAATGCGCTTGTATTTAAAAGGTTCCTACATGTAATGATCTGCTAGAGGGTGTGGTGAGCCACAGCCCGTCCTCCAGGGCATGAAGCAGGTATGGAGGAGATCCAGGCTCCAGACATCCAGAGGCCCCCAGAACACAAGAGACCAAGGAAGACCAACAGAGGGGCAGCTGTGCCACCATCCCAGAAAGAGTTGAGGAGAGTCCCAGATGAGGGGTCACTCAGCAGCCGCGGAGCAGAAGCCAGGGGGGGTTGCAGTGACGTGCCCGTGAGCTCCGCCGGCAGCCAGCTGTGCCAGAGTGACCGAGCCCCAGGCCGAGAGGCCGAGGGCACCCAAACCCCGAAGTGGCCCGAGTGAGCCCCAGACTCCAGGCCCTGATAAGCAGCCACCAAGGAGTGAGCCGGTGTGTACCTGGACGCCCATCCACACACAAAGAACCACCAACGCACCGATGTCTGAGGGCGTCTGCCACTGGCAGGGGAAGTGGTGGGGGGAGATAGGCCTCCATACCTACATAGGCCTATGTAGCAGGATTTTTAATGTAGGTAGTCCAAAATGAAAGATGTATGTCATTAACGATAGCATGAAATGCTGTTAATGTAAACCTTTGATTAAAACAATGCATAGTTCAGGTGTCAAACACTCATCTTGGGCACCTCGCTGCATTAAAATGAGAACGGTGTAGACTTCAGTAAGTAAATAAATACAAATACAATAAATAAAAATATATTTATGTATCTTTGAACCCACAAATTGATATAATGCTGCAATACTTCGGTTAGAAATGTGATATTTGTGATACCTCAGCATCAAAGAAAAAGTACCTCAATGTAGAGCAAACCCCAGCCTCTTACACTGATAAAACTTGATTAACACCTGCCACGTCACTTTTCACATCACCTTTGTTGATGACACCTCCAGCAGCCAGTACAAAACACATTAATCACAAATCTTGGACGATTCGGCAGGTGAAGATTTGATCAATTAAATCAGAAATGCGCAAAATAATAAATATTTCCAATGTTGTTGCTACAACAAGGGCTCAATTCAAGCTCAATCTGTTCACAAAATTAGTTTCCCCTTGGGCAAGTCAAATTCTATAACACCTGCATTACACTACTTTTATATACATTTTATATCTCTGATGATATGCTGAAGGTTCTTATACTGATAAAGCCACTCATACAATCCTTAGCAATGACTTCTGGAAGATAATCATGCTAAGTAATGAAACTGTATATCACTGACAAAAGTACACCATATGCTCTCTACAACCACAGTAAACAACAAGTAAATGCAATTAGTTGGGTAGGGAGCTACTATTGAATACACCACTATTTGGCATATAACCATTGAACTGTGCTTAATTCAAATCGAAGGTAAAAGTGAATGTTAAGGCAACAAATAACTTTAAAGAGACAGTAAATTATCCCAATAAAATAGATGGCTGTTGTCAATCTCCAAACCTTTGACTGTTTTACTGTGCGTTATCAAGGATAACATGATACCACCCAGTGAGAGAGCAGAGCTGAATCTTCCACAAGAGCTTTAACCACAGCCACAGGTTTTAGTATTTTTTAGCCAAGACTTCCAGGCACAATGCAGGTTCTCAAAGCTAATTCAAAAATGCATCTGCATGTAATAACACTGAACTTTTCATAGATTGTAAAAGTTGAGAGAATAGAATTGACAGTTATGATCTTCTGAGATTTGCAGTTTTCTCAGCACAACAGCAAACTTCTTACAGCTGCCTTAATAATATTTGCGGTGAATTATTACCAGTGTTGCTAACAATGGAATGAGCACCACAGAGACAATGAAACTGAAATAAGGAGCAGGAGGTGAGAGAGTGAACTGGGTACAGATGTTATGTCACCATGGTAACCAGGGGCAATCCTAGGTTGCAAACCACCTCAGTTCAATTGGATACACATCACAATGTTACCTTCAAAAGCAGTGTAATTAGCTGGATGAGCTATTGTAGTGTCTAAGAATAATTCAGAGTGAATGATCAGGGATTTCAATCATTTTAGGGTGGGGCCTTTAGTTATCAAACTCAAAGCAAAGGCTCATTCATTAAAGAAGCAAACAACTATTTGTAGCAAAACAGATAAGATGAGAAACATGCATAACATTATTTTAGTCTCTTAACCACACAGAGGCAGTTCACCCAATCATCAAGCACTTAAAGTAATATTATTCAACACAGACACAGGAAAATCAGACCTGTACATACAGTACAAACCTTCCCTTTATTATGCAGATTTAGCACAGAGCAACATGTACCCCACTTTTGCGAGTGGAGAACAGGTTTGTAGTCCATCACTTTCATATTTAGAGCAGTATGAATTGTGTAAAATGCTACCATTCATATAAATATTTTCTTTTTAGAATGTCCCCTATAATTTTTTGAGTGTGCAAGTGGAAAGGGCAAAGAATCCATGAAATACATAAAAAATGTGGGTAAAACAGAAGCTACAGCTTTATCATTTTTGGTGAATTTGACTACATGTTCACTCCAACTGTTTCTTTTTGCTGTCTTTAACCTGCTCTCTCCCTTCTCTATGGTTCTTTCTTGGTCTGTGTGTCATAGTCGGGTAATATCATTTTGACTTGCTGTCACCTGGATCTGAAGCTGTAATATAAACAAACACTGAAGCCCAACTCGACCAGAATGGGAATAGAAATTTTTTAGCAAACTAAAATAATAACCTACATCAGTTCCTTGGCTGGCAACTCACAATATACCAGCAGAGTAGTGGGGGGTTTATATAGCTAATAATCTCTAGTGATTAAGGTGACATTAGCTAACGTTTGTAACGCAACTTAGAGAATAAATAAAAATAAGCATTCACTTTATAAGTCACAGCAATATCCCTGCATTATCAGAACAGTTTGAGCTTTTGCTGTATTTCAGTTAAAGGGTGTTTTAAATATGCATCACTGATTTCTGTCAAATCACCTCCTTATCTTCTTTCTGCTGCAGCAACAAAAGTCTTAATAGGCTGTGCGAGCACACTGTACCATCACAACATTGACAACACTGGACATAAGACCAGTTTTCATTCTATCCTGTACTGCTGTCAATAGAAAAGTTAGGAAAATATAACACTGCAGTGCTCTAATGTCTAAATTTGCCTCTTTGCCAACCAAAATAAACAAGGAAGTCAACAGAGAGCCTAAGTCATGATTTAAAGAGGCTTAGCAGGGACTTCAACCTGAGGGGCTTTATATCTAGGCCCAGTGAGCTGACTGATTAAGTGGCCTTGTTTATAGATGGAGCTGATACAAACACTACCAATGGGGCTTTGCCAAATGAGTAAAGGATGCAACAGGATATTCCACGTTCCGTCAACCACTGCTGAGCAGTGTCATTTGATACAGGTGACCAAGAAATCAGAATGACAGCACTTCACATGACAACACAACATAAATAGTTCCACTCGTGCAATAAGTAACTTTGATGACTCTATCATTTCATTTAGTTTCCTTTCCCCATCAGAGCTTTAAATTGAATACATATATATTTACCACAATCAGAAGTCCATACGTCACTTCAATACTGTAAGTTTGCTATACCTGGAATAACAGCTGCTTAATGTTACGTCTTATTTTTTTCAGATGTACCAATCAATTGATTGGTTTTCAACTAATAAAGCATGAAAATGGCCTGTATTTATATAGCGCTTTACTAGTCCCTAAGGACCCCAAAGCGCTTTACATATCCAGTCATCCACCCATTCACACACACATTCACACACTGGTGATGGCAAGCTACATTGTAGCCATAGCCACCCTGGGGCGCACTGACAGAGGCGAGGCTGCCGGACACTGGCGCCACCGGGCCCTCTGACCACCACCAGTAGGCAACGGGTGAAGTGTCTTGCCCAAGGACACAACGACCGAGACTGTCCAAGCCGGGGCTCAAACCGGCAACCTTCCGATTACAAGGCGAACTCCTTGAGCCACGATCGCCCATCGAAAAGCAACCAGCCAATCACACTTGGGCGTATCCAATTCTTAAGCTATAGACTGGGACACTGCCTAATGTGATCAGAAGAATGCAAAAATAGTGATATATGTCAACACATGTTTGAAATAATTTAATACAGCACCTATGTTACATATTAAAAAAACATATAAAAACAACACAAAGTTGTTTATAATTTATTTCCTCAAAATGACCTCATCAGTTTCAGTGTCCAACCTTTGCATTACATAAAGAAGTGGAATACAGTGATATAGAACTTCACTGCCAGCATTTTGGAAACATAATTACAGATTAATACATACATTTGAAATCATGTAAGATAATCTAGGATATAATGCACTTCCTTTAAGATGGAGCCTTAGTTAAACATTCATTTTGACAGTAAGTTCTGCAACCTGGTGTAAATTTTGAAGAAAATATGTAGAGTTAAATATATGTCGAGTTAACGTGGTTAAAAAACATCAAGCCAAACGTGTTTAATCATGAACATAAAGTGAATTTCTCATGAAGAAAATCATTTTTCTTTTAAGAGAGAAAAAAATGAATTGGATAATTTTTTGATCAACCAGGATACCCAGTGCCGCTGAAATGGTTTTTCACAGTAATTTCTGTCCCACTGTAAAATAACAAATCCCGGAGAAAAGCAGTATGCACTCCACAATCACAGGTAATGCATTCACACCAGTATTCACAGGCTGGTAGCCACTGGTGTTCCTTCTTAGCAGTCAGTGACCACAGAACAGTGTAACTCTGAGCCAAGCAGCACAGACAAAAACTGAACCGCAGTTTCCTCACATTCATTTATGTAAATGTAGACTAAGCAGGAGGAGGTGCTGACCTATTAAAAACACCTCAATCTGCTCCACCCCGTCCATATTTTCGAAAATAAACCAATGGCCAATCCTATAAAAAGGCTCTACCTCTATACTGCATAACCCTCAGCCTTTTCATCTGGCCACTTTAATCAGGACTTTAAACTTAGATTGTTTTTCTAGTAGCCGAGCGCAATAAAAGGGACTGTTTTATTAATGAAAAGGTATGAGTGCATCTTTCTGTAAACACATAAAATTGGAAATAGTGAAAAATTTGTGGTAAATATAAATGCTACAGATGAGCAGAATCAACCTTTTAGGAGTGGTAGATATACACTAAGCATAAGACAGGAGAAAACAGGAACATTTAAAACATGGAATACTGTAAATACAGGACCTGGAAAGGACATCAAGGCACTGTGCTAATGCGTCCCGTTTTCATTAAGACTGTCGGTTGAGACTTTCTGCCAAATCTGAATCAATTTAATCCTGTAATTTGTTTTCTGCTTAGTACAAATCCTTGCAGACTCTTAATTGAACCTATTTATATTTACGTTTCATCAATAATATTATAAATAAGTGAAACTCAAAGGATCCAGTTGAGAGCTATAATTTAAGAAGACAGAAACACTTTAGAGTGGCAGCCTAAATAATGTTCCAACCTGTAAAAATTAGATAAGAGAACTTAATTCATTTTTGCATTTTGTGCCAAAGGTAGTAAACAGCAGGAGTTAGCAAATGTTGATTCAGTATGTACTGCAATCGTTTATTAACAGGAGCGTGCTGATGTTGACACAACGACTTACCAACTTAACATTTTTAACCGGAGATTCGGAGCCCTGAAACTAGATGACACGATGAGCAATGGATTTACCAGAGAACAGGCACTCCGTTAGGACCGCAGCTAAAAAAACAGAGTACCACATGAATGAATATCTGCTAATGTGTTGTAAGCTGAGCCTGAATAACAGTGCAAGACCTCAGAAGTCATTCACACAGATAAGTACTGCACGTGTGACTGCAGCAATCAGAAAAGCTGTAGAGTCAGTCACAAGTCAATAGAACTGATTTTTGATTAAATCTAAACTTTGTTCCTTTGCCTGACTTTCTGTACAACACAGAACTTCATAGCTAATACTGAAACAAAAGGCCCAAAGAGATCTAACAGCAATACAAATCCAACTGTTGCTTTAAACATTATCCTTGTTTGTTAGTCTGACTGTTATAAACTAATAATTCTTTAGTCCATGATTGCCGATTACACTAATGAAATCATCAATAGCTATTAAGACAACAATTGCTGATAATCTACCCTTAGGTAAAAGTGAAAGCACTGAAATGAAGTACCTAATAAGAGCAAATCTCATTTTAATGTTTTTGTTTTTGTAGCATGAAGATAATTAGAACTTGCAAACGCAACTAATCAGCATTTCAATTTTTTTGTAAACTTCAATTACTAAAAACTCATCATCTGAAAAGAAATATCTCACAGTATTTAACGGTTTCAACAGTAGAAGCCTAGAGTATTCACACAGACAAGCCGTGAACAGAAGGGTTCCTCTGGCAAGATAATCCACGATAAGCACCAGCAGCTTCACAGACAATCTACAAATCTAAAATATTTTAAATATCTTCATCTGTTCTTCTGTTTGGATACTCTAAAACTTTTATTTAAACGTTGTCAGAGGCCACCCTTTAATATTAAGAAGTCCACTGAGAATATATGCTGCTTTTGGTTTTTGACATACATCAGTCTTTTCTCAAACATTAAAAAAAAAACACTAAGTTCATTAAAGCCCTTAAAATAATCTCCCAGATCTGCCAATCTGCCCAGAAACGATGAATTTTTAAATTTCCTGGCCAAAAAACGGACATGCGGCAAAGCTCACGTACTGACTAGACACTGACAGAAGAAAAAGAAAACTTCAGACGCGCGTTGAGAGTGCAGGCAGGATTGGTTTACGGAAGTTACACGGCTTTGCCTGGGAAGTGGGCCCAACAGCTGAAAGAAAAACTGTATGTAAAGAACTGGGACACGTTCTGCCTTTGTAGTCAAGACAAAAAGGAATGAATACATAAATTAGAAGTTCTTCTAAGCAGAAAAGGCACAAGAGTGTTCATTATGAAACCTTAGGCAACAGATCTCCACCCAGTGAAACTGGCTATCATGAAGTCTGGTGGAAGGTAGAAAGCTTGTTGATTACTCTCCAAGAGAACGCTGCTAGTATCTCCTGGAGTGAATCCTGAGGGCCAGGATAATATGTGATTATAAATCATTAGAGGGAGCTGGTTGTAATAACTCCACTTACGCCACTGTTTGTTTGCCCTTGTCTTACGTAGCCCTGTTTACACCCTCACTCTGTGAGGGAGAAGCAGAAAAGTCTCTAATGTGTATGCATACATGCTGATGTGAAAAAAGTGTACAGTCTGCATTTTGTAAGCATGTTTAATTAATTTACCTACACTGAAATAAATGCCTTTGTGTTAGCATACACACAAAGGCACAAGGGTGGCATAGTACCACTTAAAACAAGTTTTTCTGCTCATTGTTGGTTCAAGAGTGTGTGTTGTGCTGTGTGATACTCGATTAGGGATCGGCTTTAGACTGAGGGCCAGCCAGCTAGCTTCATCTCAGTGAGGCAAAGGGAGATGATGGATCACAATCCACTAGGGAAAGTCAACACTTCCACCCCCTGCCAACACCTTCTGCCTGGCTTTGCTGCACGGAGAAATCCCAAAGCTGCTCTCAACAACAGGGCTGGAAGCCTTGAACGGCGTTGCGGCCAAGAACCACAAACAGGGCAAAGCAGGTAGAGTATCTATGATGTTGCACTGCTGTGTGTTGCAGGCTGTTTGGATTCCATTCAGCTGTCAGAATGTGTGTCTACTACCTGTTTGTTCCGGTGGAGATATGCAAGGAAGTGAAGTTAATGTTAAGGTACAAAAAATACGTGATACCATTAAATTACTGAAATCCAAAACTGCCCTCATCTGAGCTTAACATAAAGCATGAGCATTATGCAAAACTACACACCTGTGTGATGAATCATTATAAAGTCAAGGTTTTTGACAGAAACATGCTCACTTCTGAAGGTGGTATGCTGTCTCGCTGAGTAATAATTCACCTGCTTTGTTGTTGTTCTTGTTTGGGCATCATGATCTGAGTGCTAAGTGCAATAACACATGCAACAAAAGGATTTCTCTGTACACAGCATTATCAGTTCAAGCAGTTTCATTCTGTGGAAACCAACTATATTTTAAGAAAACCTCATTTGCCTCACTGTCAACATTGCTCATTGCCTGTAGTGTGAATAGTCTTCCTTGTGTATTTTTTTGTTGCTAACAAGCATGCCAACACTAAGCTCTACTCTCTAAGCAGACTGGCTCGTACTGGAGTTTTGGTGCTGAAGCCGATTTTACAGCAGTGACTGTGAACACTGCACGAAATGCTCATTTCTGATTCTGCAGACAGCACTGAGCACATTGTAACAAGATACTGCTGGACAAACTATGAGGTAACAACTTCTAAGGCATCCTAAGTATGTTTTTCTTTGTGTTCTGTGAAAATAAAAAAGAAAGGCTCTCTCATATTGGTGTATACTGGACAACATGTACTGCAGTACTGATGTCTCTGATAGACCAGCAGGTACGGTCAGACTAAGTCACCCTGTACCTATAATAAATAAATAAATAAATAAGACTCTTAGTTACAGCTGTTTAATACTTTGTAGTATTAAGATATGGTTACGAGAAAATTAAATACTAAAAAGAGCAGCAGCTTAGTTTTTCAAATCTGAGAAAACCTCAAACTTTATTTCAGAATTAGCTGATATTCTTTCTTCTTTTTTTTTTTTTTACATCAGTCAGAATATCTAATGAAGTCATGCAAAATCTTCTCCTACAATGCAGCAAAGTATTTCCTTCTTTCGATTTTCTTATACAAAAACAAAGAAAACCATAGTATACACAAAATGTTGTTTTTAAATGATGATTTTATTTCTTTTAAAGAAAAAAGCTATGCAAAAATCCCTGACCATATGTGAAAAATAACTGTCACCCCAAAACCTTAATTTGAAATAAAAGCATCATTTAACAAACTTGTTTCAGATCATCAATGTTAAGTTTAAGTGTGACAAAATGAGAAAAAAAAGAAATTGGGAAGGGGGCAAATACTTTTTTCTCAGCCCTGTTACACTGAGTGAAACTCTGTTGCCAGGCGAGTGGGTGAGAGGAAACACACACTGATAAATCCAAGAACTTCCTATCATCTCAGTACCTTTTTTGTTGTTCTGATATTTCTAAAATATTTTATTTTTAGTTGCCAAAGGAGCAATGATACACTAAAAAGGAGTGCTAGAGGGTGTCATGAAAGTAACAGTGCTTAAGTTGGAACAGCAAAAGAAAAACAAAGAAGAGCTCATTTCTCTTGATTAACTTGCAGTTATACTGGAATAGTTCAATAAAGATTCACATTACTTAAGTTGTTTTCACATATGAAAAAAATGTCAGTTGAAAATCAGGTCAGGTTGTCCGAAGTTGCACTTTAGGCTAAGCCAGCAGGAGAGAAACCAGTTCTTGTATCAGTTGTTGCCAAGCAGCAGGACACTGTTCATAGTTTTTTTTTTTTTTTTAATATAGCTAGTTTGGGAAAAAAAAAAATAAAAGGCCAAACCCTAGTAACTAAGTTGCCAAGTTAGAATCAGAGACATGAGGTGAAGCAGACTCTCTTTCTCTGAGTGATAGGGTGATAGGCAGATACGCTGAGATGGTATTTTCACATTTTAAAAAAAAAAAGGCAAAACTGAAAAAACTGACAATCACACACCTTCATCATCTAATGCCTAGAAGAGCGTAGGGCTGCCGCTCATGCTTGAAAGCACCTTTGGTCATATTTGATAGCCTATGTCTGGTATTTGCGAGGAAATTATGCTTTTTGCAACAGTTTCGCTTAAAGGCTTTTATTGCTTCAGCAGCACAGCTTACATCTTGATGAAAGCCTACCAAGACCATCCCAGGGGGTGTGAGGGTGCTGATAATGCGTGGTGTCCTGCAGGCACTTTATGGTGCTGAGAAAGACAGCACGGAGGCTGCGTTAATTTAGTGCTAGCTTCTGTCACAGATTGAAATCATGTGCAAGAGCGCCCAGTCATGCTCAACGAGTCCCTCTGTTTACTATCAGATGGCAGTCATCACTTCACGCTATGGGTGACAAAGTCTTGGCCACATATAAACACATGAGGTGGCCTGCTGAGAGAGAAATGTGGGCTTCTTGCACATTAACACCCATTTTTTCTTACATTTGATTTATAGTCAATCCCTCTTTTTTTCCTCAAATACATACATTCAGAACTCTAGTAGGATTAAACAGTGAACACATTCCCAGCACAGTTCTTCAGAGCATGCCAGACCAGATGAGAGGTCATATGTCTGAGCTTGTGTTTGCACATACAGTACAGATTGGCTATGGTGTTTTCTAAATATGCAGTGTTGAGATTATTTCAGGACTCACAAGAACACCATTGATCATGCAGATTCTCTGCCTGATTTCAATTAAACTACAATAAAAGGCTATTAAAAACATACACAAATTAAAGGATTTAGTCCACCCGCCCATTTGTGAATGCACAGACCTCAAAGCACCCTCGCAGACACACATACATATATTAGCGCACACAGCAAAAGCTAATTTAATTAGCTATCCTGCCAAACAGGCGCTTCTTTTAATTACTTGTGGCTGCACCCTGCAAAGTCTCTCACAGCTTGCAGAATAAGAAACTCACCATGGATTTCATTAACTAATGACTGTGCCATATACGTCGACAATAATGGAACGTTGAAGAAGAAGACGAGTCAAAAGCAGCCTACATTGTCACAGACAATGTGGTTCCAGAGATATATGAGGTGAAAAACAGCAAACTAATTCACCATTCCCTCCGAGTGAAGCCATGTTATTTGAACATACTTTGTTAGTGTGATGAAGAGGAGCACAATGCTTTTAGCGAGCTGGCTTTTGTGTAAATAGATCATAAAAACATGCAGATATGAAAAATGAAACAGTCAGGCTAGAGGCAAGAGAATATATATATATATGGATATATATGTGTGTGTGTGTGTGTGCGCGCACGCATGTGTGCCAGTGTGTGTAGTTCCTCATTGCTTGTAACACGAGTTGGTCCAATTACAGACACAAACAGGTTTCACATGATATGGCAGAATGAACAATGATTACAGTTCGACTGCCCTCAATGACGGTTACACGAGTGAAAAATATCGATTCCTCCTTTTCCTTGTCAGGGCCAGTCACCGCTGCACTTAGTGCGACACAGTTGCTGCAGGCTGCACCCGAAACCCACCAAACTTTTTACAGTAATCTGTGACTGTGATTATAAAAGTATGGAAGCCCAGAGAGGAGAGAAGGGAGAAAAAAACATTTTGGTAAACTATTTTCTGAGCTCCATTTCTTTATTCTTGGACTTCTCTGGAGTAGGTGGAGCTTAGTGAAACTCCTCAGTTCATCTGTCTAAAATGGGCCAACATAGCTCTCTTCAGCCTCCCTTTGAGCCAACACTCTTCTGAAACAGAAGGTTTGAACAGCAGGTTAATGGGGCTTCTGTGATCAAAGCCAGAGCGATACATCTGAGGAGAACACATTAATGACATCACATAGTCCGAAACAGGAATCTCCACAACAGTTCAACACAAAGACGAAGAAGTGTAAAAAAATACAAAAAAGAAAAGAAACATGGATGAGAAGCACACACTATGATTATAGTGAACGGGTTTAATTTTTTATTTAAATTTGGGTTTATCATACTACACAGAAAAATGAACACGCCAGCATTTCTGAGTGATGCACACATTTCCAACCGTAAGCCAGAGTCACCACAGACAGCCACAATGTTGTGGAATCATGCAGGACCCTTTACTCCCATGATAAAAACCATGAAGACTTGAACAGTGCACACTACAGTTCCAACCTGGTTTTACCAAAAATACAAAAAGTTTCATTGCACTGATCAACTGGATGCGATGAAGCCCCATGATGAATTTGCCATACATTCAGGGTGAAGAAGTACTTTCCAGAAGTACAAAGAGTCCCTTAACATGGGTCATAAACGAGGCACTGTATGTTTTTGCATTATATCCTGTCTTTACAGGAGGCGGTATATTTCTTGATACATTAGTCGAGAGCCAAACCCAACCCTAGAGGCCTAAATCCATCTATGTTGTACTCCGTTTTAATGTGCTCCTCAGAGAGCCACTCATCCTGCTCTCCCTCTCTGCATCTTCGCTGCAGTTGGTCCATTTCTGTTTGTGGCAAAGAGAAAATTCAATTGCCATGGAAACCAAGCCTGCTTCCACTGACATGGACACTGCTGGGTTGCAACCTGTGAGAACAATTCACTGTTGACAAAGCCCAGAATGTATTCAAGGGCAAAGTTCAGATTATATGATCAAGCATCCAGCTGTCTATAATCTCTGCTGCCGTCCAATATAAGCATGTATTAATTTTACTGTGATCGCTCTTCTAGAAAAAGTTATTTGACCTAAAAGTCTTAAATAACCAAGACTATAATTATCCAGCTATACAAAAAGTCACATAAATGCTGCTTGTAAGTACCAGGAAATGCAACGTATTACTTTCTCCAGAGACTGAAGTGCAACCTTTGTTTTAAGAACCACAAATGCTTTTTTTCAGCCGCAGAATAATACCACAGCTGAGCAATTTCTGGCAAATAGAGAAAGATGTTAATTTGTTAGAATTATTCAAGCTTAGCAAAAGTCAGAGCAGGACTTGTTTAGATGTTTGTTGACATAGTAAAGAAAGGCAGCTACACAAACAGAGGTCTCTAACAGAGATCTGTAGGTATTTGGTATTTTGTTAATTTTGCCGTCATGCTCACAATTCAGGAAATCCAAATACAAAAAACTCTGTTTGTTGTACTATCCGCCATGCAGTTACATATACATGTATATGTAATGTAACTAATTTCACATTGCAGTTTTACCCATTTCCAGTGGGTCGAGACAACTTTGGACCACCAGTGCCAACCATAAAACCAAAGCTACTTAAAAACAGTAATTTAGTTCATAGGGTTGCATTTTGCAAAAAAGGCAACTGGCTTGATTTTTACATCAAATGTCTTCTGGCTCTCCTGCCTGCCATTTTTTGGAATGATTCTGTATTCTTGACTGTGTGTGCTATTACACCTTTGGCTCGGAGCAGCATCTCAGCTTGGCTTCAGACACAGACTGGCAGAGGCAATGTAACTAACAGGGTATAGAAGTCTCCTCTTCCTCTGGCATCCAGGCCTGTGGTATTTCCAAACAGTTACACTGTCAGTCTGGCATTTAGCACAACAGTTGATGGACACTAATAGGGGCTTGGCTGCTCCACTATTACCCTAAAGAGAATCCTTGTCAGCAAGTACGTGATCAGTTACGTGATCAAGGGTGTGCAACTACGTGCCTGATTGATCCACGGTGTCTTACGAGAGCTCTGTAACACAGCTGTTTATCTGGAAAGCCACGGTTCAGATTGGCATGGACTTTAGAACATTTAGTTCAATTAAACTGAAAAATGCCCATAAAAAATGCTGTAAATGGCCATAGCAGATGTTATTGCTGCAAATATAATTCTGTCTGTGTCGCAATGAAGAAACATTACATCACTAAATGCAGCTTTAGCAATGGCATTTAATGCATTTCTATGTGTTAGTGAATTGATGTCCTAAGTAGTGTGGCAACTGGAGAACAGAGAAGCACATCAGTGATGGATGTGTGGTTGATCAAGGTAAAATCTATGGAAACACATTCAGAAGAATGCTATGAAATTTATAGTACATTGCATGTTTAAATTGGTTTAAAATGGTGTAGAAAGGATCAGATGTTAGAGGGAAAGTAGTACTTCACTCATGGACTTCAACTGAAAATAGTTACTGTAATCAGGATCATAAAAACTTCACTGTTTTTCAAAAATAACCAAAAGTTACTTTTTGATGTTGTTTAGAATCAAACTCTGACTTCCTGACTGTTGGAATGATTTACAGCAGCTTCTGGTTACAGCATGACTTCCTCAGCCAGAGCATAGTGTGGAATTCAGATTTTTCAGCGACTTCAACATCTTGAAATTGTGTTCGTTACTCTCAGTGTAGAGTGTCAAGTGTGTCATAATGTCAAATTGCCCTAATTTTGATAGATAGATAAAACTTTATTAATCCCTCGGGTGGGTTCCTCTGGGAAATTTGGTTTCCAAAAAAGCACAGCACCGACAGAAGTTACAGAGTTAGAATATTATATATATATATATATATATATATACACATATATAAATAAAATATACAAAGGGGATAAATAAAATAAATAGGAATAAAAATAAAAATAAAAATACAAGTGAATTGCACATTTCAAGTATGGAGTCTATTGCACCGCTGATTATTAACAAAAAGTATTGCACAAAAGGTAATTGCACAGTGAAGTGAAGAGGCACTACAGCTTAGTTGTTCCCCCCTCCTTTGTCCTCCTGTTTCCCCTCCCTCTCCTAATTTTGAGCATCAATTCAAATGGAAAGAAGAATCTGATCAGTGAAATCCTCAACTGCTTGCTGGAATGAAATCCTAAAGCTTTGTGGAGAGTCAGTGTCTCAAGGCTTGGAGGCTGCCTGAGCCTTCTGAGTTTGAATGATCATTATTATTTTTTATTTTTTTAACTGAGGGTAATGTGAGGGTCCAGTAATCCACAAAAAAGTGGTTCTACGTTGAAATTCATAATTTCATTGTTTGAATTAGCTTTTTTTGTACGCTTGATAAATTCACGCACACAGAAAGTAAAGCATCCATCTATCTAGGGCTGTGTCACAATGGCTGGGGGGAGGGGAGGTCCCCACCTTCAGCTCATTTGGCAACACCAAGGTATTCCCAGGGCAGCTGAGAGGTGCAGTCTTCCCAGCGTGTCCTTGGTTAGCTCTGGGGCCTCCTCTCAGTAGGGTATGCCCAGATCACCTCACCCCGGAGCATTAAGGAGGCATCTTAGTTACATGCCCAAACCAGCTCAGCGTGAGCTAGCTTAAAAGGGAGACATGAATGCACCTTCATGTGGGCCTACCACCCGCTGCAGGCTCCACAGGGGATGGATGAAATGTGTGTCAGGTGGAAGTCAAGGGCGCAGGCCCTGGAGGCTCTGATCCCCAGCTACTAAGGCTGGCTACTAGGAGTAAAACAAAAATAACTGTCAGTAATTTCATTTTCTTGGTGGGATTGTTTTGGTCGGGTTTCTACCTTACAAAATAAAGCACCAAATCACAACACTACTGTTGTGATTTGGGGATAAATAAATAAAATGAGTTGAATTGCCTTTTTATTCTATTTTATTATTGTATTTTCATGTATTTTGTTATTGTAAATTAATAATTTTATGACTGTTAATTTATTGAAAACATCTTCTCTGTCTTTGTTCTAAACTGACCTCTATTACTCTTTTAAGCCTAGTTAAAATGGGATCTGGCATTACAGAAAGCAGCAACATACGACCACAATGTGTGATCTGTCTTCATTTGTAAGAAAACAATGAAGCTAAAATGCCATCTGACAATGCAACACCCAGAGCGTGTGAATAAATCCAAAGACCTTTTCCATACCAAGCAAAGGTGATTCACTTGCCAAAAACAGCTAATGACTAACCTTGTAACAGATTCAGAAAAAGCTCTGAAGGGTACACAAGTGGAAAAAGCTCGTACTACAAATTGGGATTGGATTTGATGAGTCATCTAACTGCATACTGACTAGAGTCATCAATAAGCACACGGCATGTGGAGAAATTACATTAGAATCTGCCTGTGAACTTTAATATACAGTATTATACTCACAGCCCCACACATATGGCTAGTTTCAGACAAACTATATACTGTCAGTGCAAAATAGAAAGAAAAAACAGTGTGCATTTAAATATTTAGCTTAATGTCTTTAAAATGAGAGTTTAAAAACCACAATGTGTTCGTATGGTTATGGTAAATTTTCCTCTAACAAACTTGCTGCCTGTTAAAGTTTGAGAACCCGCTTCTCCAAAAGCTCTCATACTAAACCAGTCTCAATGTACAGATCCTATTTGAAAATCCCTACAATCCCTGATTTGTCCTCAGATCAAAGCCTTTTTTGTACTTCTCCTGTTTAGGCCTACAATTATAGGTAACTCTACAGAGTAAGGCAAGTAACAGCAGCATAAAAATCTAGACACATTTGACACAGGCACGGGGTATGGAAAGGTGACTGGACAACAACGTATGCTAGTCCTCAGACCCTGTGAGTAATCAACTCAAAAATATTAACTTGTGCCAAAAAGTAGAGCAGATTTCCTTTTGGTTGCGTTAAGATATATTTAAATAAATGCTCAGGACTGCATTTATTAATTCTAGGCTGGACTGTTGTGTTTCTATACTATCAGGATGTTCTAAAAGCTTCCTGAAAAAAAGCCTTCAGTGGATCCAGATCTTGCAGCAAGAGTACTAACTGGGATTAGAAAAATTCAGACTCAGTTTTACTGTCACATCACACATTTACAAAAATAAAAAGTGGGTGAAAACTTTTGGTTATGGAGCTCCAGGATAGGAGAACAAGTTACACAGCAACACAAGAAACGAGAACTGAATTAAAACTGAACTGAAGTGAAAGCCATGAGAGACAATATTTCTCCCATGTTGGCTGCTCTTCGCTGGCTCCCTGTTAAATTCAGAATTGAATTTAAAACCCTTCTACAAAATCTTAGATATTCAGGCCCTGTCAAATCTTCAAGCCCTCATTACTACGTCATTATACTAACAAAGCATTGTGCTGGCAGATTTCAGGCTAACTTGTGGTTCCTAAAGTTCCAAAGTAGACTGTAAAGCAGAGCCTTCAGCTGTCAAGCCCCTCTATGGAAACAGCTCCTAGTTTGGGTTTGGGAGACAAACACCCTCTCCACTTTTAAGTTTAGGCTTAAAACCTCCCTTTTAGATAAAGCTTATATTTAGGGCTAGATCAGGTGACCCTGAACCCTCCTTTAGTTAGACTGCAATAGTTTCAGGCTGCTGTGGGGCTTCCCATGATGCAGCTTCCCTATAGCATTTAATCTCCGTCTCCCATAGCGCGCCTTTTGTTCTGTCACTCTTTCCTCCTCCTTTTCCCTTCACCCCCAACCGGTTGTGATTGATGGCTGACCCTCATTGAGCCTGGTTCTGACAGAAGTTTCTTTCTGTTCAAAAGGAATTTTTTTCTTCCCATTGTTGCCAAAGTGCTTGCTCAATGGAGGCCGGGTGACTGTTGGGGTTTCTTTCTAATAGTGTACAGTCTTCACTTCACAATATAAAGCTTGTTGTGGTAATTGTTGTTGTGAATTGCCGCTATACAAACAAAACAGAACTGAAATTGAATTTGTTTGTTCAAAGTCTGCAAGGGATCCATCAACTGCTTCAATTAGGTCCTTTTGTCTGGTCTGAATATATACCAGCAATTACAAATGCCCAGAAAATATTAAAATGTCACAACCCCTTAGTGTACCTTAGGGTTGGTACATCTGTTATCTACTACTTGCACAGAATATTGAAGACCCTCTGTCTATAGATCATGCCACCCTAAAGAGCATTGAATTGTCTCTTCCAACAATCCAATTATAATCAAGTGATTATGTCTGTTAAATGACCCACAATTTGAAGCCTGTGCCTTTTCTTGTAAATAAGTGCAACCATTGAGTTATTGCTGCTCAAAGGCTGTCAAGTCTCTTGTCTTTTCCCAAAAATGTATCTTTTATTGATCTTACTGAAAACCAAAGATTTTTGTGTATCTTACCACCATCTCTCAGAAACTGCTTCTAGCTAAGGCTCTGCTAAATTCTGGCCCAGGTAGAAGACAAGACTTCTGTTAA